>NC_047080.1:2966882-3566882 GCF_902459465.1 Asterias rubens
ACGAATTCAATCGAACCATACCTCCGCAGTTTCGCAGTGAACAAACATGTCATTATTACATGGATTTTTATCTTTCCACTTTTAACTCTGGCTTTAATATCCCATCTCGTCGAGAGTTCAAGGCGGATTACTGACACCAACGCACGGCGAGCCTTACGCTATACGCTTTCCTCCTTCCCCCTCTGGCGTGTCTCAAAAGAAACCTCCCTACGTCTCTGGATAAATCCCACGACCAAAACGACCTCAAATGGAAAACTACTTAAGTTATTACGGGATCACTGGTCATCATGAGATATACATCTGTGCCTTATATTACTCTGACCGGTGGCAATTTATTTTTCTGTAGTTCCAAATTCCAGATTTCTTTTAAAGGAACATTACATAATTGGTTTCAAGGAATGTTTTCTACAATCATAATCATAGACCATGTAGGTTTGATGTAAACATTATGATATTAGACAATTTAAGAAAAACGTTCCGAAATGTTCTTTTAATTAAGTTCACTTTTTTTAAATGATTTAGAACAAAACTTCTCAATTGAAAAGCACTACGACAGTGGCAATTTTGGTGTGCAGAAAGATATTGTTCATCGGTGGTGGTAAGCGTGTCTGTTTGGCGACTCAGAATGCTTTATGGGGGCCTTCAGCAATATCTATCATCTCAGTGGAGGAATCAGTAAGTGTGGATTATTATAGAACGTCTGGAGGACAAGAGAGCATCTTCTTGAAGATATAAAATGCAGCATGAAGCTTAATGTGACAAAAACCCACTTAGAGTTAGGGTTTACTATTAAGGGCAAGGTACAGATGCATGGTCCTTAACGTCATTGACCGCCATATTATTTGATGAAGACAGCTTTTAGTGCACGCGTGTACGCGTTGTTCACGACTCTCAGCCAATGGTAGCAGCACGCGTGCACATTTCATCATAGATGGCGTCCAATGCATGGGGTCTGTTTGTTGGTAATCACTTAAAAAATTAATTCATGTACAAACTCTAGGCTACAGCAATTTTGAGAAAACATGCACAGGCCTACTGAAGTTATGTGGTTATATAAAAAGATATCTGTGCCCAATTTCATAGCGCTGCTAAGCACAAAAATATGCTTAGCATGACATTTCTTCCTTTGATAAAACAGGATAACCAATCATATTTCCATTGGTTGCAAATTGCTTGTTATTGGTATTCAACCACGTGGAAATTTGGTTGGTAATTCTGTTTTTATCGAGGCCAATATGTCATGCTAAGCAAATTTGTGTGCTTAGCAGCGCTATGAAATTGGCCCCAGTTGTTATGTCCCAAAACCTGAATCTTGCAACGCTTCTCATAAATTATTGTTCATCCAATTACAGATTATTTTTCCTGCTTGTGTGGACATTATTCCAAAAATTACAAAAACGCGACCTGACGAAATGAAATTTTCGAAAAGGTTAGAAGTATAAATCTATATTTATATCGGATTTAAACAAACGAGCGGTTAAAAAAGGGTAAACGTTGCCCTTTAAATATTTTTAAAGTGCAGGTGTAAGCTTCCTGTAGATAAAAACCCTCACTTAGAGAGAGCTTTATTAGGTTAAGAGGGATTGATTTCTTGTATTTAATCCGCTTAGCTTAAATGCATATTAATGTAAACATGAAGGGTGTCTTATACGTGCCTCTTATAGACACCACGTTTTCGATTTACTCGTCAAGGGATTTTTGTTGTTAGTTAAACCATGGGGGAAGGAATCCGAGGTCTACCATTTTAGAGTCACGTTTTGGAGAAATAGAATGATGGTCCATGTTGCGTAAAACCTTTCTCCATTGTTAAATACACTGAATACGTTTGGTAATTGTCAAAGACCAGTATTCTAAATTGGTGTATCCCAACAAACGTTTCAACAACTCTGTGAACATTTTCGGCTCAACTGGTCATCGAAGTTGCAAGAAAACAATGACAGAAAAGACACAAAATTGGTGTGCTTTGCATGCAAGTCTTTCTCAGGTTAAAATATTTCAGTAAGAAATTACCTCTTTCTCAAAATCTGCGTTACTTCCTAGTGAGTCGTTTGTCACTATGTTTTATAATTGCCAAGTGAATTTTAATGCTAATATAAATTTTGAGTAATTACGAAACGTGTCCTATCACTATAAGCAATGTTTTGAGGTGGACATGTTGAACTTTTGATCCACGGACTGCTTCGAAGTCTTCCATTTTAGAGTCATTTTGCTGAGACGTAGCTTTGATAGTCCAAGGTGGTGCGTAAATTGCGATCGCTGCGAGCATCACACGGCGGGGTCGACTGCAGGATTAAGTAGCAGCTGGTGTTGACGTCACGTCCAAGGGTGGGCTTTTTTATAATGATAAGATCTAAAGATGCTTTTTAGCAAAAATGAACCTCTTACCGCCACTTAAAAACAAGAGCTTATGTGAGACTTTAGACCACTAGGTAGCAGCAGCAGAGTGACCAGATAACATTTCCATTGATGAGAATGCGCACACATTACCGAGAGCAATTATACTGAGAACAAAGAATTTACCTGGCAAGTCTGCTGCCAGCTCTGGTGTTTCTGATCGGCAGAGTGTTTGTCCGAATCCCGGTCTGTACACAACGCGTGTCCTTTAGGCAAGAGACTTAAACATTACTGAACCGTCCTTCGGATGGGACATCAAGCCGTAGGTCCCGTGTTTTGTGTAATACACGTAAACGAACCCAGTTTTACTAATCGCAGAGAGAATGGGTTTGCCCAGTGTGTCTGTGAGTGGCTGCTGAATGCATCGCTGCTTCTTGTTAACCCGTACAAAATGTTACAAAAACGATCTCATAAAAAAAAACAGAATGTCTTAACAATGTTTATATAATATAAGACTCAAGTGCAACAGAAGAAGGTAATTATACTTGACAACTTAAAGCTCGCACCTTTAACTCTAAACGTGCCAATCTGTCTCGATGGATGGTTTTAACACACATATACTCGAGGACTTTCCAAGTCAAGTGGCTTGCTTATCATTTCATAAAGGGCTCTTTAGAAAGATACAGTATACAGTGCATGTTTACATGAAAGCGACTATCCAAACCCAACTTGCTTTTTTGTGGCAAGCACATCTGCCCGCTGGGGAAAAAAATGTTGTGAAAAATGGTGCGGGTGGGCAGTCACTGGCGTTGACGTTGTTTGTATGAGCAGTATGAGGTGTTTCAACCCAATCAACGCCCCCACAGTATCACACAAAGCACTGGGGAATGACATTATACTGATAGTTACCGGGAAACATTAATACATTGTATAAACAGTGATCGAGTCAAGAAAAAAACACATTACAAAAAGTGCTATACATCCTCACCACTAAGTCAATAAATGCATTAAATAATTCAACAGACTGGATGTATATGCATCAACGATGGACCATTTGGGGGATCGTTAAACCTGCTAGCTCCTCGAAAGGTAATTGACCGCTGGTAGGGATTGTATGTGGGCGGGTGCCTGGGTCCCATACTCACCAATCAGGCCCACACAATTTGCGACGATTGTGATGGGCGACGTTTATTGACGTATCAAACGGGCCTGTATTATCATGGTTCAATACAACTGACGATAACTTCGTAAAACCATTATAGTCAATTCATTGCAGTCTTTGTTTTATTACCACTTTCTAAAGATGGTCTTAAAATCATTAATGGCCACACTCATTTACAATTTGCGTATTATTTTCAGGATAAGCAGTGACAATGAGTTTTCAGATACATAAAGACATAATAGCGCGACTAGGTTTTCTTTCGTACACTGCACAATAGTGTACGTTTCACAAATACTGCGTCTGTTTATTATCATGTACGTTTCACAAATACTGAGCCTGTTTTTTTATCTTGTACGTTTCACAAATGCTGTGCCTGTTTTCCCCCTTGGCATTATGCATGTTTTGGCATTATGCATGTCACGCGCTATTATTGTGTTAGTCTGCGTAAAATGTACGGGCAACGTCCATACGCCTGTCAGAAATGGATGACGTCATCACACGTCAACATAGTGGCAGATTGCTGCATTTTTTAAGGCAGAATATTACGTTGGTAAACCGGGCCATGTCACACACGGTAACACCCTTTTGTAGGCAACTAGAAGGCAACCAACTGCACTGCATGCCAAATGAACACTTGCAGCACATAGCACATAGCCGTAACTCACTCTCCCCAGAAAATAACGGGAAAACTGAACTGTGAATGAAGATTCTTTTTGAAGACTACCAATAACGGCCAGCGTGTTTTCTTTTATTTATTTTTTTTTTTTTGCGAGACATAGAAATTATTAATGATTTGAATATATGACTTTTGATAGCTTGAAGATTACACCTAATTATAGTCCCAGCCAGTCAAACCAACAATAGAAGAAAACTTAATAATTTCGATCACGCGACATCAATCATTCACAAGATCTTTGAAGCTGTTTGTTGACTATTAATTCATCTTTTTACATTAAATATAATATACAGACAATTGTGAGGGCTCTAAATCCAATAAGGTTGGATTACCCAATTCTTAGAAAGCGTGCACAGCAGAATAACACATCGAGAAAGAAATTGATAGACTTCAGTCAGTTCTTTGGTTCAACAGAGGGCGTCATATTGAAGAAAAAATTATAATCACAGCTACGCCAAAAGTAAAAGCAACCATTGGTTTTATTTTTCATTCGAAAGAGGGCGCTAGTTGTTGCAGCAACATCTCACATCCCAACACAAACTTTCCCAAACGTTTGTGCCAACGTTACCTTCAAATGGAGAACGCAAAAGACAGTGCTGAAATTGTTTTCTTAACGTTTTCTGTGCACGGAACAAATGCATGTCCACAGTGTGTGTGCAACACAGAGCTGTTTTCTCTAGGAAGATTCCCTTCTACATTTCATGTTTATATGTTTCAATACCTAACAAAATACGCAATGATTGCAAAGGCTTAGATGAAGTCGTCAAGAGTATTAGCATCAATATGTGAGGAGAAATCAAAGTATGAAAGCAAAAATGGCATTATCAAACCACATTTTTTTTCAGGTGACTGTCAGCAAGGTGTTTTAGTAGAAAGTGAATAGTATCACTCTGTGAACCCATTCCAAGAATCAAGCGTCTCCCTGATTTCCTTCTCCACGCCACGTTAATCCTCCGTGCCCTAGTGTAACACCCAGCTAACACAGACCGTGTCATTGTTGGGTAAGATAATCTAAATTCACGGGTCAAAGATTCATAGCTTAAGTGACTCGTCAAAGTCACTGCATTGCCTGATAAATGTTCTACTGATATGGTGTTGGTTTTTCATGGATAAGTGAGATATCATTTATAAGATGACACTCGCCACATTTTCATTTTAAAAACACTCACAACAGACCCGAGCCTGAAGTATGACTTTATTATACAAAAGTGAATGCCCTGACAGACAGTAAAATCAATTCACATTTTATTCGCTGCTCACGATCGCAGTTTTCATATTTTTAAAGATAAAATAGCACACATTTTAAGATGAAACAAACTGATTTTTTTTATTTCTTTTTTTAAGAAGAGATGAGAATTATTGATTTGTTTTACAGGATGACGTCCGGTTCTGAATGCGAATGTACCATTACGAAAGCTATTGACTTTTTAGTTAAACTTAATATCAATCTATATCCATTGTGTAATTTTATAACAGACATTGTGTTATGTCTGCCAGACAAAACACCTTAATTTAGTAACACATGGAACACCTGGACATGTAGAGATCACAGAACAATAATGCGAAGCAACCCCTCTTTATAAAACCTGTGGACAAACTTGGAAGCGTGTGCTGGCAAGGTACCAGATGCACTACCAAAACTATGCCTCACCTGAGGGTTAAAGGCAGTGGACACTATTGGTAATTGTCAAAGACTAGCCTTCACAGTTGGTGTATCTCAACATATGCATAAAATAACAAACCTGTGAAAATTTGAGCTCAATCGGTCATCGAACTTGCGAGATAATAATGAAAGAAGAAAAAACACTGTCACACGAAGTTGTGTGCGTTTAGATGGTTGATTTCGAGACCTCAAGTTCTAAATCTGAGGTCTCGAACTCAAATTCGTTGAAAATTACCTCTTTCTCGAAAACTGTGGCACTTCAGAGGGAGCCGTTTCTCACAATGTGTTATACTATCAACAGCTCCCCATTACTCGTCACCAAGAAAGGTTTTATGCTATTAATTATTTTGAGTAATTACCAATAGTGTCCACTGCCTTTGACCCATGTATGGAATGTCTAGTAAAATAACGTATCCTAAAACATGTACATTTCCATTGAGTTATTCCATCAACCAAGTACAGAGTATCTAAAATCTTCCCACCACAAACATCAGGTAGAGCAAAGGAAAGGGAGCCCTCTGGTGACAATAAGTACTGCAAGCGTCTGTATGCTAATGATGTCAGATGATCTGTTACAAATCTCCCAGGTGCTTTGACTGCGTTGTCTGGAACACTCAGGCTACTATTGCATTGTCACACGGAGCAATCTCTTCAAGCAACTTTTAAAGAAACTGCACTGCATGTGCAAGGGAACACTGTGGCAGCACAAAGGACAATCTTTTGGTGGTATGTCCTTATTTTAACAATGATAACGAACTGAAATCCCCAAAAGAGGCAAAATTAACATCGGGTGTTAAAATAACACCAATGTAAATGTGTTGGCCGAAATAAGTGTTGTTTCATTGTTAATTTCCAATGCCCCTTTGATGTAAGTGTTCATTCTGTTTGGCATCTATAATGTAACAATACACTGGATACATTTTAACACACTAGTTTTGCAAAACAGGAAACATTGCAGCTACGCAAAGCCTTCGATTTGAACTTGATATATGTAACTTCCTCGGCATATCGATATTTCTCGATATGTTTACTCTTCAAATCAGTTCAGACCACAAAGAAAAATACACGACAGCTTTTGTATAATATTGGATGGTAATTTTGACAAACAAAATAAATCACTTCTTCCGGAATACTATCCGTTTTGACTGACACAAACATAACTACGGATTACACAAACCCGGAAAGTATTATGAAATTCAATATGTATGACACCAAGGCAATGGGTCTCCTTTCCGAAAGGAATGTTGACAGGAAACATATGGTAGTTATGGAAGAAGTGGGTGGTCTATTCCAAATAACAAACTTCTTTTTAACATATTTGATCAGAATTTAGAATTTTCAAAGCGAGACTGCATCTTTTAAAAACGCTTCTCTCGGACAAACAAATGAGTGTTTAAGTGCGGTATATGATTTCACATCTTGCTTAAAGTCTGATTTTATAGTATAAATATTTCTTTATTTGCTTTCACTACTAAAAGAGTAACGTGCATTGCGTCATTAATTTGTGGACATTCAATAACTGCCACAGCGCCCTCTGTTGAGCTTATACCGACAACATCACGCCCAGTTCTCAATAATAATAAAAAAGACATCTTGAAACACACTGAACACTACTTTTGTCCCTAGGCTGTTCACAATACAATCCACACAACAGTACAGGGGTCAAGTCTTTGGGCAATGGGCAATTTGAGTTCACATTAGGTTTCGTTGACCCACCGATAAGGTTTGTTACGGGAAAATGCACACTTTCAAACGGTATTACGTATCTACAGTTGCCATGGCGACTGTTACACTTTATCGCGGACGTAAGAAGCTTCCGTTGAGAGATCAAAATCGGTTCGCTCCGCCGGAGAAACCAAAATTCAACAATAACCGAAAATATAAAGAAGGATGGGATTATAGACATGTGTTTTTTTAATTGCATACAGTTTGTTTGCCTCACGGTCAATTAACATTGCGAGTTATGCCCGATTCTCGTCAGATTATTTCGCACCATTTCAGATTGGCTTCTCGCTCTTTAGGGTTTTCGTTTTGTTACCCCCTTCTTCGTTCGCAGGACTGACGTCACTGATTGAGATTGCAACTAATGGCTTTCAAGCTGAGGATGATAGCCTGGAGCCCAGACGGTCGATATCATGTCCACATAGGCAGCTGCGTCTAGAGTGAGAGAGAGAATGAGAGACCCATGCTCGGTGGAACGAGTCAGGTTGTGTGCACCTTCCATTTGATCACCTCTGGTGTGAAAAGGTTTGCTGATCTTTGGCAAGCTCTTAAGTGTCGTGCAAAAACAGTTGTGTGATGTTTTAACACGTTCCGAGGACCCGGGATTGTGTCCTAGCGACCCCCTGAGACTCGTAAGGCACGGACGAGGAAGAAGCAAGAGTCATATCACCCGGAGTATTGAAATCGTGACCCGATGAGGAAATGATACTGATTGTATATTTTGTTTGGACATGTGTTTTCTTCAATTCCAAGTAAATGAAATGTTTTAATCCATTAGTGCTGAATCTAATAGAAGTGTTTTGTTGCAGCGAAACGTGTTGTTCCCTAAATTCAACTACAACTCTTGAACCGATACTAAAATAATATACTTTGTAAAATGATCCAAAACTCTGCTGGATACATCTCAAACAATCGGCGTGCGTAGTTATTCTCTGAAGCTGCTCAAAATCTACACATAATATATACAGACCTTGCAATGGCTGCAATCTAGTCTTACAAACAACTGAAACTAGTGTATGTACAACGCACGACTCTCAGCCAATGACAGCCCTTCATTTACCCCATTCCAGTGCGAGGGGGCTGTTCTAGGCTTGTGACGTCATGTGCCAGGGGGTCAATTAGAATCAAGGGACAACATTCTGTCGTAACACACTGGCGCTTGTACTTCCCGCGTGTAATCTCGTACAAGTATTGTTATAGCAGATTTACCGTACCCTTTCCCGTATTGACTCATTCGATACAACGATTTTTCCAATCTGCAAACCCAACACTTTACATTCAAGTCCCAACGGAACGGACAGGAAGACAGGGGGAAAAACAATACTCCAAAGTCCCGCAGGACGGTCAGCAAATTCATCCAAACGCTCATAAGAAGTGGTTTATCACTGTAATAGACTCTTGTTTCACAGCGCACGTACCAGGATCTGCCCGGCGGCCTCGGAATGCTTTTAACCCAGCGTCACCAATCAAGCAGAGACAACCTCTTCCCCGTACCTTGCAACTCTCCCGTGTGCAAATACTGCACTGGTGGAGGTAAATATACACGCACTGTGAAGTGGCTGACAGGGATTAAACAAAAACGTAACTTAAATAATGTGATGATGTTTAACGAATCACGGTTCGGTTGTATTTTCTTTTCAAGCGTCCATTGGTTTAGGTACGAGTGAACTTCAACGGATAGAAGTTGCCAAGAAATGCCCAAAGGTGACTGTATGACTATCCAATGATACCAACTTCTATAACAACCGTATGATGCACATAAGGTGAACATAAATGTCCAAGGCGTGAGTGCGGGGTAATGTTTACAAGCATCTCCGTGGGTGACAAATGCCTATCGCAAATGCATATCGCAAATATTAGCGCATAATGCGAGATGTCCATTCAGAGACACTATAAATTAACAATTAAGAGAATGATGCAATACGAAGTGTAAATGTTGTCACTTGCCTCCGTACAAAGTCCACCGGGTCTTGAATACATTCGTTGCAAAGACAATGTGCAACAAAAAGAATTGTCAGCTATTGGGATACTTTTAATAATACAAACCGTTCAGTGACAAACCGTTCTGGAAATATTAACCTTACCTGGACGATTTCATAGAAATTAGCGAGGGTTTCTGCATTCGTTCGATCATAGGGAAAGGACCTTTCTCTATGGTTCGATGACATCAAAGTTAACCTTTCCAAACTGTTTCCATTAACGGCAAGACTCGGGAACATTCCCGTAGACAACATCTACGTGAATGAAACCTCAGGGAGCCAACCACTTTGAGGTAACCAAAGTTGCATATACCTTTAACGGCTCTCAGATTACGAAACGCTTAGAGAGCACAAGAGGAGAGAAATCCACTATAAAAGACCTGGTAATTCCCGGTGACTGAATTGATTGAAAACATGGCGTCTATACGCCAGCTGAACTTTCACTAATTTGTTGAAGATGCAGAGGACAGCGTGTGTGCTGTGCTCTACATCTCTAATATACGGGCTGGAGATTTCTCTCTTCTCTCTCTCGCTAGTTGTGGTTAAATTATCTCCGGAACAACCTTGTGAAACGCAACCTCGTCCTCTGATCATCACGAATGGTTCTTTGGTGGATAGTAAGTATGTAGGTGCATATCATTAATTCAGCTCGACAAGATATGAAAACATCAGTGACCGTTTTGGATTTTTGCATATAAAAACTCTGACACTATGGCCTTTTTCGAATCCACGGCCTCAGCATTGGATTCGGCTTCAGTCTCCGTCCTCTCGTCTGAAGCCCTGAACAACCAACAACAACAACAACAACAACAACAACAACAATAACAGTTAGAGAGAACCACCATGTGGAGAGAACTATCAAGAAAAAGTGATGCGAGATTTTCTTGTACATAATATGTATCCTACTGACGAATATGCACCCTCTATATGCACTATTAAAAGCAAATGTTCCGAACCGGAACCCCAGAGAAACTGAGTACCAATTTAACCATTGACCTCGTATAACGATCACGTATGTTGTTCAGCCATTTATACAAAACAAGAATCGATAAGATTGCTCCTTTAAGCCATGTTTTGAAGTACAGTATCCTTTTTCTGAATTGAAACAGAAGCGCACTTAAACTCAGATTACCATCACATGTTGTGCACCTTTAACCCCCTCACCTTGTTTTGCAATCACATGGCTCTGATTTAATCATTAACCCATGTTAACATCCGACGACTCGAGACTACCTCATGGGCTCCTTTAATATTTCCCCCTTCGCTTCGTTGCTCAAATTAATTATCTTAGTTCAATCCCAGGCCCTAGCTCAAGGATGATGCATCCGCGTTTCATAATATCAGGATTGATGTTTAACAAAGCGGTTACAAGTCTTACAACCTGAAAGAGCACCGATGCAACCCGAGCTGCTGCCGTTTAATTGCGTATGTCATCCACAGTCGCTACTTAAGGAAGAAGATCAAAAGCCATTGGCTCGGCGATTTCTGAAGAGCTACTGGGAAAACCTTTTACACTCAAACTTCCAGGGCATGCAGGAGAAAGGTGGAATTAAATTGCTTGTTTTATATTCTCATTCAGTTTGGCTCATTCAGTTTGGCTAATATAGTTTCACATTATGCTCAGGGATGAAAATACTGGACGCATTGTTCTGTTCTGGATGTCTTCTTTCAACCCGTCTCTTGATGAAGACACGAACGCGGCTGTTGAAACGTCAAGAGAGACAATACGGTTCATTGTAGCCATATCGGATTTCCACGTTTCTTTTCTATCAAGAACAAGTCCAAAACACTAACGAGTCCGGATTTATCTTCAATGTTCGTTCAACTTGGTATCATTGGTTTACCTTTCATGTTTTAGTTCATTTTATTATTGGTTGGTTTATTTCAGAAATAAAATCCTCAAAGCCTTCAGGAGGCTTTTCACTAAGAAATGTAAGACCCTGGTACTCAAATTGAACAGAAAATTTACAATTTGAAATGGCTAACCAAAGTACGTGAATATGACAACATTTGGACAACAATGACAGCAGCCCAATAAAACATGGACAACTAATGAGCATTGCCCCAAAAATCAAACCACTCGTGGGACATTTCCAAAATCAGCCACCGGCCAATGGGAGACTTTTGGGACGCTTGGTGGCAGCAGACTTACCAGGTAAATCCATTGTTCTCGGTCACGCTCAGAACTACGTAAACAATCGAAATTTACCTGGTAAGTCTGCTGCCACCTAGCGTCCCAAAGTCTCCCATTTCATGACACACACAAACACACACACAACCCGAATCAACTACCGGCTCCAAGGCATAAAGATGTAACAACCTATCAGTAAATCTCAAGTGGCCTCTCATTTAACAAAAGAGAGAAAAACAAATCTCATTATCGCAGCGACTCTTCAAAATGTAGCAAATCAACATTTAAATTAGATTTATTCCGGCGGTGTATATGGGTTTATTCCCAAAGGTAGATCCGGCTTAATCCCATTTACAATGAGTTTCTCTTTCCGGGAATTTTAACGAACTTTTTCACACATACATTATCACACGCATGCATTTAAGGGAATAAATCTTGGCTATTAGAACCGTTCGATTGTGTAAAGGCAGCGGACACTGTTGGTAACTACACTCAAAATAATTATAAGCATAAAACCTCACTTGGTAACGAGTAATGGGGAGAGGTTGATAGTATACAAAACATTGTGAGAAATAGCTCCCTCTGAAGTAACGTAGTTAAGTAGTTATTTTCCACGAATTTGATTTCGAGACCTCAAGCTTAGAATTTGAGATGTTTTTGCTTGTTTTGAAGGGGGTGAAAATTTATTTATCGGAACCATTTTGAGTATTGTTTCAATCTAACTTTGGGGGAGGCGAGATGGGAAGTGTTATATAAGCGGGGGACGGGGGTTCAGCCCCTGCCGGAGACAATAAATCGAAAACAACTTGCTATAGGACGTCTATAGGAAATAACAAAGTATACTCGGACAAATTATACACAATTTAGAGAATGTACATATTTATGGACCTACATCCGGACTTGGCAAAGTAAAACCCGACTAAATCCATGTAAAGGTTAGGTAAAACAAGACAATCATATCAAAATGTACGTCCAAACCTAACATATAGAAGTTAAATTATTTTAATATCCAACCACAGTGCTTACAAAAAAGTCCACAGACAAAAAGGGAAAATGTACAAGAAAAATAAATATCATGGAGGAAAATGATTGACGGCCCAGTCGCTAAAGTTAAGTTAAGTTAAGTTCTCAACTTCCCGTGATAAGAAATAATAACTATATAAACGACATTGTTTGGTAGACAGCAATGTAAACAATGTCAGTTCCGTGTAATCGATCTACAGTGACGTGCTGTCCCATCAAATACTTAGATAATGACGTGAGAGCTTCTTTGAGTATAGGCCTATGCTTTTAGTGGGCTTTTAGATGTGTACCATTGTGTCACTCTCTTTTAAGTACTTTGTTTTAATTGTGGAGAGAGGACAATCATCGTAATCCACGGAGAATGAAGAGAGAGATAGGCCGTATATTGACCGTATGTTGACCTCATGGGTCCCTGCAATATCCCTGCATCACAACTACATAATTTTGCTGAATGCCGGTCTTGTTTTTAAACGAGACACTTGATGGCAAAATAAACTACATCAGTGACAACAAATCCAATTCGCTTTACTTCTTTTGCAATACGTTTAAGACTTAGTATAGGTCAGATATACGACTTGTATAATTAGTCGGACTTGACAAGTGTTACTCATGCGATACAGGTCCTAATTGCGACTTTCACTGATTTTTCTCAGTGTCCCTTTAACGCTTCCGTATAAATTATTTCTGAAGACTTTTAAGAACAAAGTACAGATTGTTATATGATCCATCTTCTGCGATAACTCAAACGCAAATTGTTCATGATTTCCGGTGGGAGTTGGAACAAAATCAAGCGTAACTTTAGTAGAGAAAAAAAACTACCCGGTAGCTGCTATACAGTAATGTTATAATCGCAATGGTGTTGTGTTCCAGGATGCTCGGCAGTGCATCAAGTTCATAACGATGATAACAAGGACATGTCATTCAACTCACATAATAACGAGGACGGGTTCAGACTAATTTGAACCATTTTCAATGATGTTTGTCAATTATAAGTAGATGAAACTTCGCAGTTTGAAAACGAAGATTTGTGATTTGGTTTTTCCCCCTTATCATAAAGCGATGATCTCTACCAACGATAAAGCCCTTTTGAGATATGTGGACACACAACACTTTCAGGTTTAGGTAAATCTGTCTGTATACACCCAAACCACACAGCGCACTACCTTCATCGTGGTGCAGCCATCTTGAATTTTTCCCATTGATATCAAAGTAACCAAGCCGAGGCTGGAAGAACTAAATAGTCTGGTTACTAATTGCAAAATGGGTATTTAGCATTCATTAATGTTATTCGATACAAGGAACACGACCAAGATAAAGACAGCACGATAAAGGTCTACTGCGGCCACCATAGTATATCTCAAAAAAGGCTAAGGCCGTGTCCGAAACGACGACTTCGGCTACAGCTACGTCTAGATCAGCACGTCTACCAGTGTTGAAGAATAGGCAGACGCGCGCGATCTAGCCGTAGCTGTAGCCGAAGTCGCCGTTTCGGACACGGCCTAACACTATCTGCAAGTTCTAATACCGTTAGAGTTTCTGCATCATTGTGTAAAGGCCTTGCCCACATTGGGATATATTCATGGCCTACTCTTGCCTAAAGAAACACATTTTAGTCAAGTGGTCTATTAAGAACTGCATGACCTACTTCTTTTCCGATTGCTAATAATAATAATAAATAATAATAATAAGACTTGTAATGCGCACGTATCCACCCTGCTGGGTGTTGATGTAATAATTCCTTATTTAATATCGCCTTGTATCTGTATTCAACCATCAAGTCACCAAGCATCGCGTCCAAACTGGAGTTTTACAACAAACCAACATTTGAACCAAAATTGAAATATGGTTACCATACCCCCCAGATAGGGGAAATATTTTGGGGAATTTTGCCTTTAATTATACCAGTGTGGACTCTGTTATCAGCAAGATATTTGTCTTTAGGACCAACGCAAATTAAATGTTGAAAAAAAAAGAGAAATACTACCACGTACATCATGTTTCAAAATATTCAAAATGGCTGCCAATGCTTATATATGTCTACATGTGTGTATTTGTTCAAAGGATGCGATGGCCCTATAGAATATAGCCAGGTATCTTTTTCATGACATACTCTGAATACATGACAGTGTCTCACAAAGGCACAGTCCCATTGCCTGCCGTGCTAATTAGAACAAATTATACCCAAATTGTTTAAGACCACCTATAACAACTTAAAACTTTTGTCATTCTTATTACATTATTCAAGATAGCAGCGAGAAGGCACTTACAGAACAAAATAACATGTTAACACAAACAAAAAGCGCCGCTGTAAGGTATGGTTTTCTTTTCCCGTATCGTGTCGGTGACAGGACAAAAAAATCCCTTTGAGAAATTTGATTCACATGGAAATACTCATGTCATGGTAAAACAACGATAACGAGTGGATATGCATGTCCCACACCGTGTTTCTACCTGCTAGGATTGTGTGGCATTAGCGTATGAAGCACTCTCAACTTCCGGTAACTGAAAGCTTTAAGGTCCCGAGAGAAACAAAATCCTAGAGTATTTCTGTCACAATTATGACTTGTCTTTCCTCTAAGCGGACTTGTCTTTCCTCTAAGCGGATTTCTCTATAACTGACAATCTTCCATCGAGTGGTTTTCCATCAAGAACGTCAGTGCAAAACTTAACTTTAAACTCGGTAGGATTTTTTGAAAGAGGAAAATTAACATGTTTTTATTAAAAACTACTCTCTGTTAAAAGAAACTTTTCAAGAAGTTACTTGCCATTTTAAAGGCATGAGAAATTAATTTCCGAAGACAGTTGACAGTTGGCTGAGAAAACTGATCACTGTACTTTTCAAATTGGTATGACTTTTAACAAAGAAAAATTTACACGTTTTATTAAAATTAATCTTTGCTAAAAAACTTTTCAAGAAATCACTTGCCACGAGGGGGTCAGTTTTTAATTTCCGAGACAGTCGACAGTTTGCTGAGAAAACTGATTGGTACTTTTAAAATAGTTACATTTTTTTTTCTTTTTTCTCCAAATCAATTTCTAAACCAGGAAACCTTTTTCACCAAATTACAGACCATTTCAGAACCATGGGTAATTACTTTTCCAAGACAGTCGACAGTTGTCTAAGAGACCCGAATGTAATGCGTAAGAAACACGACCTTGATCCGGTGCTGTTGTGCAACCCTCATTTATTACTCTTGATAGCCTCGTCTCAAGACGCTTCCTGTTAAATATTAACATGATCATGTGGACCATTCACATTCGTTTCAATCGGATCCTTGAGACAAAGGAAGTATTTGGCAGTATGTTTTCTATTACACATGCAATTCATCATTAGTCAACTGTGTGTTGCTGATAATTGAAAAGTATGTCTAAGAGCAAATTTAGATGCTTTGCTGCGTTGATATTAGAAACCAGTCCAGAGCCAAATTTCATAGAGCAAAGCACACAAGTAGCTAACCCCAACAAATTTAAGCTTACCAGAAGAAGTTTACCATCCAAATAACCATGCTACGTGTATAATTGTTGACTGGTACATTGCACATTTCTGCTTGGCACAATTTCTGTAAGCATAATTGTCTGCTTAAGCAGCTCTATCACATTGGGCCCAGTTGTATGTACGGGATGACTAGGCTCCATCCAACTCAGCAAAATCCTTCCCGTGTAATAGAAAATTCATGCGATCTTTATACCAGATATTCACAATTATGTGCCCGCACGATTTTACATCCACACCGAACAGGTTATTAACTTCTCGTCAGAGACATGGAAGATGAGGGGACATATACACAAACCATCAAACCTACGCGATTTGACATCACATGTTTACAAAAGAGCCACAAGGTTTGGACTTTCTGCAGGAACGATTTTTACACAGCTCAATGGAAGAACTCAACTTGAAACGGGGATTGCACTTTCTGATTTGTATAAATTTTTGATGTGAAGAAGAGGGCACACAATCTCATTACAGCATAATTTAACAATTCCTAAGTTATGTGGAAAATTTGACGCAACTTGTCAAATTTCACAATTGATCTGAGTAGTATCTCGCCTGTCAAAAAGGCCATGGAATGTACAACAAGGGCACTCTTCATGGTAAACAGAAGTAATACAAGGTCTATATTGAATTTGTCTTGAATAACCTCCAAGATGTTTCTAGCTCTGTTTATTACATATTGGGCCTGAGATAGAACCTGCGATAGCATAGGGAAGACAAGTCAAACTAGACATGAGTCTAATGACTGGGTCTCAACATAGCCCAAAACATAATGAATACCGCGTTCTCTTGGTGCCTAAAAATATAGTAGATGCCGCAGAGACGCAAGATGCACCTAAACCTTATTCTTTAATAATTAGTTGTAAAATATATTTTTTTTATTTGGAAATACAAATAATACCAAAAGGTAACAAAAGATAAGCGATTTCATTATTTATACTTTGCAAGCAGTTGATGGGTTACTGAACCTCGGCTGGACTCAACTGTCTGTTGGTCAATACAGTTCTACTTTTGCTTTCATTTTATGTTGATTATTTTTTATTTTTTTATTTTTTTATTTAACTGAACGAAATATAAGTGAATTTATGTAAGATCTCTACATTTAACGGTAAGAAAATATCAGATCCCGAATACGTGTTTATACAGCAGGTAAATATCTCCGCATCATAACCTTCTTTGCGTAGGAAGATATTGGACCCTTAATAGATTTCTTATCATAATCAAAAATTATGCAATATGTTATTAGATATTCATTCCTGCTGTATTTATATGTATTGCCATCCTCCTCGCTTAAGCGTGCTACGGTCCCCCGGGCCACTCCAGCTCGGCCACAGGCAAGGGCCATTGAAAAGTACTTTACCGGTGAAATAATGGACTCCTGCAAGATCATGACCGGTTTAGGGTGTCCAAACGACACGGTAGACTTAGCATATGGATAAGAAGGGAGAGTATGCTTGATAACTCACTCCAGGGAAATGGTTACGGTACTCGAGAAAACAATAAAATAAAAAACATGGGGAGGTGACAACATTTTCGCGCTCTGATGCCAAATCGTCGTGTTTGAACGCTTCGGGTAACTCAATCTTTGTCCTTCTAAAGGATATTCCTGAGAGAAAGAGCCACGTGCGTTGTTCATCAGTTTAAATCCGTTTACTTACAGCGAGAGTTCTTTGAATATGACATTTACTTAAACTCGGCACCGTTATAGAACGCAGGTTCATGTTTCCAAAGATAATGTTCGCCTTAACAATAATATTGTTTGCTTTTCTTCGTTCGTTGGTTATCAAATGATTATTTACTGTGAATATTTAGCTTTCTGCTTCCACATGAGTACGAAGTGATAATAATAATAATGAATGCGTATAATGCACGGATAAGCTGAGTTATGGGAACTATATACAAGTAAACAGACGTGAAACAACTAAATTAATAATTGGAAGTGGTGGGTTTTGAGTTGGTTTTTGCACGCACGTATGAAGTCTCATTTCTCAGTTTGATAGGTAGTAAGTACCGCTTTGAATAGAAATTAAAGGCCACTGAGAACTTAAGTATCGAAGAGTGTGATGGTTACACACGAGCAAGGCAGTTTTCTCTTGTATATGTTGTTAAATTGGAGACAACATTTAAAGGCAGTGGACACTATTGGCAATTAATCAAAATAATTATTATCATAAAACCTTACTTGATTACGAGTAATGGGGAGAGGTTGATAGTATACAAATATTGACTGCTTCGAGTGCTATGGTTAAAACTATGACTCCTGAGGTGATCCCCGGAGCGTTCTATTTTCGCGAGGCGAAGCCGAGGGAAAATAGAACGCTCCGGGGATCACCGAGGGAGTCATAGTTTTTAACCATTGCACGAGTAAAAGCAGTCAATATTTGTTTTATAACACCCCAAACATTTCTAAATACTGTACTATTATTATTAAGTTACAGACCTGAATGCTACAATCCACGGACGACGCGAATACAGATTGCAAACACTTTTACTTACTGTGTTCAATGTAGTGTAGTGCAGTCCGAAATGGTTACAGACTATTAATTTATCATCCTCGTACACGCAATGGACGTCTGGGTACTGCACGCCGTGTGCTAGTCTGTCGGACTAGCGCACGGCGCCGTGTGCTAGTCTTCGGACTAGCGCATGGCAAACCGACGCACTATCACACGGCCGTCGTCTAGCAAAACTTAGACATGTCATGTGACGCGCTCTAAACCAATGAGCAGGCAGAATACTTGCAAGGGGTGTTAAAATATAAAACATTGTGAGAAGCGGCTCCCTCTGAAGTACTGTAGTTTTCGAGAAAAAAATAATTATCCACGAATTTGATTTAGGTTTAGAATTTGAGGTTTCGAAATCAAGTTTCTGAAAGCACACAACTTTGTGCCAAGGGTGTTTTATTTTTTCACAGTTATCTCGCAACCTCGACGACCGATTGAGCTCAAATTTTCACAGGTCTGTTATTTTATGCATATGTTGAGATACACGAACTGTAAAGACTAGTGTTCGACAGTTACCATTAGTGTCTACTGTCTTCAAAGGAAAAGAGAGAGACACAGCCATCAATGTGAACGGACAGTTAAGTATTACTGCACTCAAGTTAAATGAACTTTTAGAATATAAAGCCGGATTTCTGACGTGATCTAATGTCAATAGAGAGAATGTCTAGGATTCCATTTCGTGATGAGACGAGAAGCATCGACTGTGGACAGCAATCTCTCGGCTTGGATGTATAGACACAGAGAGAGAGCAACAAAGGCACATACACTGTCAGAGGTTTTAAAATCACTCTTTCATCATGTAACTGCAGGTGGCTCCAGGATAGGTTAAAGGCACTGTGGTTGATATCACAAAGAGTTAAGACTAGATTGATCTCGAGTAAGGACTAGTTACTCATCCTGACTTGCGTTACGTTTTTGATAACTTCTAAAGAGTCCTAGCCTAGTAGGTCCTCAATAAAGGGATATCTTTGCGTTTGGTAATTGTCTAAGACCAGTGTTCTCGCTTGGTGTATCTTAACATATTATCTGTACCATAACAAATCTGTGAAAATTTCGGCTCCATTGGTCATCGAAGTTGCACAGTAAGTGTTTGAGGAAAAACACCTTTTTGCACAAATAAGTGTGCTTCAGCTGGCTAAAAAGGCTTCAGATTTGAAGGTTTTTTTTTTTTAGATTCAAATATTTAAGTGAGAATTTACCTCTTTCTCAAAAACTACATACTTCAGAGGGAGCCATTTCTCACAATGTTTTAAACAATCAATAGCTCTCTATTGCTCATGAACAAATAAAGTTGTATTATTGTGTATGTTTTTAGTACCAAAGGTCTCCAGGGGTGGATTTCACAAAGAGTTAGGACTAGTCTTATCTTAGGACTTAGGACTATCCATGCAATTTGTATATCTCCTAGGACTAGTCCTAACTCTTTGTGAAATCGACCCCAGTGCCTTTAAAGGACGTGACCGCATTGTCAGAAATTGTTTTCGGAGACATCACTCGCCCTATATGAAGTGTTGCTGCTGTAATTCGTGTTCCATATGCCTGGACGTGCCTTTTTTCAGAACATTCAAGTACCATGAAGGACTATACGACCGTTTTGTCAAAAATGTGAACTTAAATGTCAATCAAACTGCCTATAAACCTGCACCATGCTGCCTCCATATTGGTCATGCTCCTAGTATCCAATAACAATAATGAATGCTATATAAGTCATTTTGCAAACAGGAACCAGACTATTTTGTTCTTCCAGCCTCGGTTTGGTAACATCGGTATCAAATAGAGACATTGAAGATGGCTGCACCATAATAAAGGTACATAGCATGTCATTTGAATATCTTGTGAGTAGTACATGGTGTTGTATTCTTCTTTTTTTAGGATGTGGTGGACTTTTAATTAAAACGTGTCCAAGTTGTCTCGTGTGACAGTTCCCTTAAACGCGCTTCTGTATAAGCAGTTTCAAAAGGCACTGTTATTCTTAACTCAGGCCGTGTCCGAAACGGCGACTTCGGCTACAGCTACGGCTAGATCGCGCGCGTCTGCCTATTCTTCAACACTGGTAGACACGCTGATCTAGACGTAGCTGTAGCCGAAGTCGTCGTTTCGGACACGGCCTTAGTCTTGTAATCACTCTGTTCGTAAAGTCTGCCATCACTAAAAACAACTGTATTGTCTTTGTCTCCTGGCAAAGCTCTCCCCCACAGTCTGTTATTAATGGGCTCTAAATGTAAGCACTGTAATATTTATTTATATAATACAAACTCAACACAAACAGTCCAGGTCATTTAACTCCCGGTTTAAAGGCACTGGATACCGTTGATAATTACTCAAAATAATTGCTAGCATACCAACTTGGTAACGAGTAATGGAGAGCTTTTGATAACATAAAACATTGTGAGAAACGGCTTACTCCCTCTGAAGCAACGTAGTTTTTGAAAAGAGGATATTTCACGCTCAATCTGAAGCCTTCTATTGTGCATCTGAAAGCATACAAAGTTGTGCAACAAGAGTTTTTTTCTTATTTTTCTTTCTTGCATATTCGATGACCACCAATTTGATCCCAAATTTTCACAGGATGGTAATGTTATGCATATTTTGGAATACATCAAGTGACTAGAATACTAGTCAGTGCCTTTAACTTCCGGTTGAACAACCGGTATTCATATTCACCGACAAACATTTATTTATTTATAGAGCTTTTATTTCATTGAAATTTGAACCCACACGGCGCATAAGGAGAATGGACTTTTATTGATGCAATGCTTTTAAGTTATTATTCTTGTGTCTAGAAAATCAGGTTACTTGGAAGAGTTGTTATTCTCTGAATAAATGAGTAATAAATACCAATTTAACAGAAATCTAAAAGAATTGCATTTCAGTTTTTAAATTGTTCTCTAATGGATTAAAAGATGTTACCGCAAATTTTACCTTAATTTCCTTAAGTGTTTTATAATTGAAATTCCCACTGGAATATTTTACATTTTTATGCGGAACGGGTAAGGAAAAAAAATGCCATTGTTTAATGGTTCATATGCCTATACGATAACAGGTGTTTCTATGAAATATTCCCTTTCTGAATGCAGTACTATTTGACAGTACTGACAGGTTTATCTGCAAGAAAGTTTCACCAAGTGCATTCTGTATTTACTAAATATTATCGTTTTGAGTTGCGGTGATAATATCCCAGCTTTCTTTGAGCAACTTTTATATGGAGAGTGAAATTCATCTAGTGCAAAATGTAATGACGCTAGTGCAATATGACAGTTGATCTTACAGGTAACGCGAGTATGTGAAGTGGAGAGTATTATGTCATAGCATACTAATGGGTCTGCCTCTCACACTCTGGGACCCAATGTGGGTTTGGCTTGAAGCAATGGCCTTGCTTGCAAATGAGTTTAAAAAGTCATTTCCTCTTTCCCCCTTTCCTCTCCCTCTTGATTTTGTTAGTTTAAAGAAGAAGATTGGAATTGGATGTTGCAATCTTCTCACCAAATAAGATCACCTGTATAAATGGCAAACTGTGGTAATGGACTGAGGTTTCAACCCTTTAGCGGAGTCTTTTGTCAAAATGCTAAATGATATTAGTCGCTAAAAGGCTACCTTGATTTCTTGGACTGTCTACGCCAGCACAAAAGATGACCACGAGATGTTTTCTTCATTGATCTGGGTTGTCATCCCTTTAATAAAGACTACAATGTGACAAACCAACAAGAATAAGTCTTCTTCTACTACTTCAAGTTCCTGTAACAGGGACGAGAGTCATTGCTGACAAAAAAAAAACTCTGAAACCGTAAAAACAGATCTAAGAAGATACATTGAAAAAAGTATAGTAAATGTACCTTTTGATCACCAAAATATTAAATTTTGAGGAAAACACAGCATCTTGATTTCAACGACAGTTTAAAAAGTCTGAACTCAGATAAAAGTCTGGACGATTTCATCCCGAGCCCAAATCATCAAACTAATGGACAAACTAAATTTACCTAAGACCTTTTGAATAAACTTTTTTTTCCCCCAAAAAAAACAAAACAGCAGAAACACAAACAACAACAACCGAAACTATCCAAAAGGCATGTCTTTATCTCAGTGGATCTTCTATTGGGGTACAGTGTATGTATATAGTCTTTCTCTCATGCCTGGTGAAGTGAGATCCTCGAATCCTGGGTTCGGTGTCTGTATAGTCTTCCCCTCGTGCCTGAAGAAGACGAACGAAACTGTTGCTCATAACAACGGCCAACACTTCCCCTGATTACACTGTATTCTTTCGGAGTTTCCGTTGTTTGAACTGAGAAGAATTGGATCAGTGCTAATCACGCCGACAGTCGGAGTCCTTTCTCTATGGTCTGACCAGCCCAACGGACTGATTAGCTGACACATCCTGACGTCTAATCACTTCAAGGGTATAGAAGGTAGTTTTAAGTTTATGCACCCATTATTCAGACAGAGAGAGAGCACCTGATTGTTAATAAGGCGATGCCGGTCATTTATGTGGACAAACAGACTATGTGGTTCTCTCTGAGTTTAAAAGAGTGAGAAACCACTCATTTTATCCACCATACCACTCTTGTAAAGAGCCATATTGGTGACAACTCTTTTTAAAGTGAAAACAAAGTAATTTCAACTCGATTTAGAGTGATCGTTCATACCACTTTCACATTCAGATGGACTTTCACTCTCTAAAGAGCGAAAAAGACACCTCTCGGACAAGAGACAAAAACGTGAATCTTTCACTCTTTTACATTAAGAGAGTTCGTGTTATAACAAAAGACATTTTCGAGAGAGAGACTATGGTTGAAACGTCAGGCCATTTACCTTCTTTTTTTTCATTTATACCATCGGTCTTTTTGGTTGGTAAGTTGTTTGCAGCAGCTAACTCAGAAATGATGTGAAGTTCACCCAACTGGTTTGCCAACCGTGGGGAGACGTAATCATTCTACGAAAAGGTAATCACAAGCCTGTTGTATCATGGTTGTATGCACTTTCCCTTCACCGTTTGGTATCTCCGCGTTTGCACGCATGATTATTCCAAATCGAATGGACTCGTTGCTGGGAGGGGAAAAGCCAGATGTACACGAGCAGTGCCCACGGATGAGGAACTTATATACACCGTGTGAATAAATAGTTGGGACTCCAAACGCAGACTGCATGTATCGACTGATGATATTGTTTTCCACTCCAAGACAGACATTTTGAGATCTCGCAAGTACTATAGTCACTATAGCCCAACAACGCACATATACACGGCTACCTGGTTACATTTTCACACAGCCTACTAGTAACATACCATTTACCTGTGTGTGCAGAGAATTTAAAAACAATGCGCCCGTAACAATTACAGTGGTGTCGTGTTAAACTCCAATCAACATAACACACTCAACACTAATACAGACGTTAAAAGGAAGTGACTGTGTGACGTATAAGGGATTAAAAACGTTCGCTTTCACATATTTAGATAAACCATCACAGCAAATACGGCCTTCCTATTAACATGAAATCCAGGTTTTTACAAGGCCTAGTTTTCTGGATCAAATATTATTCTAAATTTCCTGTCATCTATTATAAACATGCAATGGTATCCCGAGGCACACCAAACCTGAGCGTCGTGCCTACTCTACACATGATCTCAAACTGTTATTTTAAATTACTACATTGCGACAAAAATAGACTAAACCCCATGTCTTGTGAAAGACTATTATAAGGTTAAACCTTATTCAAGATGCGAAGGGTAAACTTTCTCATCATTTAATGGAAAAAATCCATCTACAGAAATTGAAGCATTTCAGGACAATGACATTGGATAAGGTCGGCTTTATATAAATGTATTCAAATTTCAACCCTCTCAACACGGTGGGTCGGTGTACTCGGCAGCGCAAATAACTCATGTAATTCAGATGAGTGTGAATTATCTAACATCTGCATTTTGATATCCTTGCAGTAGAGGCTTTTAACTCAAAGGAAAGTTTCTTCGACAACACACGCTGTGGCTGCTGGCCAGCTCGACTATTGGGCTGCTGTCATACATGTTTGTGCACGCAACATTAATAAAACTTACACATTAATATTTAATAGATGGAAGTTTGCATCGGGGATGTTGAATATACAATTTTTAGGTTTACTCATGTACCCCGATGTGTGTTAGCACTGTATCCCGACACAAATCGGTGTATATGGTTAAAACCAAAATTAATATACATATTATTATTTTGTTATTCATGCATTAAGACTCTGTAGGTTATGTAAAGTCTAGCAGCGTGTATTTGTCTGACGCAGTGACACATGGGTAAAGCGAACCTCGGCAACATTGATCAAGGCAAGAAAGTTTCATTGGATTGGCAAATATCAATTAGGATACCATGCACTCTGATAGCATCTCTTGCTTGACGGTCTGTTTCTGCTCGCTAAAAAAAAATTACCGTGCAAAACATTTCCTACCAGTCGGTTTGCACCGATGCCCTCTGATTATCACATTGCCCCGATGCCCCAAAGCGCCCTGGCCCGAACATGATGCCAACTACGGTTACCCCTAATACCAGTGCTTGAACAACATTCATCATGCACTTTACAGAGGCGTTGCGCTTATAACACTACACAAAATCAACCAGAAGTTTCTGCCTACCTGGACGGATATTTCCCCTCAAAACTACAACTCCTGAATTCGAATTTCCCCCGATGGGGATGGTGATGACGAGGAGACGGCGAGTCCTTCCCGGACCCGGACGACCCGGACATGATGCTTGTACCCTCTACCCACGCCACAGAGAGCTAAGAAATCCAGAGGTGTAGAAACAGTAATGGTTCCCGGTATAATATAAATCTGCAACTACCACACGTGCTCCCAAGCAAACGCCATGTATATATACACACACATAAATATTCACGTTGTGTGATCCGTTTGCTGTGTCATACGTCGTCCCTCCCAGATCTAGGGGCTTTACTCAATGCAGGAACACGCGTAGCTACATGCGTGCTGTCACTTGCGTGTCACTTCGGGAATATTGAGCCGGACGCAGGGAGAGCTCGGGTATAGACTGTGGGTTCTATAAACCATGGACCGAACCATTATTGTTTGAGGACACAAACTGCCTGTGCGCTTCCGTTCGGATTCCTCATGGAAAAATTATTAATGAAGATGATTAGACGAGGGAAATACAGAGTTATTAATCGGAGGAGACCGGTGGCAAAATACATACACCCTTGTTGGTTTTAAATTAAATAACTTATGGACGCTAGTCTGGCATTATGTAAATGTGTACAAAAACCCCGAGCGATTGCTCTGTGTTTATTTGAAGGGTGTATTCTACACAAAGCTGATCAATACAGCGTTTAGTAGGCAAGGGATGAGCTTTTAAATAAATTAGAGAAAAGGATCTGATTAACGAGGGCATCTACCTCCGGAAATAAACGACAATTAACAGAACAATATTAGACTGCCCCTGACTAGACGTAATTAGGGGTGATTTTGAGATTTATTTGAAGGAATCACACAGCTTTTTCTCTACTCTTCAACTTTGATAACCACCTGTTTGTACTTTGTAAACTAAAGCCAAGCTGATCATTGGGTGATTGCAAATGTATCTAATAATGTTTATGATTTTGGGGGGTTGAACAAAGAATTGACTATAGTGGGATTTGAACCAACTACCTCCGGATTAACGTGCCGGCGCTCTACCAACTGAGCTATCTAGCCCTATATTGGAGGTGTCTCTATTTTGTCAATATCTTTGTTCGGGGGTGTAATAATATTTACGAAATATTTGTTTTGTTGTAGTGCATTCCTAAGGAACGTAAATCAGACAAACTACAGGGGAAGTCAGTAGACACAATGTTTTAATTTTTTGTTTCCGTTTTCCTGAAAAAAAATTCTTTCTGGCATCGTAACTGAAATTGTATTTGAATTTCCCCCCGCTTTTTTTCCATAACGCGCTGTAAAGTCTAAGATATTCATCACATACTATTCCTACGCATTTTCTGTAAACTTGAAACATGAACAGGTATACCTGTAATTGCATTTTCCCATGAAACTAAAAAGAAAAAAAATGTAAATCAAATTTGGATTCAAGGTTTGTTTTAAGGATAAAGATTAAAAATCTTGATTGTCATGATAAAAAAAACATGAAATTTGTCTTCCCTGTGTAAAGGACTACATTACATACAAAACAGGCATATAGCAGCAATACACAGCATGTATCGAAATAACTTTTTTGTGCTTTAGTGTCCACCTCTTTGGACGCCGGTTCGAATCTCACCTTAAAAGCAATGCACGATAACAGAAAAGAGAACGTTGTTAAATTTATTCGGGTCTAATGTAATTTGCAAGTTATGAAACGTCAGTTCAGCCTTTCAACTCTTGACACCCTGAGTTGTTGACACCATTGCTCATTTCGTCGCCAGAACTGGGCCGCGAATAATTTGTCCGTACAAACATAGCATGGAAACACGCGTGCCATGTGTCGTGCATCGACCGGTTTCCCCTAAAGATATCAGCGATGACGTTGGGAAAGAAAGGTTGTTCATCAAGGGGGTTGTACGCAGTTCACAATGCATTGTGGCGATGGTATATAACTCAAAACACGGTTTTATGGTGTGGCACACAATTTGCGCAATTATCATAAAGTTCAGTTGAGATTTAGTTCGTCAGGAGTATGGACTGTAATGTTTAAACCAGAGCTAATATATTATAGATGTTAAATTTGCATCGGAGATATAATCAAGAATACTTGGTTTTACTGTTTACACCGATGTATGTTAGCACTGTATACTCGGTATTTTCCCGCGAGTTCTGTGAAAAGAAAATCAGAGACATTTCACTCTTGTGGGAGTCAAACCCACGACCTTTGCAATTCTGGAACAGTTTCAAACCAACCCAATTTGAATTGTTAAACTAATCTCATTAGACATCTCAAATAATTATTACTGGATTAAATTTCTCACAAATGGTTTTTACAAATCATGTTTTTAAGCATATCTTCATGGGAAACATTTCTGATGATCCCATGTGCATTATTTTGTTATCTAAAACTCTAATGGCCTTTAGTCACTTGGAGATCAATTCTCATGATCTCTTACATTATGTTTAACTAAAACTCTACAATATGGCGTTGGTCACAGTAACTGACAGTGCAGTATTGACACATCATCAAGTTTCATACAATTTTCATCAGCAACATCAACATAACACGCGCTGTATGGTGCAATTACTGTGGTCAGTTGATGTTGGTGCACACATTTCTAGGGATTTAATTAGCCATTCAACCGTGTAACAAGAATTCCCCAAACGCTGTGGGATGCAAGTTCCAAAGAGTTACGACTTCAATTTCGAGATTGGAATTGGTTCATAAAAGATATCAAATGAGAAACTCAGGTGATGATAATTTCAGATTCACCTTTGTAAAAATAATTATATCTTTGAGAAAAACTATTTTGCTATGTGTTCAATCTTGACATGGAAATGAAAAATAATATCATTTCATTACAAGTTCATCATAACAATTACTGAGAGCTGTATGGAAACAATTTGGAATGCAAATGCATTATTAACACTCAGTCTGTATTCAGTCTTTATGCGTGTTATTACTATTGGTATAGGGTGGTTATAATACGATGACTTAATGAAGCAGGTCATCTAGATCAATGGGGTCAAGGTTGAAGCTTAGAAGTATTATCAGAGATAAGACGGGTAGATTATCTTCACGGAGCAGTGCCTTTAAGACGTCTTATAATGGTTGCTCTTGAAAATTAAAGAAACCTGTACATGAGACCACCGAAGTGGATAGTAATCTTGTTTTACATGAGGCAGTGTTCCCTTGCATCTACTTTCTTCATTTCAAGCTATACATGTTAGCACGTCTGTTATTAACTAACCTTTATGTGATGACATCGGGGGGGGGGGGGGTAACATGCAGAATGTGAATACGTTTCTTTTGTCTGCATTCAGCCATGTCGAAGTGTCCTTTCCTCCACGGTATAATAGCTTTAAAGGGATTTCATATTTTGGTATTTGAAACCCTCCGTTTGATTCAAAACACTAGTTGTAGTTTTTTTTTTTTACCAAACAACTAACCTGTGGAAATTTCATTTCAAAAGGTAGTTTTCGGAAACCAGAAAATTGAGTTTGCAATCAAGCCAAACATCTAAGAAAACCGAAGTCCAAAGTTCTCTCAGAGTGCACAAAGAAAGGTGTTTAGATACACTGACAAATTTTTAGGTCAACCACCGCTTTCTCCTTTCAACTTGGATCAGAGGTTATCAAGCAAAATTAACACCGGTTTTTCTGTACAAAGACTGACCACTACTATCCACAACCAAACTATCAGGGAAATAGAAGGCGTATAAACTCTTTGATGCAACACGAAATGAAGCATTTAAGAAAATGGCAGTGACCTTTTACCCGTCATCACGCATGATAGTTCACGGACACTCGTAGGCAATTTACCCATCGGGATTTGTGGTGGGAAATTACAGTTACGTACATTGACTTCTCTATCCCATAGTATGTCCGTTTGGAAGCCCCTGCTTCGGCTACAAGTCTGGCTTAGGCTAGCTAAGGCTTTGGCTAAACATAACTAGGAGGCCAAAGCCCAAGCCGTAGTTTTTCAATAAGGGCCAATGATCCCGCCAAAAGAACGGTCATTCTGATATGAAATGATGTAGAAAAGGGTGATGCACGAACGGTGGTGCGACCGGTCTTTGTGCAGTGTGTCTAACGGACGCACGACGATGACGTCATATTGTGACGCCAAACTCCCACACTACATTACGTTATTATGTATGGCCTCAGAATCTTCACTTTATTAGCGGGCTGTTTGGTTTTGGACATTTTTATGGCCGTTATCTACTAGGGCTTAATGTCACTCAACTCACGGTTGTATGCACTCGGCCTCCGCTACTTCACCGATCTGACAAAATGTCAGCCTCGCACCCATCTCTTTATTAAAGGGAAACGTTGCCGTATAATGGGCGAGTTGGTTCATGAAAAGCATTTAAAACCGTTTGTTATTCAAATTTTCTTTATATTTTGTGAACTTCACAAAATGGCGTGCCGTGTTATAGTTCACGACGTAACAGAAAAACCGAGCAATTAAGGCATATTTTGTGGGTCATTACATTCTACCTTTTTTGAACATCTCTCTGATCATATCAACTTTATATTAACAAATGGTTTCAAATTCTTTTCAAATACCAACTCGCCCGATCCAAGGCAATGTGTTCCTTTAAGAATGCCTTGTGACATCATCTGCATGGTGCTTTCACTTTTAACTAATTGCAAAGATAGTGTCAATGTACAAAAACAAAATCAATGGTCGGCCTCGAGTTGATATCAATCGAACTGGCCTTGACCGTGTGCCTCTTGACTTCCATACAATTTGCATTGTTGGACAACAGAGGTAATTGTATTGCAGAGTTTACAATAGTTGTACACGAATACGACTCTAGGAAGGAACTATAGATAAATAGTAAACTTGCGGGTACCAACCATGTGTAGATCTCTTAGGGTGAGTGTTGGCTCTGAAAAGAGCTGGTTTGGTCTCGACGTTTCGAACAGTATACTCTCTTTTGTCATGCATGCGGGGTCTAGTAGTGGATGTGATTTGCACATATTATTAGGGGCAGTTAGAGGAAACATTTTAACAAATTGCACCTTTGTTGATACAATATTTCTGCGTAAAGATTTCCTATTTAAAAATAAAATGAATAAATCAGAATATGTAAACTATTTTACGAGAAAGACATTTCAAAAGGCTGTCCTATTGCTTTTTTTTTTTTTTTTTAAGGACAAATCGTAACGTTTACCCTTGTACGAAAAAAATACTACAAAAAATTGATTAAGGCCGTAAGTGGCCATGCAATGTCTTTAATAACTACAAGGTTTATTGACCATATGAAGGTTTCTTTTGTACAATTTTGCAAAATCAATCTTTTCACTTTGCACGCACGCAGAAAATTAGTTCCGTGAGTAGCGAGAGGAGACCTTCATTTGGTGCAGATTTTTTTTACGATGCGATCGATCATTTTAAGTTTTGCTCCATTCATAACATTATGCAAAGTTACAAGTAGTATAGCCATATTTCATCTATGAGTTACAATGCTACAGAAATAATATAGACATGACAATCACATTGTCCTGATTAAAACTTGGGGTTAGATGATCCCTTTTGGGATAAGCTCTTTCAATCTAGTTTCTTCATCGACTTAATTTGATTTACAAAAGCATCCGGCAGTAATTTTTAATTTTCCTGTAGATTTGTTTTGTTCGCTTGAAAATAATTCTGCTAAATTGTGCTGCAGCGGTGGTCATCACAAGTTCACGCCATATATCTCAATCTGGTGCTGATCTCGTTGCAGCTTAGACTTGACTCAAGTCCCAATCCCGTGCCATCCCCATCCCCAGAATAATATTGTGTTGTGTGATGCTCTGTGCATGCATACCCCAATCTGGACCACATTTTGAAGGCGAGCGCGATACACTTGGCAACCTCTCACACGTGAATTAGACTTGAATCAAGTCTAGTTGCAGCTGCAAGCATGGATTTCGACACACAGTCAGAACAAGTCATTTGCTTCCAGGTGCCATATCCTTTAAAATCTTGTAATAAGAATCATGTATTTTCCATTTCAGATGGAATGACCAATAAGTGAACGCTTAAAAACGGCTCAGTGGAAACAAATTAGGGCTCGAACATTAAGCATTACAGTGACAGACTGTACAGACCCCTAATTAGCGCCAGAGAGAAATGTTTTTACCCATATACACCGATGTATGTAGCAGTGTATACTCAATACTTTCCCGAGTCCTGTGAAAAAAAAGTCACAAGCATTTTACTCGGGTGGGATTCGAACCCACGACCTTTGCAATGACCAGGCAATCTCGGTGGTCTAGTTGGTATGACACTGCTCTAGAAATGCAAAGGTCGTGGGTTCGAATCCCACCCGAGTAAAATGCCTGTGATTTTTTTTTCACAGGACTCGGGGAAAGTACTGAGTATACAGTGCTACATATATCGGTGTTAATGGGTAAAAAAAAAAATTAATATTCTTTATCCCTGATGCAAATTTAACATCTATTAAATTGGATAATGCTATAAATGTACCTGGTATTTTCCCCCGTCTCTTCCCAATTCATATCTACACGGAACGGCAGGATTCTTGTTCCTGAAAGTCCGAGGAGAGATATTGCGGCCGAACCTTCATTTTTAATCCGTGTGGGGTTCCCCTGTGTTTGGATAACCCTCACCTTCAAACCGCTCGACATGTGCTTTGATCACGTACAGAGTGGCAAACCTTTTGAGTGCGATGTGAACGTTGTTCAACGCAGAATGGTTGTTAATCAAAATGGCGCCTGTATGTGCCCGAATGGTTGTTATTCAATACGATTCGCAGTTTAAAACATGGAAATTACTTTCCAAAGGTACTACAAGCCTTTCCTGTGGTGTACAAAATCAATTTATACGAGTCCACTATTCCCCCTGTTACTATGCAAATTGTTTAAAGCCATTGGACCCTTTCGGTTCAGAAAAAAAAAGTTCACAGATTTACAAATAACTTACCGGGTTTACAGAAAGCAATGGTGAAAGACTTCTCTTGAAATATTATTCCATGAAATGCTTTACTTTTTGAGAAAACAGCAAAACAATATAAATTCTCGCTAACGAGAATTACGGATTTATTTGAAACACATGTCATGACACGGCGAAACGCGCGGAAACAAGGGTGGGTTTTTCCATTGTTTTCTCCCGACCCCGATGACCGATTGAGCCTAAGTTTTCACAGGTTTGTTATTTGATATAGAAGTTGTGGTACACAAAGTGTGGGCCTTGGACAACACTGTTTGCCGAAAGGGTCCAATGGCTTTAATGCATGCGTACTGGAGCTACTGATTGGCAAAATGGGAAAACTGGTGGGCAAAATGGTGGATAATTACGTCTATTTGTAAGCGGCTGATTGTGCGCGAACTCTCACTAATATAATGAAAATGAAAATGTTAAAGTACCTTTCACATAAACTATGCAAATACATTAACGTATCATTAACGCGTGCTCACTAGACTACTGCTTATCAAAGGGACCACATGTCGCATGTATGTGTATGCAGTTTGTGTGCAAAAATTAATTGTCATCAATTTTGTTTCAAAATAAAAGACAGTCCAAGTGATGTTTTACTAAGGAAGGTTGACGAAAGCACATGCATTTTCATATTAACGTTTCGAATACTTCAATGAACAGTTTTTGAAAAGCTGACACCTCTTTAACTTTCTGACTGTCGTATAAATAACCAAATCAGTTATTATTTCTTCCTCAAATTTAAGCCTGACAAGAAATCAAAATGGTGTACTTTGCGACCCCTTCACTCAACTGTCGGGTTCAATACAAATGGGATATCATGTAAGTAGACAAGATAAATACAATTTCCACAAATCACGTTAGACCCGGGAAGCGAGAGAGATGATTTTACAGTAAGAGTGTATGCCACCGGTGGTTTTCTTTGTCACAAACTGCAGACATTGATAAGGTGTCTCAGGTTCAAAACTACTTCTTAAAGACTCTGCTTAAAGCGGTTCTCGATTTGTGAAATTTTATTTGGGTTTCTTATTGAGTGGTGTCCGCTGTCTCTTAAGCACGTAACCCTGAATACTGTTTCTTTTGAAGACAGGGAAAGTAAACAAGTCGAAACGTCGAACCACAACGGCTCTTTTCAGAAACCTCACAATCTACCAGTAAGTTTAACTTTCTATTATTTACATCATACAAAGCTTCAAACATTACTTATAACACACCCCAGAAAGTCGGGAAAAGAACATCTGCCTTTAATTATGTTTTATGAAAACGGAAAAAGGGGGCAATTACAAAAGGCACTTTAATTCGTAGAAAATGGCGAGTGTAAGGGCGTAGGTACACGTGGCATTTCCAACTTCTTTTTTTCAACCTCGTGAAGAAAATATGTAACAAATTCTTCAAGGAGCGATCGATATTGTCATTGGTTACGCATTTTAAGTCCTCCGTTACAGTATCTTTCATTTTCCACAAGTCACCGATGCTTCTCACCGCATCTTTAAGAGACTAGAAGTGACGAAACCCGACACTGAACCACAAGAACTCTGGTAAACGATCCTCAAAAAATATCAAAACAGGAAAAAATATCTGACCGATGAGAGAGTTGTATTATGCAAAAACCTTTCATAAACGAATCAATGTTCCCGTGGGAAGATATGATTTCTTGCCGTGAACCGTACAGCTGAGGTAACCTGGGCCCAATTTCATAGAGCTGCTAAGCACAACAATTTGTTAAGCATGAAATTTCTTCCCAGATAAAAACAGGATTACCAGCCAAATTTCCATTTGTTGCATTATAGTGCTTGTTACTAGTATTCAGCTTTTGTTTGCTTATCCTGAAAATCACATGGAAATTTGGTTGGTAAACCTGTTTCAAGGAAGAAATTTCATGCTAAGCAAATTGTTGTGCTAAGCAGCTCTATGAAATTGGGTCCAGACTACATCGAGGACGATAGGGCTATCCGCAGTAACCACAGACCTAGGCAGTTCAGCCAGGGCATGGGTAAATCATGGTACAATCACAAAAATACACGAACTTGAAGCCTAAGTTTGACCAAACAGTCTATAATAATGGACGCTATCAACTCCATTGAGATAATGTGTGTCCAGGGAAATGCCTCTCTACTTCCTTTAAGTTAGAACGTTCAACCATTTTTAAATGAGTGATTTGTCCTTATAATTGACAGGCAGTCTTTACGTACACACTAATCCTAAATGACGTTTTCTACAAAGAACGTCTCGTCAATCTCCTTAATTTAAAAACTTAAGCAGTTTTCCTGAAAACGCAATCGTCTTTTCCAATATTGTGGACAAATAGTAGCAATGACGTCACTACTACAGCCCCGCGCACTGTCAATTCTAGTCAGTATACGCTTCAATTCACTGATCGTTCATCCGATGACGTCATATGTGTAAATTGACAAACATCCTTGCCCCCCTAGCGTGTCAGATGCACCCTTGTCCCTCTTTGAACAAAGATGGTGTCTCCATACTGATCAAAAAGTATTCAAACTCCTTGAAGGATGTGTATACGACTATATTATGCTTATAAATGAATTACAATAAAAACTTACGTGATAAGTGAGTACAGCAGGTTTGGATAGCATAACTTTGTATGGCATTTTGCAAAATATTTCACTTCAAAAGTACTACGGTACCGGAAAAATGTGTCGCTTTTTTTGTCCCCAATTGTTTGAATAAAAGAAGCGTTCCTGTTTATACTTTCCAGAATGTGTTTTCCTCTAGGGATTATTGTTTCTGCGTGGACATAATAATATGTTCACGCAGAAACAATAATAATTCCAGTTTCGACAATACCTCACAAACGCGACCACTTTTTGAAATGAGATTTTTCACAGTTTATTATATATTATTACGAGTACATAAAATAGCATAAAACCTTCGAACGATTCCACAAGACAAATGTATACGATGCCTGAAAAAAACGGCATTTCATCAGGTCTAGTCTTACAAACACAGTAAGAAACTTGAATAGGATTTAGCTTCCGTTTTGTGAGTACAAAGGCATAAGTTTTGAACGACAAACCGTTGAACGGGTTGCGTCTCAAAAGGAACCTTTGAAAATGTCTTATATTTTTCTTTAATGTCAACCCACAAAAAGTAATAATAAAAAAAATTGCGGAGTGAGTGAAGCTTTTACTCAGGTAGAAGACTCGTTTTCCTATCCAAACAACACCAAACGTTTAACAAACAAGCGCTGTTTGCTGATAGTATTTTTATCCACCATGAGATTTACATTAAGATGTCCCCGAAGTGTTCTTCAAGCAATTTCAAGGGAAGCGAAACGAATAATGCACTAAAAAATAATAAGTGAATCAGTCGAAATAGTCATATTGATGACGTAATGGAGGACACAAACTTTCTTTATCTATGTACCCCTTTTCGAAACCACGGCTTCGACTTTGGATTCGGCTTGTTAGAGTACGGTATTTAAACTGGGTTGTGGTATTTTGTGGTGCGAATTTCTCAAAAGGTTGAGGCTTTTTTTCGCATACAATATTACTTCTATCTTTACGGGAGATGTTTCAAAATGTCAAAAAGACACCTACGTAGAAAATGTGATCTGATGTTAAAGCTATTAACGGTATAATTCAATCAGTGATCGGACAAGGTCCTGTGAAGCCACGCCGTGACTTCTTCTGACTACACGGCACCGATATTTGCCTTTTGTTAGATCTCTTATAATAAAATATGATCGTGATCTAATAAGATTTCTGACGACTTTTAATTCAATGGACCACGGTCCGGCAGAGACAAAATGGCTAATTATAAGGCCTTCATTATACCATTTCATGCCAATCCGTTCTTGAATATTTGCTGTTTTTAAGCATCACAAGGAATTCTATAAGATTTCAATGATATAAGATTTTACAAAACGTGTTTAACCTCAAAGCCAAGACTCAGTGACGTGTGGTGTTCTAGCGTGAGCACCAGATTCAAGCTCTGCTATTTCTAATCAGGAGTACAGGTTCGAGTCCCGGTTGTGGCATTTGTGCGCACAACTCTCAGCCAAAAAACTTATATGCGTGCACGTTTCATCAACTACGGTAGCCAACGCAGGCAAAGGGGCCTAATATTTGCTTAATCGTTGCACGGAATCAATGTGAACATAGCTTATGATACATTTCACACTCAGTTTTTACGGTAAACAACGAAATGGATTTGGGCAAGAAAAGAAAACAAAAGAACAGATTGTGAACCGAAATAACCCCTCAGTGTCTTGTGTAGTTTTTGTTACCATCTTAGAAAGCATAGTCTGCTCTCAAGACAAAAATAATCCTCTTATTATGTGTTTATGTAACCGGGAGCAACATCCTCCTGTTGTTTACATCCCTCTTCTCGACGATTAAATTACGGCATGAATTAAAGGCATTGGACACGTTTGATAAAATGCTCAAATTATATATTAGAATAAAAACTTACTTGGGTATGAGCAACAGAGAGCTGTTGATAGTATAAAAACTGTGAGAAACGGCTTCCTCTGATGTAATGTAGTTTTTAAGAAAGAAGTAATTTTTCATTAAAACATTTGAATCCGAGAGAAAGACTTCAGGCCTGAAGCCTTTCTTTACATCTGAAAGCACACATATTTTGTGCATCAAGGAACTTTTTTCTTTCCTTAATTTATTGCACTGCGGTGACCAATTCAGCAAAAAATTTCACTATGCACAGGTCGGGGTATACACCAAGTGAGAATAGTGGTAACTACCAAACGTTTTCGTTAAATCGAGAGCCAAACCCATTTTGAACATTGTTCGCGCATGATCCGTTATGACATGTACTGATTGAAAAGAAATGCGATATTATGCAAGAAGAGAAAAAAAAAACGAGGAGCCAACTGTAATGACTTCCAAGTAGGGCCGGCGGTGAAGAAAAAAAAACTAATTGATTTAAGACCTGAGCTGATGAAAACAAGTCTATTTTTATCCGGGCTTACTGAAGTGCAGCCGAAGGAAGGCTATAGACTCATGACAGGAGTGTACAGGGATCCAAGCCAGATAAGAGAACATAACAGATGGAAAAGGAGTTTATTCTTAATTCTTGGGGAAAATTCATTGATCGGCCACGCGGCGGGGGTGCGTTTTGGGAGTCATCTTTTTTAAGCACACCACGGCTGTTTGAAGTCTTGCGTGTTAAGTGCATTTTCATAGGGAGTGACGTCAAAATACTTAATGACACCAAATTATTGCCCACTCAACGACTGACTCACTTAAAAAAGAAGAAATCCCATCTTCTTTTTCCTATTCAAACAACAAAAGGGACGTTACGTACTCATCTTAAGATGGAGAACGCTTTTATCTTCGTATGACATCACACAGAATGTCAGACTATAATAACTAAACTCTCATTTTATTTAAAGGCAGTGGACACTATTGGTAATTGCTGAAAATAATTATTATCATAAAACCTTTCTTGATTACGAGTATTGGGGAGAGGTTGATAGTATAAAACATTGTGAGAAACAGCTCCCTCTGAAGTGAAGTAGTTTTCGAGAAAGAAGTAATTTTCCACGAATTTGATTTCGAGACCTCAAGTTTAGAATTTGAGGTCTCGAAATCAACCATCTAAACGCCAAAACTTTGTGTGACAAGGGTGTTTTTTCTTTCATTGTTATCTCGCAACTCCGACGACCAATTGAGCTCAAATTTTCACAGATTTGTTATTTTATGCATATGTTGATAACCACCAAGTGAGAAGACTGGTCTTTGACAATTACCAATAGTGTCCACTGTCTTTAAGTCAATGACTTGACAAACAAAGAACCCCCAAATCTATCTGTCGTACGGACATGATTTTTCTTTCTTTTCTTTGAGTAACGTACAGTTTCGAGAGAAAAGAAACCCGAGAACGAACCGGTTTATAAGACACCAGGACAAACTATAACAGACAGTGCAGCCACCAGGGAACTCTCTTGTTCGAAGTTCTGTTGTGAGAATAAACATCTCGTAATGTTTTTTTACCGCAGTCCACTGTGAAACAACGAAGGTGAAGGTACGTTATCATGGCAACAACAACTCATCCAGGCCAATCATTGTGCTTGCAAATCATTAATTATGCATCGATGAGTTTGATTGATTTCAGGGGAATAAAACGGTTGTTTCTTCTGCAAACAATCTACAAAAATAACCTCGAGTTTGAAGGAATAATGACAAGAACGAAAAGATAAAACACGATTTCTCAATATGCACTTATTAATTTAACCTAAATTGAATTATAATAATTGATCAATCGCACAGAATGGTTGACCCTATTTTCTGTTTTTATCAATGACAAGTTTAAGTTGTAGGTCTCGGAAACGTACTTTCGTGATATTAACTGATTAAAAGTTCAAGAACTGCCGACTGAAGCCGGGGTCACAAAGTACAACAACAATAAAAAACAGACGGGAGAACAAACACACATAGAATCAAATTGCTGTAAACATTTCTTCAAATCATATGTAATCATCGAATTTGTACAACTCATTTCTCTGTGTTCCTTTTTTCATCTAGTATCGAGCAATAAACCACAAGAAAAACGGCCTTAGAAAGTTTACATACAGTTTTGGGTTCGAACAAAGACATATTGACTGGAGCGGGAATGGAAACAACGACCTCCGGATTAACGTACCGGCGCTCTACCACCTGAGCAACCCGGGCCTATCTTGGCGGTCTCCCTATAGTTCGTCAATATATTTTTTCTTTTTTTATCTAGTGTAAATTTTCTCTCTCCCTATGATTAATATTTGTCTTTCGTTTAAGGACAAAATAGTGTATACTGGCGTGCTCAAATATTCCATCCCTTGACTACAGTTCACCTGTTCGCTTAGCGACACCTCGCACACCATAGATCTTTTCGCAAATACCGGGGCGCGCGCGTAAAGCTTGGAATTAGGTGCATTGTGGTCTAGCTGGTATCCAAATTTGATCCATATATATCCCACAATGCACCTCATTCAACAGTCTGCGCTTGCGCATTGGTATTTGCGATAAGGTCTATGCCTACAAGCTAAATCCCCCATACATCAAAATCCACTTGCTCATGGCACCACTTTACGCATGTATTTCAGTCCCTAAGCCACGGTGTGACATGACAGTTAATGGCTTCATATTTTGTTAGTCTTGGTTTAACAATGGACCTTTCAGACAGTCCTGCTTAATCATTTTCCCCTATTCTGGACACGTACGCGTTGCGTTGTTTTACACAGCCGTCGATTGCAATCTCAGTCTGGTGGGAGTTGGTTTAAAGGCACTGGACACTTTTGGTTATTACTCAAAATATGAGATGAGTATTGGAGAGCTGTTGATGGTATAAAACATGGTGAGAAATCGCTCCCTAATGTAGTTTTTGAGAAAGGTAACTTCTCAATCAAATATTAAAATACTTCAGGCCTGAAGCCATTCTTAGTCATCTGATAGCACACACATTTTGTGCAACAATGGTGTTTTTCTTTCATTTTTATCTCGCAGCGACGACCAATAGAGCTAAATTTTTCACAAAATTAATTTGTTATTTTTGTGCATGTGTTGAGATACACCAAGTGAGAACCCCCCCCCCCCCCACTCCGACTGCAGAATCCCTTGGGTATTCTTTCGCCCTTTAGTTTCTTGCACTTGATTATAGAACCTCTCAATGTTGACCTATCAATGAAGGGTATTTTTTATCGTCGATCCTTCCTGAAGTGCCCTCCATCAAATCGAGCGTTCAGCTCGCTCTAAAAGACTCTTGTTTACAGACTTTTATTAGTCAGGCACTCAGGTAAATTTTCGTAGAAATAAAAGCCAGTGTAACAATATTTACAGCGTGCTAAACATAGTAACGTCTCCGACTTAAAGATAGTGGACACTATTGGTAATTGTCAAAGACTAGTCTTCACACTTGGTGTATCTAAACATATGCATACAGTAACAAACCTGTGAGAATTTTAGCTCAATCGGTCGTCGAAGTTGCGAGATAATATTGAAAGAAAAAACACCCTTGTCACACGAAGTTGTGTGCTTTCAGATGCTTGATTTCGAGAACTCAAGTTCTAAATCTGAGGTCTCGAAATCAAATTCGTGCAAAATAACTTCAGAGGGAGCCGTTTCTCACTATTTATACGTTCAACCTCTCTCCATTACTCGTAATCAAGTAAGGTTTTATGATAATAATTATTTTGAGTAATTACCAATAGTGTCCAATGCCTTTAAAGAGCATACATGGAGAAATACAAACGGTATTTGACCGTCAAGATCTGTGGACTGGTGCTTTGCTAATCTTTGGTAAGATCTTTAACCTAGTAAGCACAATGCCATTGTACCTCACCGATCCCCCAGTTACAGTGGTTTGCCATTTCTTTCACATGAATTTCTTTTTGGTAGATACACAAGAATGTTTCGACACCACTACCTCTATTTTCTGACACCCCTATTTTGTTTGATTTTTTGTCTAATCTTTTAACCTAACCTTAACCCTAACTCTGAATAAAATCACGAAAGAATTTACTTGGAATATGTGGTGTCGACAGAATAAAGAGCAGTCACCACTTGTTGTATATAGGCTTCGGTTGAAATTGCCATAAGCTAAAATTTCTCAGTTTTATTTCACTCAATCTGTTGGTCCCCTTTAGTACTTATAATAATACAACCGTGGTATGGTCCCTGAGATAATGGAAGCATACCAGTGGTGTCATTGGTATCCTTACTTATAAAAAAATATTATCTCTGTTGTATATTTATTTGATTCTCGATCGTCCCAGTCTAATAATTCAAGCGTTGGGTTTTGCTCCTGTTTTTTTAATCGAATTTGTCCAGTGTAAAATAAATAATGCGGTAATAGAAAATAATCATTCAGATGAGGACCCCAATGTAATTTGTTTTCAACGGCTCTGAAAAGCCCTTCGCGAAAAAATGTAATGTTTAAGTTAATAAACATGTGAATTTGTTTTATTTTATTTTGTATTAACTTATTTATTGCGCATCCAACAGCACAGTTGGTGTCATAATGGAATCGAGAATAATGGCTGTGGGAAGAAAAATATTATTGGGAAAAACCTACACAAATATAAAGACAGAAAACCCACTCCACATGCAAATAAGGCTCCATCCTCCATCAAGTCTGAGGTAGGATTCTAAGCGGGGTTCACAGGGGTGACAAATTGAAAAAGAAACCACTGAGCCAACCTGGTTCTTAATTGAAATCACTGTCTCTTAAAAAAAACCATAATTTTGCTTACGCCGAAAACGGTCTTATAGTTTAGATGTGCACGGCTGTTTCCTGTCAAGAGACAACCCATACACGTGCGAATTTTTCTTAATTGTCTGAAATAATTGTTTCTTTGGCAAAAAAAAACATAGTTTTTGTTTACGCAGAAAAGAGTCGTATATTTTTAATGTGCACGGCTGTTTCCTGCCAGGAGACAATCCATGCAGGTGTGAAATTTGTATTCTGAGTGCCATTTTCCGTGACGGATCAGTTCGGGTACACGGCCGATGACATAAAAACAAATTAAAAAACACGTGTGCAAGAAACTGTGATTTAATCTGAGAGTAGCTGAATTTCGTTGGGCTTTTATGGGTTGAGCATACTGCACGAATGAATCATTACACATGCATTAATGTTCAGGACGTCATACAAAATCCTGATGTGACGATGTATTATTCTGGGGGCGATTTCAATAAGAGCTTATTTATCAGGCATGCATGCTTCGTGTTTGAAAGGGCAAGGGCAGCAAGGCATTTTCTCCTCGGTAAAGGGCACCCTTTGAGGAATGTCAAGGGCACCAAGGCAATGACCAGGGGCGTGGGAGCAATCGCCTTCGTTGCCTCCTTGAAGTATCATGCCTGCAGATTGATATTAACAGTGTGTCAACCTTAATTGCTAAGAAGGGTGTGATGTCACAATAAAAATCAATATGGCGGTACTGACAATTCAATCTTAAGAGGCATCTTAGCGCTTTGTGCAATCCAGCCCAGTCTATGAAGGCCATCAATCCCAAGATCTTACACCCACCATTTTGCCTCCGCCCACCAACTTTGGTCGAGAGAGACATCTCACGATTGAAACAGTTTGAATTAAATTTCGAAGTACCATTTCCACTTTGTTAAAAAACAAGCGTTTCAATGTTCGAACTATGCAGAAAAAGGCTGAGGGCAGAATGTCTTCATCAGGAAACACAGAGTCTCGTGTACAGCATTGTATTTCGTCGCCCACGACCCTCAGCAAACACGTGTTCGACATTTTAATTTGGTTTTCGAATACTGGGTGAACAAAACAAATTGGAAACGAAGTATAGTCAGACAGGCATAGGGAATTTGAAATTACAGAATAAACCAGTACAGTTCGTGCAAACTATTTGATCACGCATCTCAGTGTAATTCAATTTAAAAACTAAATACATGTTTCATTGTTGACGTTGATTAGTTAGGCTTCAAATGGTGAACCTTTGTTCAGTGTCTTATTACTACCAGAGACCGCGGGATCAATGACTGCTTCTTGACTCGCTGCATCTTAGATGCATGTATGTTTAGTAAACTTACCTAAGCTTTATTTGACAATGAAATGAGTAGTGCATGTTTATCAGTTTGAACCATGATACTGAATAAGTAATATTGCGAAGGACGTCATCTTTGATTTAAAACAATGGTAAAAGTATATGCGCGTATATCTACTTTAGAGCATTGACCCCTTCCACTGACGTCACACGCAGGCAATGCCCGATCGTTAACCATTTTGAGAGTAGCTTCATGCAACGAACACTTTGAATAAATTGACGGTTATGAAGATTTATATGTGACGACGTTTGATGAATTACGTCACTATACATCGAGACTACATTCTCCCTTCATAAGTTAGTCTTGACTCGGAGGCTGTATAGAGAGGAGGTGATCATTTGGCTCGTTTGTGATGATATCTCCTCTTTACATTTCATTTCATCAATGCTCCCCCTCTGTCTTCTTCGTGCTTTCTTTAGTTCCGTATTTGCAATATTATTGCTTCGTGTTTAGCATTTCCCATTAGGTGCAATCACTGCCCTGATTGTGTACGACACGTGAGCGCAAATTGGGAGGTAGTTTAATATTCCCACATCTTACCTTTAGCATTGTTGGACTCCATGTGTACATTGATAGTTCTAGTGCGTACTTTACGTCAGGGGACCAGTCTCATCTCCGTTATGAACAACGTGCGCTCAAAGAACTTTTAATAAATGAGTTCACGTGTATTTTGTGTGCAATATTTTGATTTGGCTTGTCTAACGTATTCAACTCGATGTCTTTAACAAAAGGGATCCCTGAAAAATGACAAGCCGGTGTCCCAGTGAAAACTGTCCTCCGGAAATTCTGTCCCCATATGGGAAGTTAACATGGGCTGGAGGGAGATGAGGGCGCCATAAAAAGAAGTTTGCACACGGATTTCAATAATGGGCAACATATTATCTCCTCCCACTCGTACTCTGGGACAACCCTCGCTTTGCTTTCGTGTACAAAACCAAAGAGTTCATAGCTTAAAATAGCGTTGGAAACAATGTGAGAACAAAGGGTGTGTCCTCGGTGGACACAATTTACAAGCAAATGGGTTGGTGTACCCTCCTATCACAGCAACACTTCTCTACATATAAACTACGGGCTATGTACAATAGTCAAGAAAATGAACAGCAAACTCTCCAAACGTTAAGCAACTGCTTACAGAATTATCTGTTGTGGGGTGGAGCTCAATTCGTGCGTTGAATTCATTGTGCACAGAAGATATTTATCCTTTCGCTTGAAAACAAACACACAAAGACCCCGTCGTACTATGATGAAAAGTATCCAGCACTGCAGCTGATACATAATATACACGGTTTCCATGGTAACTCTTGATTCCAAAGCTAGATGGAGAAGATAGCAATCTTAATGGATCACATATTCAAAAAAGGAAACAGAAATTTCAATGAGTGCCCGTATAGCCATGCTAACCTTAAAGGTAAGCTACACTATTGATAATACAGAATATCACTTTCGCTGATACAAACCCGCATTCACCTTTCTTTGACACATCATTCAAAGATGCAAATTTAAACAAAAACATCAGACGCTGGGTATGACCCCTTTCACATCGTGAACTGTTCCTTAATCACATCTTTAAGACATTTTGGGCGACAACATTTGTATGTACTCGTGTAATATTGCCACAACCTCAACCAACTGAAACTAGTGCCCGCATATAGACACGATAACCTTAAAGGTATTGCTATATACTATTAGATAATACGAAATCAAACATTAATACCAACTCTTATTCACCTTTCTTAGACCCACCATTCAAGGGAGTCAACTTCAACAAAATCTACATAAATTGTGGGGGCACATCGTGAACTGTTCCTCAATCATATCTTGAAGACATCTTCGGTGACAACATTCATTTGTATATAGCTCATGTCATATTGCCACAACCTCAACTGACGTTGACGTTCACTCAGATCTCATACAATGGTTTTCATTCCCCACTCCCGGCCTGTGTTAATCTTCATTCTCTTATAATTTCCAGTCTCACAAGAGGTTAACCGTAAAATGCCTCAAACAGAAACAAAGAAGCGTACACTCCAGTAGACTTGACTCAAGTCCCGTTCTTATGCGAGAGTTCCCTATATCCGCAGTCCAAATGTAGCTACTGTGGCACAGGTTGAAGGGGTTTTATAATGTTAGTGAAAATAAAAGGACTCTGGCGGGATTGGGACTTGAGTCAAGTCTAACAGTTCATGGGCACACAGGATCAAATAAGAGCGTGCTCGATACTACTTAATCAAATTAAGCGTACATTTATCTGATTACGCTTCCACTGTGGTAGCTCACGGAGGCTCTAAATGGCGGACGGTTCCCCTATCCAAATACCATCATAATTTTAAATTGCATTACACATTTGTTACATGCGCTAACTGCGTTACATACCGGGGCGTGTGTAAAGATAAACTAGGCTGCGGTGTCTGCTAAGCTATCGGGGTTTCGGGCTGAGGGTTCTATCAGCTGCTGATGTACCATCAGCTGATGTGCTTCTGATCAAGTATTCTTGATAGTAGTTTATACTTTGAGTAATTATCAAAGGTATACCCTCCCTTTAAACGGTATAATTGGTACTGTCCACCAACGGCACATAGTGGGATTCTGTCACGGCCTTGAGGGTGAGCTAAATCTGTCAAGAAAACACACACTTGCAGTAAGCAATCCATCATTAGACCCTGGGTTTTTTTTCCTTCCCCGTTTACCCAACAGCGCAAGGAACAATCTCATTCAAATCCATAGTATTTGGGTCAATGAGAGGTATAATGTCTATTGCCACAGAGCAATCCACCACCTGAGCACGGTTTGTAGTTAAAGATATAGCGCCTTACCGGCAATTGACGTTGGGATCGAGATGTCTAGACCCTGAGCACTGAGGCTATGGATCAATGTAGGTTTTCTCAACGCGGTTAAGGACACTGGACACTATTGGTAATTGACAAAGACTCAACACACGCACAAAATAACAAACCTGTAAAAACTTGAGCTCAATTGGTCGTCGAAGTTGCGGTATAATAATGAAAGAAAAAACACTCTGGTCACACGAAGTTGTGTGCTTTTAGATTGCTTGATCTGAGGTCTCGAAATCAAATTCGTGGAAAATTACTTCTTTCTCGAAAACTACGTCACTTCAGAGGGAGCCGTTTCCCCAACCTCTCCCCATTACTTGTTACCAAGTGAAGTTTTATGCTGATTATTATTTTGATTAATTACCAAGAGTGTCCACTGCCTTTAAATGCACCAATCTATTCTAAAACCTGCAAGTTTTGCTGCTTTCCTTTTATCTTGTTTCCCAAAACCGCGCTTTCTAATGTGTCACTTGAAAGTTGCGCTAAATTGCTGAGGAGTGACTGCTCTATTCTCACACCTACCGACAACCCTCTCGTGACTTACTAATATACTAGAAAATGGTTAGGGCCAGGGTTGGGTTTACGGGAAGGGTTATATTTAGGAAGAGACACCAGGGGTGTCTGAAAATAGGGACGAACCGATGTATCGGACCGTCGTTTAAGCGTTCAAAACCCCGCTGAAGCACTTTTTGGGGATAAAATCATGACCCATGCAATAAACAAAATTATCAAGTTGATTTGAACAACAAATAGTGGTAACCTTTACCATCACGCTGTGACAGAATCAACATGGAAATGTTTAAATTCCTCGACCTTTCACCGCATATCTTTAACTTTTAATTCTTTGGGGAGATAGATCAATAAAAGTGCAATTGCGCTTGGAAAGTGTAGCTTTATACAATTAGATGAAGAATCAACCATTTTGGTATTATCATGACACATGCATTGAAAAAATATCGAGTTTATTACAAAAACAAACAGTGACAACCTTTACCATCATGATGTGACAGAGTAAACATGGCAATGTTTAAATTTGTCCACCTTTTCTAAGCGTGTATTTTTAAAGTTTGATTCTTTGGGGGATATCCGAATAACTAAATCGAGACCTCGATCTTGGGCCATCTTTCGAAAAAACAGCTTTGTGTGTGTGTGTGTGGAAAGTAAAGGGCGTGAAGACAATGCAGAAAGGAGGGAAAATGTGTAAGCTGAAAACCAAGGCACTTCATTGTTGATGGCTCTTGCGCAATTTTGGCCATTCACACAATGGTAAATGCAACTTCTGATCGTGTTACAGTCAATAGTCAGGGCAGGTACGTATCCCGTTGCATGGTGAGACTATTATTGGCTCGTGTGACTGGGAGGTGACTGCCCGCTAGATTATTATTAGGTCCTCGTTTTGTCCGTTTTATTTCACGGAGGGGGTGTTTAATGCCGTGTTAAAGTTGAGTGATTTCAGGGTGTTTTAAAGAAGCGTTTTAACGTTGGTCGTACTCATAAGGCGAAGTATACTTTTCGCACTGAGGAAAACCATAGTAAAAATAACAATTATTAGGAAAACTTATAAAGCGCACAAATCCAACAAGGTGCTCATTGCGCTAAATACAAACAAAAACATACAAAAATGTACATACAACCAAAATTAAAACGTAAGCCTTAGCTGATAAAACATAGCCAACAAGGTGAACCGCATAGCTATCTGAACGCGCAGCGCGCAGGATGGGCAAATGAGCAACCTTCCATTGACCCTTCTTTGAGATGACGTCATGTGCATAAGGTTTGAGCTTCTTTGGTGTCATTTTTCATTTAATGACCTATTGATCATTACGAGTTCGAAAATTGCAGTTTAATAACCTTTAAAAACAGAGACTACGGTTTGTGACATTTTACCATTCCAACCCCAAAAAAATTGCAATTAAAATAAAAACAAAGAAGACGAGTAAAACAACTTAAGTGTTAAATTAAATTGTCGTTGAGTGGTCAATCCACAACAATTGTTTTTTTTAAACCAACAAATAAATGTTTCACTCAGAAAAAAATAAAGGTGTTTTTTTTCCAAAACAAATACTTGGAAGACAGTCATCATCAAAGACTCAATATACAAGGAGCTAAAAATGTACAAATGCACTTTCATGGAACCTTTACAAAAAGCACGAAATGACCTTACAGTTCTTTGAGCAGAAGAAAATATTGTTTCCCAAACGTCAAAACATGTTTCTTCGTCCTTTCACTCCTTCTCTTCCGGCACTATACTAGAGATCGTGGCGCGATCTTCGTTCAAGTATAGATCAGATGAGTTGACATGCACAAATCAATAACTCGGCGGTGCTCACGTTGGGGGTTTTCTTAGCCTATAAAGGACTCTCCCTCAGTGCTGTACACGTTATGTATTAGTAAAGTACGACCGGGACAGGGATACAAGGTCTAGGGGTTTGCTGCTAGAAATTTACGGTGCACGCTTTGCCTGACGACGGTCACCAGAGCGGGTGATGTTTGATGTATCAAGTGCGTCATCGACCTACAGACAAAAGCGCCTATAATATACGGGCTTGCATTTAGAAGCTTCTACTTCATGCGCCTTAGGGCCAACTGCACTTAGTGTTAACATACAAGCATTCTGTTTATAATTCGTGTTTGATTACATACTACGTCTCTCTAAGGCTAGTCAGGTACAAAACCGTTTTCCGTGCCAAGGTATGACCTCACGGTTAAACCTCTGCTGCCCTCACCATCAGTTAGCAGATGCGAAGTCAAGAATGGCACTGACGATGGAGGGCGCACTCACACAAAAATCATCTTATAAAGAGTGGCATCAAGACCAAGTAAAGACTCAACATAAAGCCTTGCAAGTTCGACCACATACAAGAAATAGCCGGAGCTATGTCATTCTTTTGTTTTCACTTAACTTTGCAGACGTTTATGGTTTCTGAATATCTGTTAGTGCTTATTGGCTTTTATAAGCAAACTCGTGGTATCCTAGATTACCCTAAATAAAGTGACGACATATTTTTAAATCACATCTTCAGACCAAATCCAAACAAAGCATCTAATAACCCTAAAACATCGTCACAAACAAGTTCCACTGATTGGGATTGTGTCAAGAAAACTGACACTATAAAGACCGCTTTTATGAATTCGCATAACTCGCCTTACGAGGCAGACCAACAGAGGGCGTTGTAATGGTTATCTGAGCAATGTCGTGTAGACTGATCAACTGATTTGTGGGAAAACAAGAGCTTTAGTTTCATCGAACAACAAGAACAGTAAAGGAAAAGAACAGTAAAGGAAAAGAAGCGTAAAGGAACTATGTTTATGCGGTTCAAAGAGAACCTTGGCCAATATTATTTTTAAAGTAAAAACAAACGTTTTAATGTACAGCTGTGAATTGCAAGATATGTCGACATTAAAGGCAGTGAACACTATTGGTAATTACTCGAAATAATTATTAGCATAAAATTTCACGTGGTAACGAGTAATGGGGAGAGGTTAATGGTATAAAACATTGTAAGAAACGGCTCCCTCTGAAGTGACGTAGTTTTCGAGAAAGAAGTAATTTTCCACGAATTTGATTTCGAGACCTCAAGTTTAGAATTTGAGGTCTCGAAATCAAGCATCTGAAAGCACACAACTTCGTGTGACAAGGGTGTTTTTTCTTTCATTATTATCTCGCAACATCGACAACCGATTGAGCTCAAATTTTCACAGGTTGGTTATTTTATGTATATGTTAAGATACACCAAGTGAGAAGACTGGTCTTTGACAATTACCAATAGTGTCCACTGTCTTTAATGTTAAAATCCTTGCGTCGTTACCATATAATTATCAACAATAACTCATCTAAATTAATCTTGAACAAAGTTTTACGTCCAGGCATATTATGAAGGCCTCCTGGCGCTCATGTCAAGAAAGCTTAAATGATTACATGCGCTCCATTTAGATTTAGTACGAAAATTACCTCGCTTTAGTACAAGAAGGCAAAATACATGGCTTTTAAATTGGACCTAATATTAGTTGGCAACAAACTTCATGTGCGCGAGTATTAGTATGGTGAGACCGTGCGTAGTCTTATACTTGATTTAAACTCTTCGATTGCGGTTGATGGGCTGTAAAACGTTAACAGCCTCTAGTCGTTATCACATTCTACCTCGTATACTCGCCATCGAAGATAAAACTACAAGAGGGCGCTATTTCAGGAAATACTGCGGCGTAGTCTCTCGCGCTCACTGACCAATTTGGGACCCAATGTTCTTTACTGTATTGTGTGAATGCATGATATCAGTGCGTTTGAAGTGTTTCAGCCAATTCAAACGCTCACAACACACATCGAGGACATTATTACATGTTACACATTGTTATTATTACATATACAAACACACAAGGCCTGAATGCCACTTCAAGGTTAGGCAACAATGTTTTTTTCAGAGGCCTTTGCCACCTACACATAGGGCTGAAACAGTGTTACCCCCTTTTTACAGTCCATACGGATGTAGGACTGTAAAACCTTTTCAATGTTAAAAAAAGTGATCGTAACACACTACGTGGCCAGTCTAGAAAGAGAAACATTATTCACTCACCCATCAAGCATATCATCGTCAAAGTCCGACAGCTTGGACATCTCGTCATCGATGTCTTCGGCTATCCTAGCCATGGGCCACATGAAATACATGGAGTCCCTGACGAGCTGCTTCAGCTGGGGGCCTACCATGGCGCTCAGGTTGGGCAGGGAGTCCGAGTGGGAGTCCCCAACCGTTTTGGACTTCGGTAGAGGGAGTCGCAACCTTCGCGGCTTGTTGGTCGCTTCCATGGCTCAAAGGTACGTGGTTGGTACAAAACGAAATGGGGTCGAGGAATTCTTTACAAACACTCAGTATGCTCATCAGCTATAGTATCATAATGATGACAAGTTTTCCAAGAAGTTTCAAAATGTGGCTACAGTCAATACTGGTTTTCCAGTATCACAGTTTTGCAGTCTTTTCTTGGAATGAAGGGAAGGATCAGGGCGGGTTTTATTTGGATCCAGTTCTTTATTCCATTAACAGCATTGACACCTGCAGAAATACAAAAACAACAAGAATATATTGACAAGAAGCAACGGTACCAAGACACTTCAAACACACGCAACAATTTGCCGAGATGACAATGTCAAACTTCCACTAGCAATCTTGAAGTAGGCCGAATGGGTTTTTTAAGAGGGTAAGTATTAAAGGCAGTGGACACTATTGGTAATTACTCAAAATAATTATCATCACAAAACCTTTCTTTCTTACCAGTAATGGGGAGAGGTTGATGGTATACAAATGTTGCGATGACAACGAACCTACATTTTCCGCGCACTTACATTACTGTGCAGCAACCGCACGATAAACGTCACTAACCATGCGCACATAAGATTCATAATGATACTGTGTAGACACGTCATCTCTTCATACCACACAGACGGACAGTCAGCCTACGCCACCGAGTCTTTCTGTGCCCCCGTTCTCTGTATTTTGTGAGCTACGTATATCCATACAACGTAAGTATTGCCATTTTTCTAACATGAGTTTTTTTGCTTTTAACGGGACACATTGCTGGTCGAAAAGCACACTATTGGTTTATTTGTTGCTTGTTAAAGGAGCACGTTGCCTTGGATCGGTCGAGTTGGTCTTTAAAAGCGTTTGCAACCGTTTGTTATGGTTGGAAAGATATTTTAAAAGTAGAATATAATGATCCACACAAGTATCACTCGAAATTGCGTGGTTTTCCTCTTACCTCGTCGTCAAACACTCCCATAAATGGCCGACCGTGTTAGTTCGCAAAGTTAAAGGAAAACCACGCAATTTTGAGGCAAATATGTGTGGATCATTGTATTCTACTTTTAAAACATCTTTCCAACCATAAGCATTTTATAACAAATGGTTACAAAACGCTTTTTATAGACCAACTCGTCCGATCCAAGGCAACGTGTTCCTTTAATTATCAGTTGGACTGTTGCATGTCGTCAAAGTGATAATTTAATTTAGTAGAATTGAAAATTTGATTGCGCAAAGGAGTTAAAGGTAAATAATGTATGTATAGACTCAAAACAATTTCATTGTATCTTCAATCAAACAGTCCTATGTTTTGTAAAGTAATTATAATTATGTGCTGCCACACCCATCCTCCACGAAATAGCCATGGCATGCTACAAGCACTGAAATTCGTTCTTAAAGTAGCTCCCTGGACTTTCCACTGGCACGCAATAACGTGTCCTGTGTACACTCAATGCTAAACGTGCCCTGTGTAGTCATCCAAATTGGTAATCAATTGAAATTAATATTTAATCGAATGTTGGAGTAGGACATACTAAACAAACACAGCTGTGCCCGGCAAAAGGACGTAAGGGAAAGTTCCCAACAGAAGGACGTAAGCAATTTATGTTAAAATTTGTGTTTCAAGAATTATGAGCGGGAAAGTTTGGTAAATTTGTTGCCATGCAAAAGTCATTCTAGAAAGGTTAAATTCTGCATGGGGAATGGGGAAACATGTCTTCAGGGTAATTCTAGCAAAAGAACAAACAAAAATGACATATTTTTCATGTCAGGAGCCATTTTGTTGCTTACGTCCTTTTGTTACTGGGACGAACTACTTTATGTTCCCGGCAAAAGGGCGTAAGGCCTTACGCCCTTTTGCCGGGCACACGACGCACTGATGATGAGTACAACAACAGGGGCCGATTTCACGAAGACGTACGGTTGACTTAAAAACACTGGACACTAATGGTAATTGTCAAAGACCAGTCATCTCATCGGTGTAACTCAACATATGCATTAAATAACAAACCTGTGAAAAATCGAGCTCAATTGGTCGTCAATGTTAATAATGAAAGAAACAACACCCTTGTCACATGAAGTTGTGTGCTTTCAGATGCTTGATTTCGAGACCTCAAAATCTTATTCTGAGGTCTCGAAATCATTTCTTGCTTGTTACTTTTAAGTAGGCCTCTCGCATGTTAACATTCAATCAACTGTCATCGAAGTGACGCTGGCATGTAGAATGTCATTAGAACAAATCAAGGCAGCACGAATTGAAAAAAAATAATTACTGTATGTATAGACTCCAAACAATTTTACGGCGAACGCCCTGTTAGGGCGTAATAACGCCCTATACGGCGTTATAACGCCCTAATTTACGGCGTTATAACGCCCTATTATGGCGTAATAACGCCCTATACGGCGTTATAACGCCCTAATTTACGGCGTGTTAACGCCCTTATTTAGTACAAAACTGTTCATTCAAATTGATGCATATTTTTACTTTTAAAGTTCTAAAACTTTTAAAGTCACACGTGGTCTCCGAACCCCTTCATACTCTCATTAGTTGTAATTAAAGACACACGTGGCCTTGGATCGGAGGAGTTGCTATATAAAAAGCGTTTGTAACCGTTTGTTATAAAATGCATATGGGTAGAAAGATGTTTTAAAAGTAGAATATACAATGATCCACACAAATTTTCCTCGAAATTGCGTGGTTTTCCATTTACTCTGCGAACTGACACGGTCGGCCATTTGTTGGAGTCAAAAATTTGACTCCCAGAAATGGCCGACCGTGTTAGTCGACAAGGTAAAAGGAAAACTGCGCATTTTCGAGGGCTTGTTGGGTTGATCATTGTCTTCTCCTTTTACAACATCTTTCTACCCATGCATTTTATAACAAACGGTTACAAACGCTTTTCAAGGACCAACTCGACCGATCCAAGGCAGAGTGTTCCTAAAAGCACATTGTTTTTAGATACTCATGTTTAAGTTTGGTAAAGTTTTTGATATTTTCTTCATAAGTTGAGGGCTAAAGCGTGTTATTATTCTAATCTTCCACCAAGTTTTTTTTCCAAAGGGAGATACGTTCAAGTTAAAGAATACTGCAGCGTTAAACACATTTCCAACCAATTTGTCTTTTTACTAGTAATTATATTATGCCAAAGCATTCAGAAAAATATGAAAACTTTAAGATTTAGCATCCATTTAAAAAGAAAAAAAATACTAAGAAACAGCCAATGGGGATACCATACAAATTATGTTTATTAAATAATTTCCACAGAAACGACGCCTAACGATTAATGTTAAAATCTTCAGCTAAAAGCAAGGTCCTTGGTGACAATAAATTTTCTAGTCCGCAATGTCATGTACATATAGCAAGAATTTAAAACACACCCAAAATAGAACTCACAGTTAAATTATAAGCACATTTATATTATGGAAACAATGAGCTTAAAAAAAAACGTGAGACAGATGTCTAAACCTAATAATAGATAAATATGAAAGTCTCTAACCTCTGGTGCAAATTGTCACTGTGTTATGATTTTGATATCGTTTTAATGTGAGTTTTGAAACTTGAAGCATTTTTCTCTAGGATTCTACTCCAACTCACCCCTTCCCCCCCCCCCCCCCCCCCCACCGATAACAGTTTTGGCACGGTTTGCACCAATCGAAAATTTCTTATTTTCCTCATAAAGGGCTGCAGATGACGAAAATGTATAAACATTATTTAAAAAACAAAATTTTTGAAAAAAATCACTTCATCAAGGGAGGCTAGCTATTTTGGTTTATTTGTATAGGGCGTATAGGGCGTTATTACAGCCTAATAGGGCGTTATAACGCTGTAAAATTAGGGCGTTACGCCCTATTACTCAATTAGGGCGTTATTACGCCCTATTACTCAATTAGGGCGTCATAACGCCGTAAATTAGGGCCTTATAACGCCGTATAGGGCATTATTACGCCCTAATAGGACGTTATAACGCTGTAAAATTAGGGCGTTATAACGCCCTATTACTCAATTAGGGCGTTATAACGCCGTAAATTAGGGCGTTATAATGCCTCATAGGGCGTTATTACGCCCTAATAGGGCGTTATAGCGCTGTAAAATTAGGGCGTTATAACGCCCTATAGACCTTTCTTTTGCAACTTCACAGCCCGAGTTTTTGCCAACCCAGATTGGAAAACTATGGAAAGACGTAAGTGCAAATTAAGAAAAGATCGCTATTTTTGGTAACAATGTAACCAAATTTGTTGAAATTTGTTGATTTTTGTTAAAAACAAAACAATTAATTATGAAAGGTATTTTATTTAATTGAAAGTTTGCAGAAAATGCTGAATTTGGTTTAAACATCTGTTTTTAAGATTTAGTGTTTTACTAACATTCGGCCGCCCATGCCAACCAAGGGCTTTATAACGCCGTATAGGCCGCTATTACGCCCTAATAGGGCGTAATAGCGCCGTAAGATTAGAGCGTTATAACGCCCTTTTACTCAATAAGGGCGTTATAACGCCGTAAATGAGGGCGTTAACGCCCTAATTTAGGGCGTAATAACGCCGGATAGGGAGTTATAACGCCATACTGAAAAAGTGTTTAGTTGTTGGCGGAGATCAGCCACCGTAGAACAGTCTGTACTGCATGCCACACATTCTCTACAAAACAGCCATAGCCTACTACAAGCACTGGACTCCCTTAAACGTCATGCTCATTTTGTGCATGAACTTCGGATTTTGCCAAACAACACCCCCTCCAGCTATGAAATGGTAAGGCCCTCGGCCCATCGGGTAACCAACTCCTTATAAGGGAATGTTGTGCGCGTCGCGCGTATCACGTGATGTGGCACAACTGTCCCGGCCGTTGCTCTCGGCCAATAGGAATGAAGAAACTGTCTTATAAGCACAGGTGCAAGTTTGCGTGTCACGCCCATGTTTTTTCAAATAATAAGCCACATATATATATATATATATATATATATACATAACACCGATAAGCGTGCACTTCCTGGTATATATAAACCGGTGTTGGTGTTGTCACATATAGATACCGAGAGAATCAGTTTAAGACCCAAGTTTTTGCACCAATCAAGCTCCCACAATAATGTTTTTCGAGCTGTCGTAATAATTCATTTTTCACATTGCATCCAATCCTTCATAGGTTCATAGAATGGCTGCGTCCACCATGTCAAGGGCATCGTCGTTTGGTCATTATCTTCTTCCTTTGACGATGAACAAAGGTCATATCAATGCCAAACAAGCCGAGTATCACATCGAAGTGAAAACAAAGTACCTTAACATTAAGAAACATCGACCAGAGAGGCATGCCCTCAGAAACCTCCTTGGAATACTTCATTTCCGGCTGGGTAAGTTTAATGAATCGTTGAACTTCTTTGACAAGATATTGTCTGACGGGGAAGACCCCAAGAATTTGAACGCGCTGGCAAATCGAAAGTACATCTGCGATAAGTTATACAGAATTCCAGAGTCCCGAGACTGTGAAAAGAAGATGTCCGAATTGCTACCTGACGACTACCAGAATGAAGGTGGGGAAAGCCGACTTCGTCGAGCGCGTAGTATTGCTGAACAAGCCTTCGCCTATTCGTTTGATGTTTACGATTGGTCAGTGACGACGGAAAGATACCGAACCTCGGTGAAGCTTTACGATGAAGCATTTGAACTTGCAGGAGACTCATTGGCTCAAGATGAGAGGGAAGATTGGATGACAAGTAAGGGTATGGCTTGTCATAAGATCTTCAATAAAGTCAAATGGGACAAGTCACTGAAGGAAGAAGCTCAAACTTGGCTTGGGAAAATGGCTAATATATTTATTCAGATTGTACAAGAAACGGATGATAATAGCTTGGCAAGCGAAGGCTGGCGACAGTTGGGGGAGATCTTTCAACAGGCAAAGTCACGTTATTTTAATCCAATACAAGTCCCGGATTCCTTGAAAAAATATTTATCGACGCCAGGTAACTGTTTTAAGAGAGCTCTCCATTACACACCGAACGATCCCAGACTTTTGGCTAGATTCGCCAATTTCTTGAGAAAGATCCGTAACAAAGAGGAAGCATTGGAGACAGTAAGCCAATCAATCAAACTGGACGAATCTGTGTTTAACTATTTTGCATACTCAGTTCGTGGACAAATCTTCCTTCAGGATTATGAAAAACAGAAACGTATGAGTGCACTCGAAAATGCTCGAAATGACTTTGAGAAAGCGTCGAAAATTCAATCGTCGCCCATGGACTTGGAAAACTTAGCCCAGGTGTATTACCACATGGCAACCGATTGCCATGGAATTGTAGAAGCGGGACTTCGTGATGAACAGACGTACCACCAAAAAGCCCTCACTACTTGTGCTAGGGCTGCTGCCTGCCAGGACGGCGAACAACGTTCCCTTGTTCATAAGATTCGTGGTCTGTGTCTTCGTGCTTTAGGTGAACACCAGCATGCATTGAGAAGTTTCAAGCGCGCCGTCGAATGTGAACTTTCTTATAATTGGTTCTCAGATTCTGGAAAATGCCTCATTTCAGAATACGCCAGTGTTTTGAAGGACATGACTGGTGGCAAATCCTCATGTTCTCAGACACTGTTTGCTGACATGGTCTACTGGCTGCACAAGGCTGCCAAAACCTATCTCATGAATCCTCACAGGATAGGTTCATTGGACGTACAAAGCCATCTTGCTCCCAACTGGGAAAACTTTGTAAAGTATTGCGTAGATAACGATAACACCAGTGAACTTGAAGACATCCAGGAAGCGTCACTTTATCCTGATCAGAGAAGGCGTACAGATGAAGAATCACACCTTCCTACATCAATGTGTCCTCCGCAAAGCGTCATCGAAGAAGCAAGTGGGACTAGTTGTTTTGTTTCTATAGAAGACCAAAACCCTCATGCCCCGATTGAGGCTGCCAAAGGTACTGTGTATCAGCCACCCCAAAAACGTCGTACACAAACAGTCGTCGGAGAAGGAAGTGTGTGTAGAGAGGTATCTGAAGACCATAAACCCCATGCCAACATAGAAGGTACCAAAGCCACTGCTTATAAACCACCCCATATGCGTCGTGCACTAAGCATCGCCAACGAAGCACGTGGGGCTACAGAGGAAACATCTGACGACTATCAGACGCAACTCCAAGTTGAGTCTAGCACCGATTCCTTGTCTGCGTTAGACCTTGGTGGGAACAAGACATCATCCCAAGCAAAACCAGTAACATTGACCGTGAATCTCCAAACCGGCAAGACGCAGATCGTTAACCTTACATCGTCGTCTCAAAAATGGACCTCCAAGGATGTTTCAAAGAAACCTATCAGATCAGCACCTGAAAAGGCTTTGAACCACAACTTTCAAAATGACTTCTTAGTCTTACACAGTAGCAGTGCGTCTGAGTGGGTAATTAGATGTCTATTGGAGGAACTTGAGGAGAGCAATCTAAAAGGATGCATCAAAGATCGTGATTTCATGGTCGGCAAAACGAAGCTCGCTAACTACACAGACAGCATAGCGAACAGCGCCTGTGTTATTATAGTCATTACACAAGATTTCGCACATGATGGTTGGTGCAACAGCAGTATGCTTATGGCAATCGAACAAAAGAAGTTGTTGGTTCCTGTTCTAAGAGAAGGCACCAAGCTCCCTATGTTCCTAAATACCCTCACCCATCTTGATGCAACCGGAGCTGTGAACTGGGAGCTACTCAAAAGGAGCATTGAGCAACAAATAAGGCTGGGCGATGCTTAAGGAGACAGTACTGTTGTGAGTTCAACACGAGACATTAATTGCTTTATTATAGACGAATATAGTGTGATAAGAGGAGAGACTTTAGTACTGAGATTTCGTTTAATGTGGAGTAAAACCATTGTCAGTAGGACGTTTGCTAACAAACTGTCAAAGAATCGGTTACAAATCTCAAAAGTTGTAAGTTCCAAATTGAGACCTAGCCAATAAGCAAGGATATTTTCAAATTACCCTGGAAAGATTTGTTTTCTGTAAAAATTCCACCAATGAATTGTAATCAGTTGTCGTTGCTAATAGCTGATCCTAGCTGAATCAGATGGCTTCCAGAAGGCTTGACGGGTTGCACTTTGTTTTATTTAGTCTAAAGCTTCAACAGGCAAAAGGATTATGTTCAAAAAGGCGAGAACATTACACAATATTCTAAAACTGGCTGTTTGAAACAGTACGACGACGCAAGCGTGTGCGTAGATTCTGATGGTGAAAAGTTAAACAGTGTAGTTAACATATGGTTTTTTTTTTACAAGGAAGGGGTTTGGTTGCTTTAACAGATTTACGTCGATTTATGTGTGTTGTTTGAATACCATTTAGACACTGTGATGGGTTTATTTGATGGTTTTACGCTTTAGTTGTGGAACCTTTTAGATTTGTTTGTTTGGTTTTACATAAAATCTTATATTTGATTTTCTCTTAGGTTACAGAGTTTACGAGCTCACAATCTTTTAAATAAAGTAAGCTTTTCTTAAGTGACTTTTTGTAACCATTTAAGCCCGGTTCATACTTCCTACGAATGCGAATGCGATACGAATGTTGACGTCACAAATTCGCAACGACAAATTCGCAGCAGTTGCCCTCCGCTCAACTCACTTGCGATATCGCTGCGAAAGGAGGGTTGTGACGTCGATCAAATTCACTCCAAATTTGCATTCGCATGAAGTATGAACCGGGCTTAATGTATGCTATTCAGAAGTTACCTATTGTTGCAGATTACACATGCACCACTTTTATGTCACTCAATGTGCAACGATATTATGTACATTTGTATCCATTCCACCAAGTCTAAGCTTTGCGGCGCGAAAAGCGTTTGTTTTTAGTATTAACATTGCAAGAAAGACATTTCATAAGTAGAATTTAACGATTCACATAGTTTTTCTGGGAAGTCAATTGACTTTTGTGTTACATTTATCACAAAACACGGGCCGCCCAAAGTTTTACTCCACAAAATGGCAAACCGCAAGGTCCGCTTGTTGAACCTACTTACAAAACTTGTAAGTTATTGTGCACAACCTACTATCTCTTGAAAAGAAAACACTTTGAGAGATTCGAATGCAGTTATGGCCCTTTATAAAATCAACTTTCTAGATAGTTTGTAACTTTTTGTTGTACTACCCCGAAAGTGTCTCAACAAGTGAAGGGGCACGGAAACTTACACAAAAAAATAATTTGAGTTGATTCAATGAGAGACTTTGGAACGTTGAGGGGCAGCAGACTTACCAGGTAAACCTCAATTGTTTACGTAGTTCTGAGCATGGGTACAACACATAGAACAATGGATTTACCTGGTAAGTCTGCTGCCACCTAGTGTCTCAAAAGGCCCCCACTGTTGTTGCTGTTATGTCTTTAATTGCCAAGTCACCCTTAAATTTCAACTGAAATGTGGACGGGAAATGTTACCTGCTTTTTCCATAGACCTTATACATGTACATATTGTATTGAATTTTGAAAGCTAAAAAATAATCATTCTTATCAACACAAATTTAATTTCACTAAAAAGCCGGTATTTCCATTTACATGTTGAAGTAATTTAGGATGGTTTCAGATAATTAAAGCATTTGGAAACAAACTGTTCACGTGACAGTAAAAAAGTTACAAGTTAATGCGTTTCTTGTAAGATAACTCTTTCCAGGCATACTTCGTATAACACGTTTCAGTTTATAACGATTCAAGACTTTTCATTGTACATTGCTTTACTTGTTACAACTCAACGCATGGTGGCGTACTAATTTAACTGGTTATTTGCATTCTAAAGTAGTTTAGAAAATTTTCGGAGAGTTGAGTACGGTTTGTCAGTACTTTTAGTCAAATAGTTTTTGTCAAATAGTTTTTGTTGAAATGTGCGGTTGATCATTTTTTTGTGGGAACCGCGCAATACAAATCTCTCATTATTATTATCAGTAGTATTATCATAAACATGATATGACAAGTAATATTTTAAAAGGCACTGGACGTTTTTGTTAATATCGTCTCACTTGGTGTATCTCAACATACGCAGAAAACAACAAACCTGTGAAAATTTGAACTCAATTGGTCGTCGAAGTTGCGAGAGATAAATTGAAGAAAAAACGCCTTGTCGGACAAGATTTGTGTTTTTTAGATGCTTGAATTCGATACCCCAGCTGATGTCTTGAATTCAACTCAAATCAAATATTTTAGTGAGAAATTATTTCTTTTTCAAAAACTACGTCATTTCAGAGGGAGCTGTTTCTCACAATATTGTATATTATAACACCCCTTACAATACTTTGCCTTTTCATTGGTTTAGAGAGCGTCACATGATATTTCTTAGTTTTACTAGACGACGGCCGTGTGATAGTGCATCATTTTGCCGTGTGATAGTGCATCGGATTGCCGTGCGCTAGTCCGAAGACTATCACACGGCGTGCAGTACCCAGACTGCAGTACCCAGACTGGATTATAAATTAATAGTCTGTAACCATTTCGGATTACATGACACTACATGCAGCACAGTAAAAGCTTTCGCAATCTGTATTCGCGTCGTCCGTGGATTGTAGCATTCAGGTCTGTGACCTAATAGTACAGTATGTAGAAATGTTTGGGGTGTTATGAAACAAATATTGACTGCTTTTACTCGTGCAAGTTTTAACCATAGCACTCGAAGCATTCAATATTTGTATACTATCAACAGCTGCCCATTGCTCGTTAACAGGTAAATAGATATGCTTACAATTATTTTGAGTAATTACCAATGGTGTCCAGTGCCTTAAATTAAAATCTTTAAAATGATGTTGAAATATTAGAGTACAATTGCAGATAAATTTGGATGGTCTGCTACAAATACAAAGTGCACATTATTAAAGGGGCACACCGGCTTACTGTTTGCGTATTTTTAGTGATGTGAGACCCAAAAAGATGTGTCTAGATGCGTATACGCTTTTCCAGCCGTTGCAACTGTCAAAGTAGACTTGTGCTCTGTTTATATAAATGTTTTTTTGGGGCGCGGCAAGAGGATACAGTCTACATATCCATGCATGCGTGTATAAGCAATCGACGTAAGCAAACAGATTCCACACGTTGAAGATACTTTATATTCATAGTCAGAAATAATTAATTAATAAATAATGCTGCGCCGCATCTGAGAAGTGCAACTCTCTTAAATTGGGAAAACCCCAATCCAACAAGCAAATGTTGCGATGACAACGAACCTACTTTTTCCGCGCACTTACATGACTGTGCTGCAACCGTACGATACCGTCAATAACCATGCGCACTACAGTAAAGAGTCGTAATGAAATTGCGTACACAACGACTACAGTACTACACACCAATCGGACCATTCAGTCTACGCCACCGACTGAGTTATCAGTGCCCTCCCGGTCTCTGTATTTTGTTAGCTACGTCATACTTACAACGTAAGTATTACCATTTTTTCTTACATGAGTGAAATCAAATTTTGTGCTTTTAACGGGACACATTGCATGTCAAAAAGAACGCTGTTTGTTGGTTCATTAATTGCTCGTTACTCTCTCGCATGTTAACATTCAAACAACTGTCATCGAAGTGAGGTTTGAATGGAGAATTTCATTTGAACAAATGCATGGCAAACGAGTTTTAAGGAAACCAATGTATGTTTGTAAGTTTAGACTACAAACAATCTCACTGTATCCTTAAATTGAACTGTACTACATTTTGTAAGGTAACTTAATGTGGTGCCACACCCATCCTCTATAAAAACGGCCATAGCATATACTACAAGCGCTAGACTTCATTTGTGCATGAACTTGGGATTTTGCCAATCTAAAAATAACTCCATGGTTGTTCCCGTAGCACGCAATAGCATCTCCTTTATGCAATTTGTTTCTTCCCAGCGCGGTAGAAAGCCAATATATTTGCATACGTGCCCCCATTGGCTGGACACGCACTGTTGACGCTGAACTATTCATCATTGTGGTTGATTTGTACACAAAACTACCAACAATGTGTGTTTGTAATAATGTTCTGCTCTTCGGTGGTACATTGTACATGTATACGTATTGTTAGCGGCTGCAATAGCATAGTACACAATGTGTAGCATACACTGTACATACGTGAACGAACGCCGCATGAATGTAGCGAGATTGACATTTATTCACAGTTGACCTTCATGACGGGTTCCAGCATCAGTGTTATGCCTGTGCTATGCCTGCAACAAGCTCTTATTTCGGGAATCCCCATGATAAAGTTTATAATGCGGTTTTCAAGAACATGGCTCTGCTTACCGAAAGCATCGACGCTTGCGGAAGCAGAGAATTCTGTGCTTACGTTAAGCGTATTTCACATGTAGCAGGGGTGGAGGGGGTGTGCATGCGCGTCCACGGGCCAATTTCATAGAGCTGCTTAAGCAAATAAATTGCTTAAGCACGAAAATAGCTTGCTTATTTTACACATGTTACTGGCCAATATTTAATGCCATATATATTGCTTGTGACTGGTATTTAGCTGTTGTTTACTTAGCATAACAATTGGGTTTAGTCTTGGCCGTTACTCTGATTTTACTAAGCAAGGATGTTTCTGCTTAAGCAAATTTTTTTGCTTAAGCAGCTCTATGAAACTGGGCCCACGTTAGCGCTGGCGGCCCATCAATTTTATGGCAAAGAATCGACGCTTTGCAAGCAGGGATTTTTTTGCTTTGGGGAGGATTTTGTACTCTACTTTAGCATTCGCTTACACAGGTAGCGCAGAATGGTGAGCTTCGGGTCTTATTTTTTGTCTCGGATTTCTTTTCGTTTTTAGGTGTTCGTGCTGATGCACGAACACCTATTGTTATTGCTCTGTTTTTTATTAGGTGTTCGTGCTGATGCACGAACACCTATTGTTATTGCTCTGTTTTTTTTTTTCTTCTCCATCTTCCTTCTTCTTCACCGTCAACTCTTATCTACAGCATAACTCAAGATTCAAGCCAAACTGAACCTTGAAACTCACCAGACAATTGAACCTCAATACGAAGACGGCACAGTTTTCATTACGTCATGATGACGTCATTAGGTGTCAAATTACAGGGTTTTTAAAGTTAAAAAGGGACCATTTTCGTTTTGCTGTATCTCAACGAATATGAAAGCTATGATGTTCAAAGTTTTCGCATCTGATAGACCAAGACTGGGGCAACATTTGAAAAGTTAACGCCCAAATCGTACGACCTTAGCATCCGGGTCGTTACCCTGGGTCGAAGTTCACCTTCGGGTTTTTTTCGTCAAAAAACAACTTTCGAGCTTTTCTACGGAATAACTCAAGATTGAGATTGAATGGAATATTGAAACTCAATAGATAGTTGAACCTCAGTATCAAGACAACACATACTTAATTACGTCATTATGACGTCATCGGGAATTGAATTACGTTAGATCAAAGTTTAATATTTGTAAAAATCATAACTCAAAAACTATGATTCGGATTTTGACAATCTACACATCATCGGATAGATCATTAAAAGTTGGACAAATGCTTCACAGAACACGTAAAATATTTTTAATACTTCTAGTGCAAAACAAAATTTGAAAATTTCATAAAATCTTATCGTATTCATGTTTTTAAAACTACTGATCATGTCAACGTAATTTTTGTTTCAGATTGTAAAACAGCAATCCCGCTCAATCTTTTGCACAGAAATAACAAAATTTGGACCTTTACATCAGTCGAAAAGGGACGTCAAAGCACCTGTTGACCCACGCGTTTACCCCATTTTGATCAACAACGCACGCTATGTACGCTATGCAGTGCAAGCGCGGGAATTCCCAAAAGTGCTCTCTTTAGTCCAGCGAAAGAGGGCGCTGTAACGTTTTTAGTAACATCGAGCGCTGAGTGAATCGCGGTGAATCGCAATAGTTGAGTAATAATGAACAACGTCTCGCACCAAAACTACAAGTAGGAATACATATGCATTGATGTTATAAGATACATTATACACCTTCAGATAGTCCATCACATAATTATAAAATGTTTACAAGTCATACATCAGCTGAAAGGTTTTAATGAACTAGTCAGGATCTACACAAATGAAATCAGTTTAAACTTGGCTTCTTGTTCAAACCAGAGGTTGAAAATAATTGGTCAAAGAAAAATAATTTCACAACCACACATTTGATTTTTTATATATTTATACGTCATTGGGTAGGTATGTAACAACTTAAGAAAGGATACACAACATTGACTATCAAACCTTGACCTCCAGTTAAACAGGAAGATGCAGTTAATTATTTGAAAAAATATTACCCCAGAACCAGAAATTAGTTGTTTATTATCTGAACGTCGTCAGATAAGGCTTTGAAAAACATTACTAACGCTATAATTTGTGACCTGACAAAATTGTCTTCCGGTTCAAACCGGATGTTTAATATTTGAAAAAAATCATAACATCTGAACCATACATTGGATTTTTTCAATCTATGCATCATCTGAAAGGTCTTAATAGACTTATCACGTGCTATACAATATGCGACCCTGTTTGACCTTGACTTCCAGTTAAAGTTGGAAACTGATATATAATGTTTGAAAAATAAAAAAATCCTAAACCACATGATTTGATTTTTATCATCTATACGTCAAAAGAAACAACTCAAAAGACATCACCAACGCTACCAAGTGTGACCTCATTTGACAGTACCTTCCGGTTCAAAACGGAAGTTGAAACTTTATATTTGAAAAAATCATAACTTCTAAACCAAATATTGGATTTTTACAACCCATCCATCATTTAAAAGGTCTTAATAAACTTATCACGCGCTACATAAAAAGTAACCCCTATTTGACCTTTTATCCGATGCAAACCGGAAGTTGGTGTTTAATTTGTAAACAAATCATAACTCCTTAACCAGTCATTGGATTGATGAGGTAAATGTTGTCACCAATTCATTCACTCACTCACCACGAACACCTTGTTTTTGTATAACAAAAACTGTATATGTACCTCTAGTTGTTTTCATTATGTCTTTGTTTTGTTTGCTTAAAAAACTATCGATCGTTCAATTGGGCATACCACCACTTATGCTGGTGTCTTTAATTTGCTTTATACTTTTATTCAGTCATTGAGAAAAAATTGTCATACTTATTTTCAAAAAAGAGGCGAAGATAGACAGGGCCCGTGTGATCTATGGGTTTTCAGTATTCATATTATGTTTATTTAAAACACAATAATTATATTTGGTATATCTTTATGTCATGCTGTCCTGCCAGGGAAAATAAGTAAATAGTTGTGAAAGACACTTTATTCGCATATTATAGACAACGATTTGTCCTTTTCCTTTTTAACCAATCAGATTAGAAGAATCTATGTATGAGGTATAATAATCATAATTATCTAAATATATCTTCAAGTACGCGCTAATCCTCCAATCAGATTCGCAGAATGGAGTGGTGATAAAAACCTTTATATAACTGACATACAGATCCTTGTCATTTGATTGGTGGAACTTACTTCGCGTGACATTCACTATTACTCCCATCCGCACCGGCGATCAAAAACACCTACACGCCCATGGGGATTAGCGCTTCCCATTCAACAGTTAGGATCATCCTTGTTCCCAATGTTTTTGAGCAGTACAGCGCCGCCGCGCCGCTGCTAAAATAAAGGAGCACCTGTGCAAAAGGTTGTGATCTGATTTGTGCATTGTTTTGTTTTTTGTTTTTTTGTCCACGAAGGAAATTTGTTATTCACACTTAAGACCACTCCTCATATTTTACATTGCGACAATATTCCTCCCATGCCACTCAATGTTTGTATATTTATTGATTTGAAGCACTTGTATGGTGTTTTATCCATAGCCAGGCCTATGTGGCAACACACAATGTATCTCACTCTTAATTCGGTAACTACTGCTTTGCCAAAGACGCACACGCTGTGATATGGTGTGCCCCGTGCTATAAAACGAATTGGATGGAACGAAAATTGCACAGCGAATAACGTTTATTTGCGTTACGGACAATCCTCCAATCAAATGGCAAAGATCTGCTTCAAATCGGTGTTATATTATATAAAAAAATATTTTATATATATATAATATATCAAATAATAAACCACATATATATATATGTGTCATAATTTTTCCAAAGGGGGAAATTTTTAAAAGCTCTAAAATGTTATATCTTAAATCTCGCTTGCTATCTTAAAAAGAACCGGGATAACCCCCTGGAAACATGTTGTGCATGTTTTTTACATAAGTGTATGGCGCGTGACACTTTTTATTGCGCTGTTACGACTGGATTTGTGAATTTTCCCCCTAACGGTTGTTTTTTTCCGTTTACCTCTTAGGTGGGAACTAACGTTATGTATATATATATATATATATATATGTGTATACTAAACACCGATAACGGTATATATAAACCGGTGTTGGTGTTGTCACATATAGATACCGAGAGAATCAGCTTAAGACCCAAGTTTTTGCACCAATCAAGCTCCCACAATAATGTATTTCGAGCTGTCGTAATAATTCATTTTTCACATTGCATCCAATCCTTCATAGGTTCATAGAATGGCTGCGTCCACCATGCCCAGAGCATCACCATTTGGTCATTATCTTCTTCCACTAACGATGAACAAAGGTCATATTAATGCAAAACAAGCCGAGTATCACATCGGAGTGAAGACAAAGTACCTTGACATTAAGAAACATCGACCAGAGAGGCATGCCCTCAGAAACCTCCTTGGAATACTTCATTTCCGGCTGGGTAAGTTTGATGAATCTTTGGAGTTCTTTGACAAGATATTGTCTGACGGGGAAGACCCCAAGAATTTGAACGCACTGGCAAATCAGAAGTACATCTGCGATAAGTTATACAGAATTCCAGAGTCCAGTGACTGTGAAAAGAAGATATCTGAGTTGCTACCTGACGACTACCAAAATGAAGGAGAGGAAAGCCGACTTCGTCGAGCGCGTAGTCTTGCTGAACAAGCCTTCGCCTATTCGTTTGATGTTTTCGATGAGTCAGTGACTACGGAAAGATACCGAACCTCGGTGAAGCTTTACGATGAAGCATTTGAACTTGCAGGAGACTCATTGGCTCAAGATGAGAGGGAAGATTGGATGACAAGTAAGGGTATGGCTTGTCATAAGATCTTCAATAAAGTCAAATGGGACAAGTCACTTAAGGAAGAAGCTCAAACTTGGCTTGGGAAAATGGCTAATATATTTATTCAGATTGTACAAGAAACGGATGATAATAGCTTGGCAAGCGAAGGCTGGCGACAGTTGGGGGAGATCTTTCAACAGGCAAAGTCACGTTATTTTAATCCAATACAAGTCCCGGATTCCTTGAAAATATATTTATGGACGCCAGGTAACTGTTTTAGGAGAGCTCTCCATTACACACCGAACGATCCCAGACTTTTGGCTAGATTCGCCAATTTCTTGAGAAAGATCCGTAACAAAGAGGAAGCATTGGAGACAGTAAGCCAATCAATCAAACTGGACGAATCTGTGTTTAACTATTTTGCATACTCAGTTCGTGGACAAATCTTCCTTCAGGATTATGAAAAACAGAAACGTATGAGTGCAAACCAGTTTGACAAGCTACTCGAAAATGCTCGAAATGACTTTGAGAAAGCGTCGACAATTCATTCGTCGCCCATGGACTTGGAAAACTTAGCCCAGGTGTATTACCACATGGCAACCGATTGCCATGGAATTGTAGAAGCGGGACATCGTGATGAACAGACGTATCACCAAAAAGCCCTCACTACTTGTGCTAGGGCTGCTGCCTGCCAGGACGGCGAACAACGTTCCCTTGTTCATAAGGTTCGTGGTCAGTCTCTTTGTGCTTTAGGTGAACATCAGCAAGCATTGCGAAGTTTCCAGCGGGCCATTGAATGTACAGATAATAAGTTTGTAGTTGAGGATTCCGTGAAATTGCTTGTTGTTGAATACGGCCACGTTTTGAATGACGTGGGTGAAACGCTTTTAAATCACCAGCCGCTTCTTGCTGACATGGTCTACTGGCTTCACAAGGCTGCCAAACTTCGTCTCACGAATCCTCAATGGAAATCGGTTTCAATGATACCACCAACGAGCCTTACTTCTCAGTGGCAGAGCTTCGTGAAGTTTTGTCAAGACAACGATTACATTTGGGAGCTTGAAGATATCCAGCAAGCATCGCGTGATCCCAGAGAGCGGCGTACTCAACAAAGGCGTACGGTTTCAACATCGGATGCAGAATCAATGTCCCGTCCATCCCACGTACGCCATTCAAAAAGCGTCCCAGAAGAGAGAAGTGGGGCTAGATTTGAAGACTCTAATCCGTATGTTCAGCTCGACCAATCTGCTACTGATTCTCTGTCTGTGTTTGAGCTCGATGGCAACAAAACATCATCCAAAGCAAAAGAAGACAAATCAACGATGACTCCGAGAACCGGCGAAGATCAAGTCAGCGACCAAATATCCTCATCTCAAGAATGGACAACCGATGATGCTTCAAATAAACCCATCAGATCAGCACCCGGCGACGCTTTAAACTGCGACTTTACTTATGACTTCTTCGTCATACACAGTGACAGTGCCTCCGAGTGGGTTTTTCGATGCTTGTTGGAGGAACTTGAGGGGCGTGGTCTGAAAGGATGCATCAAAGATCGTGATTTTATGCTCGGCCAAACGAAACTTAAAAACTACACAGGTAGCACAGCAAACAGTGCCTGTGTCCTCATAGTCGTTTCAGAAGACTTCGAAAAGGATTATTGGTGTGACCGTGGCATGCTGATGGCATTTGAACAAAGGAAGTTGCTGATCCCAATTCTTAGAGAGGACACTGAGCTCCCTGCGCTCCTTAATCCCCTCACCCATCTTGATGCACTTGGAGCTGTGAACTGGGAGAGACTCCAGAAGTGTATTGAGCAACAAATAAAGCTGGACGACATTGCAGCATAGGACATATACATCAGATGATTTTTGAGACGCTGGCATTCAACTTCTCGTGCCAACTAGAAAACAGGCCATATAGCAGTGTGCTCTTACCGTAAAGATGCAGCTTTTGCGGCGCAGCACAGGTTGGGGACAGGGTGTCGCGCAATTTTTTTTTTCTGACGTTTGGCGATGGGACTGAATAGGGAGGTTTATATGCACGTTCCGCGTGAACGTGAACGTCAGAAAATTGTGTCGCTAAAATCTCACGTTTTTAGCAAACGTGAAGTTACCATTTTTCACGTCAGGTCCGTACGTGCGCGCAGACGTCATACGTGAGCGTGCAATAAGCCCAAAGTGGTGACGTCACCTAGAAACAACACAGTTGTTTGACGTTTACGTACACGTATTTGCTCGCGTAACGTGCAGCTAAACCTCCCTAAAATAAAATTACTCTCACGGGACTGGGACTTTAATCAAGGGAGGCGGTAAGCAGACAAAATGGTCCTTCTTGCGGCTCCGAGCGTGTGCGCACATGCTCAGTAGTTCAAACGAAACACAAAACTGTTCATTGTAAAACTACACATTTAAGGTGTCGTAGCGTGACATTTGATTACGTCATTAGAACAGCACCTTAGATGTCACACATCCAGGCACCCATAAATGCACATAATTTGTTTGTGTGCGTGTGTGTGTGTAAATATATATAGATATTGTTAAAACGACGTGATCGTTATTTGACCTTAAATTGAACGTTGTCGTGGTTATGTACACATCACAATACATGCAAAGTTCCAGCTCAAGCTCACGTTCGTATTTGTATTAAGCTTTGAATGTAAACCTTTTATAAAGCTTGTAAACCTTTTATGTTACGTCACGTGACAATCGATGACGTAATTAGAACAGTGCCTTCAATTTTATATTGTATTACTCGGAAAGTATGAAAAGTTTCAGCTTGACCACAGCATTGTATGAACATTTCAATTTTAAACTTAAATGGTTGATACCAAATGACGTATTGATGACGTCATTGTTACATGTACTAGAACTCTTCGAGTTCTAAACATGATATACAGTCGGAGTTGATAAGATGTAAGAAAGTTTTAACGTTTAAAACGAATAATGACGAAGAAAAAAACATTTTAATAAACTAAAATAATCGCTGTTCCATTGTCCTGCTAGAACACAATACAACAAATCGCTGTAAATAAGCAAACTAACAACACAGTCCTTTGTAACGTTGTCGTTCGCTGTGTGCGTGTGTTTTTGTTCAGTTACATTCGTTACATTTCATTAGGCCGACTTTCCTACTCCAATATTACTGTTGCCATCTTAGATTTCTTAATTATATTATTGTTAATTATGATACCTCTCACCGCAGTGAGTGTTTCAGTAGACGTATGAGGGCGCTCTTTACGGAAGACGGGTTCTATTTCTATGCGGAAGCCGAACCTTTCTTAAGGCGACTCTTTGGCTCTTTATGGTCACCTGACTCATCAATATTCATGATCGGTGATTCATAAAGTTTACTGTAGTCAATTTCAACAAAATGTACAGAGTATTTTACAGTTTCAAATAGTTGTTATTGGTACACAAGGATTTTGATAACTACGCAGGAATCGTTTTGCCCCGCGATTGGTCTGTCGGTTGTACTTAAACACAATTTCCGTACCTTTCTGTTTTGTTTTTTACAGTATGTTTTATATTCGCTATTAGCTTATCTGAATATTCATTAAAGATGCTTTTAAATGGGCTGACTGTTTTACAATGTCAACCAAAAACGACTGTGCTTGTTCATAGGCGTACGACCTGGTTAGGCGGGGGGGGGGACTGCTCTCCAAGTTAGGGAAGTGGGAATAAATTGGGCAAAGTCACACAAAAAATGGAGGGACAAAGCAAAACAACTGCATTTTTATATTGAAGTGTTTTTAAAAATGGTAAAATTTCGGGCAAATCGACCCTCTGCCCCCTGCCTACTAACCAAAAAATCCACACACTGTGGTGGGGATTGGGACCAAGCTCAAATTATAACTTTGTATTTGAAGATTTGCTACATTGAACAAATAACTGTTCACGTTATGTAACTTGTAAATAATTGATATAATATATGTTGCCGTCTGATTTTGTATTATCTGCACGCTTCAATACGAGGAATGGTTGGCCCAGGGGAAGTTAACTATTAAACCACAAGAGGGCGCTACAACAACACCCTGTCGATGTCGTGGCCGCCGCAGTGGTTCAAAAACATTCATAAGAAATGAGTCGCGGTTTCCTCCCTCATCCAGACCTTTATAAATAATATTCCCGTGATGTTCTAAACATCTATCGGCATATGGAATAATGCACGTATGGGTAATTGATGAAGTGGTCCGACCCCAACTGTTTAAAGCACATTATTTCCACATACATATTGCATTGCGTTGTTTTTCACACGGATCCATCTGCGGCACGGCCCGAAGGGTGCACGTTGCACAACTTCTCGTGGGCCGGCAGGCCACGGCAACCTTTACTAACAATAAACCTCCACGTAACGTTCGTTTAAAGGCACTACGTTATTTCAGAGGGAGCCGTTTCTCACTACAATGCTTTATACAGTCAACAGCTCTCCATTGCTCGTTACAAGTAAGCTTTTAGGCTAACATTTTATTTTGAGTAATAGTAATATTATCAATAGTGTCCAGTGCCTTTAACGTTCGTCTAAAACCTTTTCTTTCTAATGGTGTTTAACAGTTTCCCAAGACGATCCAGTGACCTTTCAGAATTTGACCTTTTTTTCAAAGAACCACTTTATTTAAGACATTTTACGCAGAACAAAACATTTTCTAAGAAGAAAAAAAATGCTTTTCCGAACATCCCATGAGTACCACTTAGTATACATAGTAGATGTACACTACATGACTTTTATTTAAGTTGGCGGCTGACATGCAGTCTAATAACGACTATTAATGTTGTCATGGTGAAATCTCAAGGGCTCTCATCACTCCCTCTGTGGAAGAGGAGTGAATTTTGCTCCTCTTCTTTTAAGTTTTAATTAAGAGGAAGGAACGTGACAAGTTCCAAAATTTTGTATATATACTTTTCCAATAACTACTAAACTATTGAGACCCAAATTGTTCAGAATGTCATCAGATGTTTTGGGTTTTAACAAATTTTGTACTGGAAGGGTATTAATATTAAATACAGTGGCAATTTACACCATTTTGAACGGTGAGGGGGGTATTAGAGTTGTAGTTTTTCCCCACTCGCATTAGGACTCTTTGTCATAAAAAACTAGGATCACAAAAATTACTTGGTCACTTTCCCTTCCTTTCTAAAACAAACTTTATTATTATGCTATACTGGGCCAAATTGCATAAAGCTGCTTAAACACAAGAAGTAGCTAAGCACAACAAAATTAAATATGCTTACAAAAAAGGTTACCTTCCAAAATGTCATGCCATGAAAAACTCGTGACTAATATCAAACCTTTTTTTTGACTATGTTGTAAGCAAATTTGTAAGTTAATGTTTTCTGCTTACATATGCTCTATTTAAAATAGGTAATGGTGCTGATCATCTGCTGATTAAATAAAATTTAAAGTTTGATTTTTTTTAATAATGTCTCACCTTCTTTGTGTGTTTAGTAGCTACAGGGTGGAAGGCTTTGTCTTGATTTCTAAATCGGGAAAAAATACAGATAAATAAATTACCGATCATTATTTGTAGCTACCAAACATCGCAAAGAAAATGAATTGTAAATGTGCAAATAAATATGGGCATGACTTCTTGTTAAAGCCATTGGACACTTTCGGTAAACAGAATTGTCCAAGGCCCACACTTCGTGTACCGCAACTTCTATATCAAATAACAAACCTGTGAACATTTAGGGACAATCGGTCATCGGAGTCGGGAGAAAACAACGTGTCATGACATGTGTTTAAAATAAATCCGTAATTCTCGTTAACGAGAATTGATATTGTTTTACTGTTTTCTCAAAAAGTAAAGCATTTCATGGAATAATATTTCAAGAGAAGTCTTTCACCATTGCCTTCTGTGAACCCTGTAAGTTATTTGTAAATCTGTGAACTGTTATTTTTTTTCTGAACCGAAAGGGTCCAATGGCTTTAAAGACTTCTTGTTGAAAGACTTGTACACATTAAAGGCACTGTGACATTTTTGGTTGTTGTCAAAGACCAGTACTCTCACTTGGTGTAACCCAACATATGCTATAAAAAACAAATCTGTGAAATTTTTGATACAAATGATCATCGAAGTTAATGAACGAATAATGAAAGAAAGAAAACCGTGTGTGCTGTCAGTAGATGCCTAAATAAAAAGCTCCGGACCTTATTTAACTATTATTGAGTGAGAATTTAATTAAATTAAGATTTTATTAACTGGAGTTATTACCAACAGTGTCCAGTGCCTTTATATGAAATGTTACGAAATAATCTATACCCATTCCATTTAAAAATGCTAAAAACTTGTATTTTGTATTTTAGTTACAGAATCAACAGAGTTGAGTTGCAGATAAATTTGTAAAGGTCTAGTTGTATTTTTCCATAAATGCCAGGGACTTGAGGCAATGAGATTTCTGAAAGCAATCAATATAGCTCAAAGTACAAGTTATTCGACTCTTCAGTGCGACCATTTCCTTCTTAAATGGTCTTCCCCCCGAGGACTGGCTTTATTATAGTCGAAGCAGGGCCTATGATTCTGTAAGTGTTCAAGGGCTTATGGATAAAATTCACTTGGGGATATAAGTACGATATTCAGTGTTTCATCATTTTTTTTAAATCATACATTTTATTACTGGCAAAATAGGAGTCGAGAATTGACTAACTGATTAAATCTGTGAGGTGGTTTGTATTTCGGGGATGACGTAAATAAAGACATTGCTTTTAGGTATACAACTTTGTGTCCCTGTTTATATTTCATAGTTCAATTTATTTCCACTCAATCATTTAGAATAACAAAATATAACATTACATGAGGAAAAAAACATAATGCTTAAAATATTACTTAACAATTTCTGCCAAGTGAAAATAAGCAGGGAACCACTCCCAAACTGTGCTCATAATATGATATATAAACTGGTAACTCTTTTCTCCAGTAAGCAAAGTTTCTTGCTCAGTAAATTTGTGTGCTTAAAGACACTGGACACTATTGGTAATTGTCAAAGACCAGTCTTCTCACTTGGTGTATCTCAACATATGCATAAAATAACAAACCTGTGAAAATTTGAGCTCAATTGGACGTTGAAGTTGCAAGATAACTATAAAAGAAGAAAAAACACCCTTGTCACACACGAAGTTGTGTACTTTCAGATGTTTGACTTCAAGACCTCAAATTCTAAATCTAAGGTCTCAAAATCAAATTCGTGGAAAAATACTTCTTTCTCGAAACTACTTCACTTCAGAGGGAGCCGTTTCTCACAATGTTTTCTAACATGAACCTCTCCCCATTACTTCTTACCCAGTAAGGTATTATGGTAGTAATTATGTTTACTAATTACCAATAGTGTCCACTGTCTTTTAAACAGATCTATGAAATTGGGCCATGGTTCTGACCAAGGATTACCTGAAGACCTCAGGAACTGCATTAGTATTTTTATGAGCATTTTTATGAGAGACATGTTTTATTGAATTTGGCCTTTACGTACGTTCTTTAAATACTCGAGGTCTTCTATGAGATTTGATGCCGGCTAAGGACCCGGGGGAAAAAAGAGAGAAAACCGTGAGGACACTCAACCGAACACCCATTTCCGATTTTCTTTATTTATTTTCTACTATTCCTGGACGGTGGAAAAGACGAGGAAAAATAATTAAATTTCTATTAGTAGTTGGTACCGGCCCGTTCTGTTCTGATTAGAGGAAGACAGTCATACTGACGATGTTTGTTGGAGGGATAGTTTCCCCTGCTTGGGCATCACTACGAAACCCTTAAAGGCACTGGTAATTACTCAAAATAGTTGTTAGCATAAAAACTTACTTGGTTACGAGCAACGGAGAGCTATTGATAGTATAAAACGTTAAAACAAACGGCTCCCTCATAAGTAACGTAGTTTTTGAGAAAGTGGGTAATTTCTCACTCAAATAATAAAATTACTTCAGTAGCCTTTTGTAATACCATTGGAGGGCACACAAAGTAACCCAACAATGATGCGTTTTCTTCCAATATTTTCTTGTAAATTCGATGACCAAATTGAGCCAAAAATGTTCACAGTTTTTATGTTTTATGCAGAATGTTGGGTTAAACCTAGTGAGAATACTGGTCTTTGACTATAGTACCAAACGTGTTCAGTGCCATTAAACGGAAGACGCTGTTTCTTCGACCGAGCGGACGATTGCTTGCCCGGGTATTTAAACAAACCAAACCGGTCCTTATATTTTGGCCTCCATTCGCCTTCAGCCCTGCCTATAGATGCGGAAAGGTTGGCCTCAAATTAAATCAAGGAGTTATACGAAGGGACCAGCAACCCACACATCATACCCTCCGAGCAACCTATGCTGTTTTTAATGGTGTAAATTATAAAAGGAGTTCTAAGTATGAATCTTAAAGGAACACGTTGCCTTGGATCGGTCGAGTTGGTCTTTGAAAAGCGTTTGTAACCGTTTTTTATAAAATGCATATGGGTAGAAAGATGTTGTAAAAGTAGAATACAATGATCCACACAAACATGCCTCGAAATTGCACGGTTTTCCTTTTACCTCGTCGACTAATACGGTCGGACATTTATGGGAGTCCAATTTTTGACTCCCATAAATGGCCGACCGTGTTAGTTCGCGCAGAAAAAGGAAAACCACGCAATTTCGAGGCAAACTTGTGTGGACCATTGTAATTTACTTTTACAACATCTTTCCAACCATTTGCATTTAAAAAAAAAAAAAACGGTTATAAACGCTTTTTATAGACCAACTCGTCCGATCCAAGGCAACGTGTTCCTTTAATTCACGGCTGCATAGAAACGTCTTATATAGCTGCTTGTGATTTAGAAATATGCACAAAATCAAAATGCTTGAAAGGTAGTCTGAAAGCCATTGGACACTCTCTGTAAACAGTATTGTCCACGGCCCACACTTCGTGTATCACAACTTCTATATAAAATAACAAACCTGTGAAAATTTAGGCTCAATCGGTCATCGGAGTCGGGAGAAAATAACGGGAAAACCCACCCTTGTTTCCGCGCGTTTCGCCGTGTCATGACATGTGTTTAAAATAAATCCGTAATTCTCGATATCGAGAATTGATATTGTTTTAATATTTTCTCAAAAAGTAAAGCATTTCATGGAATAATAATTCGAGAGGTGTCTTTCACTATTACCTTCTGTAAACCCTGTAAGTTATTTGTAAATCTGTGAACTTTTTTTTTTTTTTTGTTCCAAAAGTGTACAATGGCTTTAAGACGAAAGCATGCTGATGTGTGCCATTTGGCGCATACAAACCAAAAGAACAATAAACTGCATAAAACTCTTTATTAAATCAAATTGCATTAGATATGAACACTTAAACAAATAAACATACGGTATAAGACAATTTCTAAGAAAAAAAAATTAATCTTCAAACCATTTATTTTGTGTACTTTTTAAATTTCGACCATTATTATTATTAATATTGCGAGGGGTGGGGGTTTCTACCTAAAAGATATAGCGGTACACGTAAAAAAGCTTCAAGATTTGTGAGGTTGTAAAATCACAAATCAAATCACGACAAATGTTAATATTTAATTTGTTTTTATGAATGATGTGGATTTACTTGAATTTTCAGAGAAAAAAGGTCCGGTGCAATCATTCTCTCGCGAAAAAATATTTGTACTTGCCCCTTTAAAAAAAAAAAATTCACAATATTATCATTAGCTGTCGGTATATGAACTGGGCTGTACGCCATGTTTAGAGAGTACATGCATGCAATATTCATCCACTCTCAGCATAATAATAATAATAACGTGCATGGCTGATATTGCGCAAACGTGGCTTCGAGATGATGCATTACGGAGGGTGTGAAGAGGGCCGAGTTCCAAATAAGATTTTTTAATGAATGCGATTCTTTCTTGTGACACATCGTTAAATTTAGAGATCTATGCTACTTGGTCAGCATGAGAATAAATGTTACCTTGATGAAAACAGAGACACCATTGGCCCTTCAAAATAAATAAACAAAATTGTATAAAAACAAGCTCAATGGGCGAAACGGAGGTCGCTTTTTTAAAATCAGTTTATGGGTCAGGCTGACCCCGTACCCTGGGGCTCTGGATGCAGTCAATTCTGACCGGGTGGGTGGGGGGGGGGGGCAACATATAGCGGTCTAATGCACCGGACTTCGTCAAAGTGTGGGTCCTTGAGCAAGACACTTATCGATAAGGAAGCACGTTAAACCGTTTATCTTGTTTGCGCAGCGTTGTCTGGCAAAGTTCCCTTTGGAAACATTCCGTTAAAACATTAACAATTGCTTTGATAAGTGACTAAATGATTAATTTAATACAATTTAATTTAATTTACAGGATTTATTAACCAAGGTTTTTTTTTTGCAATAGGCCTAACCAAAGGCATTTTTCCTGCAGCAAAAAAAAAAATACCCTTAGGAAACGAAAATTATATGAACCGATTGTTTGATTAGTAAGTTCGCACCAGCAGTCAATTCCCATTTTGATTTTCCATTTTCCCTCTTGATGCATCTGAGAGATGCATCAGGTGCTCGCAACATTTCTGTCGGTACATTCTCCGCTGACAAATCCCCAATCACGAGTTAAGCTCGCCCACGAGCTATACACTCGTGGCCAAAACACAGTGCCGTTTTGTGACGTATCCGTACACGTCTTACAGAGGGTGGTAACACTGTCAGAATCTCCAGTCTGTGGTTCAACTGACGAGTAGACTTGTGGACAAGTTGTTATCTGTCGCGGTGATAGCGTTCCGACTCTCTCCGCGATTCCCGCGACACTGGCGATATTCTCGCGAGACTGCTGCCTCTCGCGATGTGCATGCTGTGCAGTCTCAATTAAAGGGGGAGAGTGTTTTTTCTCAGTATATTCAACCAAACACCAGGAAAACTTTTGCCGTTTGGTTACAACCCATCTTTAATAGTACCATCTTGAATAATACTATCGCAATAATACTAATTATATGGGTCTATAAATAGACAAACACGGATTGAATATCACCACAAGACCATGTAATTACAATATTATGTGCGGATGATGCAAACCGGCTGTGGGCCAGGAGTGGTTTACCCACGGGAGTAAGTAATGTTTGAAATCGGTCCACCAAAACTTCCCTTATACAACGTATCAATTAATACAGCAGTTGGTTCCCCTAACAGTCGCGCGTGTAAACCGTTTTCAATTTCAAAGTGCTCCATTTCGTACAGTTTGCACTGCATTAGCAATAGCGTAAAAAAAAAAAAAAAAAAAAAGGGTGTTTGCGAATCTTGATACACAATACCTACAGGAAATCACCTCGTCTATATGCATCTTATATTTCAAGAGTATAACATGGTTCTCTTCATCCCCTCAAATCTCATCCCAGAGTGTCTTCACGGTTTCTTCACTTCTTCCCCCAGAGCAGAGAGGAGAAAACAGTTTCTCAAGGTGTATCTTCTTACAAGTGTGTGGTGGCAACAGGCTATAGCGGAACAGTTCACCTGTGGATTACTCGACCGCTGCGGCAGTTTTGTTTGGAAATCTTCAGCCAAAGGGATCAGTGTTATCATCTTACTTTATGGCATGTTCAGGAACTTCGTGAGGGGTATTCTTTATTCTGAGAATGTAAACTCGAGCCCTGGGCCCAATTTCATAGTGCTGCTTAGCAGAAAGCAAATGTTCGTGCTTACTGTAGCAGACCATATTGCTAAAGTGTAAACGTATTTTGCAGGTTAGCAAGACGGCCATCTTGCACGTTCACCATGGAGTTGCATTGTGACGTCATTCATTTGCGCGCAAGGAAGGTAGTGTGCTACCGTTTAGCAGGCAGCGCTATGAAATGGAAATCGTACAGCTATTCAATTGGGCCCTGCTCTCGGCAAAGAAGTGAACATGGATTTGGCAAATACGTGTGGAAAACACGCACTATAGTGACTCAAAGTTGAGAAGGAAAAAACAATGACAAGAAGCAACTCAAAAGGTCGTAACTGCCTTATGTTGCTGTAAGCGTTTCAACGTACAGGACTGCTCTGATGTAACAACAAGGACTAAGCAAAACAACAACAAAACATCTTAGAAATCAACAGTTGGATAAATTCTCATTAAGAAACATCTGGGAGCAACGACCGCGTCAAACGCTTTTAAAACGTGAATTAGAACGCAATTATTGTTCACTGCTGAGTCCTATTAGGTAAATAATGGCTACGGGCAATTCAAGAAATAAAAAACAGTACATTTTCGTTTGCCTAGGTGAATTCCTTTTGATTTTTGTTTTGTTTCGAACGAACACACAAGCTCTACAAGTTTCAGCTCCGTTTGTGGCGTATGTCCAGTTAGAACTTCGGCTGTATACGGTAAATAAAATGGCAACGGGCAATTGAAGAAAAAACAGTTCCTCTCTGGGTGGGGAAGAACTACTTTGTTTTGTGTCGAACCAAAACAAAGGGCCCTACACATTACAGCTACTTTTGTGACGTATTTCAAGTGTAAACTTAAAACTTTGGCTGTAATCTGGTATTGTCTATGGGCTCTTAAAGAAGGAAAAAAAACAGTTTAATTTTCAAATACCTAGGTGAAAAAAAAAACATATTGTGTTTTCTGTCGAACTAACACACGAGGTCTACAAATTTCAAGTAGGTCCGGAGTAAATGTTTTTAAAATCTACTTCTAGCAGCCTGACTGGATAGCAATATAGCAGTACAAAATACGACATCTAGATAAAATACACAAAAGGTTATAAAGGCCTAAGAATAGAATATGAACACATAAAAACATTTTGTACACATTCAACAATTTGTTTTAACTTCAGCTGAAATACCAAAAGGCTAATAATCTTTGGCTGTTTCGGTTGATATAATAAAAAAAGCTCAATCTTTATCTAATCTTAGAATAAAAAAGCTCGGAGGGTTTATTTGGGCAACAGTATGATACGACGATAGAATCCTGTATCATGAATCCAATTCCGTCTACCCCGTGGCAAACAAGAAGCACAATACCTAATCACTTGAGCGCTATCCAATCAAGTACTTCCGAATCCGGGCTTTGGCTCTTGACTTCGAGTCTATCTGCCAATTAATAAAACATCGACCGATTGAATATTGTAATAATTTGATGTTTATAGACATGCACTTTCTCACTACTTGTCGTTGGGTTTTGTATCAACGTTTGATAAGTGTAGCTTCTAACAAATTTAAACATCAACGCAAGTTGAGTATGAAGGCAAAAATGTTGAAGTTCTATTTCAAAAGGGATTACACTTGACTTTATCTTCCCTCTTAAGATTTTCGCACAAGATACAGGAAACCAGTTGCAGGTATTATCCAATGAAAATAAATCATTTACTTTCCAGTTTTCTCATTATTTTCTTGAGGATGATGTTATGTTACGGCTGGAAAATTGTCTTTTGTGTGTTGAAGGGTTCCTTTTCTACACAGTGTGATTGGTTGCTTCCAAGCTGCCTGTTATAACTTCGCGCTATACGGTATGTCATATAAAATCTGTCAAAATCGCATTTTTTAACCAGTTATATTGTCAGCCTTGCCCATAACGTGGTCAGGCCCCCCTTGGACCCGGAATCAATATGGAGTACGCATGGGTAATTGTCAAAGACCATTCTCACTTGGTGTATCCCCAACATGCATACAATAACAAATGCGAATATTTTTGACTCAATTCATGGTCATCGATGTAACAAGAGAACAATGACAGAAAAAACTCCATAGTTGCACAAATTTGTGTGCTTTCAGATACCTAACAAAATATTAAATAACATCAGGCCTGAAGCATTTTAATATGTGATTGAGAAGTGACCTCTTTCCCAACGTTACTTCAGAGGGAGCCGTTTCTCACAATGTTTTATATAACACCACCGGCTCTCCATTGCTCGTTATCAAGTTGGTTTGTACTAACAATTATTTTGAGTAATTACCAATAGTGTCCAGTGCCTTTACAGATTAACTTTTTAATGAAGTGGACCAAATTCGTGGCCAGAGTTGACATCGATAAATAATGTATTTCAATGTATTTAGAACCAATCCATTGTTCAGAGTAATCCGTTAGTCATCCCTCGGGTTAATTCGTTTACTTTCCAGAACTAGAAGGAGATGTACATTTATTGTCTTCGTAATTGAATTACCAAGAAGTGATTCGATAAGCGAAGAAATTATAATTCAATGCTAAGAGCAGATGCATGGCATGCGTAAATAGTAATGTCGGTATGGGACTTGCCATCATGTTATCATGTTATACTGCTGTGCATAGTTTAAACCTTTTCTAACACTAATTTTCACTTGTCCAAAAATCTTAATTGATATTGTTTTTACATGGAGCTGGCAGACAAATGTAATTGCATATTAAAGATGATTAAGGTTTTTAAATACACTTGAATTAGGCCTATGCATATTAATTTTGGTTTTACCCTTACACCGATGTGTGTTTATAGCACTGTATACTACTTTCCAGAGTTATGTGAACAAAATCACAGGCATATTATTACTATGATGGGATTCGAACCCAAGACCTTTGCAATGCTTTCACAAATGTATTAAACTAGACCATCGATATCGTCGGGAGCTATAGCTAGAGGCAGTTCGATTGCTATGCTATTGTGTTATGTATAATGACAAAGTTCCTGCATCTTACATGGTGTAAATTTCAATCGTGAAATTTATTCATGTGCTGTACTTTCGAATCGTATGCGCTTGATGTGTATGACCAATTATTTATCTTGACTATTTCTTTTTGTGAGGAAGAGACTAATGCTAGGAAATCCTTGACAGTGCATTTAGATTACAGTCGCTTGTTTTGATACATTCATGAAAGGCTCATGAATATTTTATAATTTTCAGGGGTTTCGCAGAACGAATTTAACACAAGGATTCCATTTGTATAGGGAAAGCTCCTGAGAGGGGATTAAGTGTGTATCCGTTTAAGTGCAAACCCGTCTAAGACTTATCTCGGATCTCTCCAACTGACCAATTTCTGTCAAGTTCTGAACCACTACACCGAGGGCAGAGATGGCAGCGGGCCATTTTGATGGCATGAGTTAAAGACACTGGACACTATTGGTAATTGTCAAAGACTAGCCTTTATAACTGGTGTATCTCAACATATGCATAAAATAACAAACCTGTGAAAATTTGAGCTCAATCGGTCGTCGAAGTTGCAAGATAATAATGAAAGAAAAAACACCCTTGTCACACAAAGTTGTGTGCTTTTAGATGCTAGATTTCGAGACCTCGGGTCTCGAAATCAAATTCGTGGAAAATTACTTCTTTCCTCGAAAACTACATTACTTCAGAGGGAGCCGTTTCTCACAATGTTTTATACTATCAACCTCTCCCCATTACTTGTTACCAAGAAAGGTTTTATATACTAGTAATCATTTTGAGTAATTACCAATAGTGTCCACTGCCTTTAAATGCATTTCATTAAAGGGTGTGTACATCGCTTGATGAGCAGTACATACAGCACAGTTAGATTATACAATGCATTTAAAGAAATTTGTCACTTTGAAGTACTGAACAAAAATTGTACTTTTTATCACGAAAAAATTTATTCTGAGAAACGATACTGACAGTAATGTTTCTCAGATTGTGTATTGCAATTGGAGATTAGTCTTCCTGCAAGTTATGACATTCAAAAGCTAAATATAGATTATATTTTTCTCTCTCTAATAAGAAACTAATACCATCTTTTAGTCAGCATGCACTTTTTCTAACGAGCCAAAGAAGTCTGCTCATTGGCCGCTGCATGTCGCCTAAACTGGCTCGGGGCGACCCGTCATCCCCGCTTTTGAGACGGCCGTGTCAATCAGAGTGAGAGGCACAATCTCCCGTGGAGAACGCAGGGCTTTCGGCAGCGGCAGTGTCGGCAAGTTTCCCCTTCGCGATAAGAGATTTATCAAGACATGATCTGCACTTTTTTTTTCTCTCTATCTCTCTCGTACTAAACGTAATATAATGTAGGGGTGCGTTTTAAGATGCGGCAGAGCGACAAATAGCAGACATGAAAGCGTTCCGTATGTACCCCTAGAAAGGATGCACTACAGGGTAGACCATGTAATAATACCATTGCAGAGTCAGTGGCGTGACGCGGAAGGGAACATGGTCTATAATCAGCTGCCGCGCCACACTTCTATCATTGATTCATGAAAAATAAATACCCGTGCATACAATGCTATAAGAACAGGTGTCAGTAGACGAATTTAATATCAGTCCCTGGGTATTTTCCCGAAATCATGTAGCCTGCGGTCATTTATTAAAAGGGACGGCAAACGTTAGGGCTGTGTTTGTCAATATCCTTTCAGAAGGGGATATTGGCTTATGGATGCCAGTATGCAACAGGAATACCAAAGGAGATGGAAATGCTTGGATAGTATGGATTTTGGTGTGTATATGTTTTGAGCAAACTATTTCAAACGATAGTTGTGTGCCTCAGCCCTTGTATTCTTAAAAATCACATGTATTTAGTGTAAAATGTAGTTACTTCTCGTGTGCCCAATGGTGTAAATTGTTTGATCAAGTGATTCTTAACGGTAGTTGTGCGATTCAGCCTATGGAGTTCTGAAAATCACTTGACAAAAAATGCGAAATGTTTTTTTAAGTGTGCACAAATGCAGCTTAGATTCGTCAAAGGGATACCACCACTGCTACAATATGCCTACACTGAAAAAACTGGGCGTTGAAATTAACGCCACGGTGTTGTCACTCTGAGACACCAAATGAATCAAAACACCATGAGTGTTAAAATAGCACCAACAGTGTTGCTTCCTATATGTTTGTATTGTTTAAATGACATTGGGGTTATTTTAAAGCCACTGGACACTATTGGTAATTGTCAAAAACCAGTCTTCTCACTTGGTGTATCTCAACATATGCATAAAATAACAAACCTGTGAAAATTTGAGCTCGATTGGTCGTCGGAGTTGCGAGATAACTTTGACAGAATAAACACCCTTATCACACGAAGTTGTGTGCTTTCAGATGCTTGATTTCGAGACCTCAAGTTCTAAACTTGAGGTATCAAAATCAAATTGGTGAAAAATTACTTCTTTCTCGAAAACTACTCCACTTCAAGGGGAGCCGTTTCTCACAATGTTTTATATTACCAACCTCTCCCCATTACTTGTTACCAAGTAAGGTTTTATGCTAATAATTATTTTGAGTAATTACTAATAGTGTCCACTGCCTTTAACCCTTTATTTTTAAGTTTTTCTCTGTGGAAAAAAGCCTCGGTAATGTTTCTATTGATACAATTATGTATATGCAATATGCATTGTCTCAATATTTAACCTTTGGCTTCATGTTCATTGTTTTTTGTATAAGCCAGAATAATAACAATAACAATCTAATATTGAGAATATTGACCACAGATTTTGTACACAAAGGAGAAAGTGTTTCATGGTCCAGCCTTATGACTTATGGTGGCATATGAGCTGACCAGTGGAAATACATGGTTAAGACAATGGAAATACTAAAACAATCAGCTCGATGCTGGCAACGACCCTGTTTATAGGGTAAAGTATGTCAGTAGTCCTAGTGACTATAATGTGAGTGTTTTTCACAGGACCCGGGAAAATACTGAGTCTACTCGGTGCTTTTACACACATTTGTATAAGGTCAAAACCAAAATTACTGTTCCTTATCCCCGATGCTAATTTAACATAAACATTATAAATGTGAGTGATGATACTCTTTTCATATAGATTATAAAGCCACTCATCCGTGAAGCATCAACTGACAACCTGTGCTTATCTATGACAACCAGAGGGCAACGGAAAGGTCACCATAGAACGTTGTCGTGGTTTCAATGTTGATAATATCTCCTATCACAGTCAACATGTATGTACTCAACTCAAAGTACATACTTCACTGGTTGCCATCATCGATCAAGTGCCCGAGTGACAAAAAAGGAGCAGCATCTACGTTATTCTCTTCATGTTATGAAGAAACACAAAAACATGGTATCAAGAACGTGCAAGTCTTTATTTATAAAAACTAAATCAGCAACACTTTGGTCCAAAAGTTAATTGGTTCAACGCGTGGAGAAAAAAACTCACACACTCTAACGTTTTACAATTTTCGAGGAAAAAAAACGAGCAACATCTACCGTATTTGTTCATGTAGTTGTATTTGACGACACATAAAACATGGCCTCAATATAGAACGGGTCTAGTGTGTATTTAAAACACAAAAATAGAAACACTTTCAAGGGTCTGGATACTTTTTGTAGGACACAAAACACAATGCCCACAGATTTACATTAAAATTACACAGTTTGAAGATAATGACGGTAGAAAGTTTCCCTGAAAATGTTACTCGCCGAGGTGCGGTAGTTTTTACGAAATGAGTTAACAATGTCATGAAAATAATTTTCGTCTCAGTGAACATGATACGAAAGTTATTTTAGCTTGTAAAATCGTAATTTCATGACATTATTTTACTCATTTCTAAACAAATTACCGCACCTCAGCTAGTAATATTTTAAGGTAAGCTTTTTACTATCATTCTCTTCAAACGGTGTAAGTTTAATGTTAATCTGTGGACATTCCGTTTTGTGTTACAAAAAGTACCCAAATCCTTTAAATTGGTTCAACGCTTGGAGGAAACTCACACACTTTAACGGGCATCGCGTTCGACTACGGGCGAGACTTGCACAGTAATTTAGAGCTTATACTTTAGAGCTATGTTTAATCCTGAGTAACAATACACAAGTTGTGACTGCATAATATCCTAGCTGAAAACGAAGATATCAAGTTAGCTTGTGATCAAGCTGTAGGGCTGGCCTACCATGTTTTGCAATTGAGTTTTCATGGCATGGTTTTCGATCACAGTAAGGCTACTTAGGGTAATTTAGAGCTCGAGCTTACTTTAGAGCTATGTTTAAACCCGAGTAACAACAGAATTGTTTTGACTGCATGAAAGGCCTATAGCTGAAAACAAAAGAAGACATTGATAAAGCTCGTGATCAAAACTATACACTGTTTCGCAACTGAGTATTCCTTGCATGATTGTCAATCACAAAATGGCGGCATATACACAAATGCCGTACAGCATGGTGGTTTATACGCTTAACCATTAGGGATTTACGGGTAAAAAGCTTGCGTACAACCACGACATCTAAACTCATACTAGCTTACGCATTTAATTCATTATTGGATACATTTCCTGAATTGAAATACTACCCGTGGGGAAGGCTTCACTTTGAGTGAACATGCCAACGGGGTATTCTGATCAGGATGTCGCCTGTTCTCCGCGATTGTTCACTGCAAGCGTCTCCCCTGGTTTCAGAAGATACCATGCACTTAGTGGTAACGCAATGTGGTGACGGTTTTTTCTGACCGGCCTCTATTGTAACGAAGCGAGCATTGCACTATCCCACACTTGAGACGCGATAAAATGCCACCGAAGTGCAGTTTATCAGGTTCGGGGTTTCAGCACTGACAATGTTTCGCTTTCAAAGGGAACTTCCTTTCACAGTTGGTTCCAAACGCCTTGAGGGAAATATTAAAAATATATCTGCTTCAGAGATAATTGTATGTTATTTTTATTAAAGCAGAAGATTTGCAGCAGTGCGCCATTTTGTTTAAATACTCTTTGCAAATGGATATTTAGCCCGCACAATTAATGTTGCGTTCTGCACACTGACTGAAATAAAATGCTAACGAAAATTATCTCGAGATTAATCCGCGTCGTATTCATTCCTTTTTTTACACACGTGTCATCGAAATAAAATTTAAAAATATTTTAAAAGTATTTTAAAACAAGATGCATGCTTTAGGTTTTTGGCTACTGCTTTTATGAGATAGTTGTGATTCCCATTTCCAAAGGCAATTCCTTTTTGTAATGTGTATGGGTCGAGAGTTCACTGGCAGTGTCCCCATTCGAAGAATAGTACACTTTTTTCTAGGCTTGAAGTAAAACAAGCCACGATTGCAATGGCTCAATCATGACATAGGGCTTGGGGCTAAGCACATCGACTTGCAAGAGCCTGCTCTGAAGTGCTTTAAATACATCAAAAATTACGATCTGTCGGGACGGGTTCGTCCTTTGACAACTGAGGACCTTCATCGAACTGCGGCCATAGTCGACTTTTATCCGCTTTTAAATATGGAACAAGAAGCCTTTAAAAGTTAATAAATCATTTGGGGGTTTTCTGGGAAAGGGAATTAATTTCTATCCTCCATAGTTAATGAATCATCCGACTGACATGTGTGAAAATTGCGCCAAATGAGAGCGATCATATTTTAAGTGGCAGCAATGAAATAATATGAATTATTTTCCAACAGGAGTTTTTGGCACCTTCATAAATATTTTACGACCGTGCTATTTTATTGATGCAAACGAAAATGCAAGGGTGATCTTGGGGGTTTTGATGTATTATCTTCAACCGTGAGTGGCTTTTCAAGTGAATGTCTCTGGATAGTTGATGTACTGGTATGAATTTTTAATAAGCGAGCATTTTAATGAGCGAGACATTCATTTTATTGATCCAAGGATCTTATGTCTTAACGGAGGGATAATGTCTCCCTATAAGGATTTCGATCTCCCAAACCGTGACAAAATTTCATGGCTGAGCTGCTGGGGCACAAACTAGCTAAGCATGAAAACAACTTGCTAACTGGAATTAAGCAACAAATACCATATGAAACTTACAACATGACTGGTTTTCTTCCAAAAAAGTGTCCAATCAGAGAATGATTCAGCAGTGTCAGCTGAAACTCAGCATTTACATGACAGGCCCTGTACATGACAAACAACATACTCATGATTTCGCCATAAAAGCTTTCAGCGGTGGCGTTAATATGACTTGTTTAATTATAGTCCCCAGCGTAACAAGAACCCGTGCAGGCGCTTGCTGTTACATCAATATTTATGTTAATGATGCATTTTCTGTTTCTTTCTCAGTACCACCTACAAAATTATATAGACAATTTCAAAAAACCTCGAGTTTCTACATATGTTCACAAATAATTTCAACACTAACAGTTAGGCCTATCTCCTTTTGCAGTGATCGATTTTTATACTGTGGGTCGGACCTCTGGTTCCAGGCCACTGATTTCAGTGTCGTACCAGTAAAATCAAGACATGAAAAAGTCGGTGATCTCGTCCTTTTTTTCAATTCAACATCCTTGTCTTTAAAGAATGATGTTCAAAATGTTGAATTTTAATTTCACAAACTTTCAATCCTGCTGAGTATTACCCATAAAAACAGAAGATATCAATCTTCTTTTGGTTTAGATGATAAAACTGCGTTCTCAGTCTGATTCTGACTCATCTTATTTGTGTTTTGGTTTTGTAAAACAAATCCTGTTCCAGCAAAGACTCAGCCGTCGATTTCACTAAACTCTTTCTAACTTAAGACTAATCTTAGGACTTAGGACGAGTCCCAACCCTGCACTGTAGCATGCAGACATTAAGATTAATCCTAAGTCAGGAAGAGTTACTCGTCCTAACTCGAAATAAGACAAGTCCTAACTCTTTGTGAAATCGACGGCAGAGCTTTTTAAAGCTCTTGCAGTCTTGTTGATTTTCCCCGAAGTTTGAACCCCTGTTTTTAGATTTACATCCTTCCCTAAATTACAATTTGGATTGTTACAAAAACATCCTACAGACAATGAGGTTCATCGCTTTCCTCCACAAAAGAAACAGAAACAACGTCCTAAGAGAAGTTCTGTCCGCATTCGATCTTCACACTAGTAAAAGTCATACAACCTCCACAGGCTAAACTTGTTGACATGCAGGTGAAACGGGATGTTAAAGGCACTGGGGTCGATTTCACGAAGAGTTAGGACTAGTCCTAACTTAAGACTAGTCCTAGGAGATATACAAATTGCATGGATAGTCCTAAGTTAGGACAAGTAACTGGTCCTAACTCGAGATAAGACTAGTCCTAACTCTTTGTGAAATCCACCCCAGACACTTTTGTTAGTAACTCAAAGTAATTGTTAGCCAAAAAAACTTACTTGGTCACGATCGAACAATGGAGAGCTGTTGATAGTATTAAACATTGTGACAACGGCTCCCTCTGAAGTAACATAGTTTGTAAGAAAGAGGTAATTACTCACATAAATATTTAAAGACTTCAGACCTGAAGCCTTTTTTAGGCATCTGAAAACAAACAAGTTTGTGCAACAAGGGTGTGTTTTATTTCATTATTCTCTTGCAACTTCGATGACCAATTGAGTCAAAATGTTCACAGATTTGTCATTTTGGGATACACCAAGAGTACTGATCTTTGACATTTATTAAAGGTGTCCAATTCCTTTAAGACTAAGCATAAGCCCATGAGTAACGAGCACGACAAAAAGGTAATTACTCTCAACCTCCACCCCAACAATCCACCACGTTCTACCACTACTATTAAACTGTTATATTCCACCAAGGAGCATCAAACTATTTGACACTCATGTGAGCCTTACGGAAGCTGAAGAGATAGACCTAAATCTATGGGGATATCGAATGAACTGACGGTGGAGAGGACAAAACTGAATTGCAAGAGCGATAGATCATGGTAGCGGGGATTAGTTTGTAATCCTGGAAGGGAGACTACACCGGAAAGGACAAGTAGATGCAACCTCAGAACATCGAACTACCTATGTTTTACAAAAAATAAATGATAAAAATAAGTTTCATAATATTATTACAGAACTAACAATATTTATTATAAAAAAAAAAATAAAAAAAATATCAAAAAATATCAAAAAGGGCCCATGAGGTTTCTTTGATCCCGAGAAACCGTTTTAATTTCCAAAGGAATGAAGAAATATTGAAGGGCGACTACACCAAGTAGATATAACCTCAGAACACCGAACTAACTATGTTTTACAAAAAAAAGAACGATAAAAATAAGTTTCATAAACACAGACTTGTAATTATTATAGCACATCAAAAAAGGCCCATGCTGCTTTTTTATTTAGACAAATGTTTTCAATTCATATGGAATAAAGACATTTGGAGGAAGACCCATTTTCCTGTTATTAACATAATTACATGGTATTATAAAGCGAGCAATGTCCTGCTATATATGCAAACAATATGGCTTGTTCCCAAGGTAGCATTTTTTCACGCGGGAATATGGGGTTGTATATAGTTTCAGATGTGACCTGGCTGCCATGACATTATGTGCATCGATCAAGTTAGGTGATTAACATGCTCTTATTACGGATAAGGCATAATATAAGTGTAATGTCTTGAGAAGAGCAGGTTTATTTTCACGATGTTTTGCAACATTTAGAGAGTGAATTTAAAGACGTTGGACACTATTGATAAATGTCAAAGACCAGTCTTCTCACTTGGTGTATCTTAACATATGCACACAAAAAACCTGTAAAAATTTGAGCTCGATTGGTTGTCGGAGTTGCGGGATAACCATGAAAGAAAAAAACACCCTGGTCACACGAAACTGTGTGCTTTTAGATGCTTGATTTCGAGACCTCAAGTTCTAAACTTGAGGTCACGAAATCAACTTTTTTTTTTCGAAAACTACGTCACTTCAGAGGGAGCCGTTTCTCACAATGTTTTATATTATAACACCCTTTACAAGTATTCTGCCTGCTCATTGGTTTAGAGCGCGTCACATGACATGTCTTAGTTTTGCTAGAAGACGGCCGTGTGATAGTGAGTCGGTTTGCCATGCGCTAGTCCGAAGACTAGCACACGGCGTGCAGTACCCAGACGTCCTTTGCGCGTACGAGGATGATAAATTAGTAGTCTGTAACCATTTCGCCTCGGGAAAATAGAACGCTCCGGGGATCACCTCGGGAGTCATAGTTTTAACCATAGCACTCGAAGCAGTCAATATTTGTATACTATCAACCTCTCCCCATTACTCATTACCAACGTAAGGTTTTTTCCTAATAGTTATTTTGAGAAATTACCAATAGTGTCCACTGCCTTTAAGTTCAAACCATCGCGTTTAATGCACAAATTCATTGTGCGCGGACAGCATCCTAAAACAACACTGCTCGAACTTTGACCTGTACACGTTTTACTATAGATAATATTTGACATCGGTCTATATTTAGTTTTGCCTAATCCCATCACAGGCCTGCTTTAGATATAATCCAGCCTACTGGATTACAAAATAATAATAATAATAGTAATAATAAACGCTAAAAGACTTCAAGCTGGTCCTCTTGCTCAATACAGTAAGAGTGCGCCTCGGGGGCCCTGGGCATCCCGGGCAAGTCGATTTATTGTATTTCCTTATAGGAGTTCAGCATTCTCATGAAGACGTTCGGAGCAAACTGATCGAACCGTTGAGTTGTCAACCACAGGTTCCTTTTAAAACCAGTGCTTCTCAAATGAGATTTACACATGGTGCTACCGCAATTATACCTTACCCAAATATTTCATAATGCTGATAATCGTTACACAAAATAAATTTTACTTTTATATAGAGAATAATAAAATGTGAATGGGACATTAATTTTGTATCAATAAAAGGTTGGATGGATGTTGGCAAACTCATAAAATCATAAAATCTGTATTGTCTTCCAAATTGCATTTACTTGAGGTAGCCCCCCCCCCCCCCCCCACTATATCGAAGGCAACATTTGCTTTCCAGGCGTCCTCCAAAGACTGAGTGAGCCAATGCTTTAATATTGACACTCAAGGGCTGTAGGCCTTTGCCATTCTGCAGCTGTTTACACTTTCCCTGAAAACTATAGCACTGCGTTCTAAACCATAAAATTTGACCGGTGTGTTTTTTCCTCCCAACCTCGCTTCGGGTTTAAAATGGATAAAAACATGTCTGCCGTACCATGACATAATTTTGGTCTCGCAGTTATGAGAGAGAAGTGAACAATAACAAACGGAAATCGCAAAGAGCGACGGAAAAATGTAACAAAGGACATGAATAAAATTGTGTGGGCGTATTCCATGATATTGATAGCCGTAACCCTGGCAGCATGTTTCGGTTAAAATGAGATTTAACAACGGAAAAAAACGATGATTATTTTACCAGGAACAAATTTCGCAGGGCCACATTCTTTCTGCCTTTTTAATTAGAGAAAAAAGTCGTCAACATGCCGATGTGAGAAGCCAAACTATCGCATAACAAACGTTGGTTTACGCAGCTGAAAGCAGTCCCAACTTGATATCCGTCTAAAATTACCCTTATGAATAATAAATCATGCAGTTTTGATATAATCAGTCGGCACAGTTAATGATCAGTGAATAACCGTGACCTGCTGACGCCACTAAACCACTGAAAGATTATTCATAAGCGAGGATGCAAGAAAATAAAGAACTACGTGTCCTGTGAGTGGAATATTTTGTACCAGAAATAAATAATATAAGATAGTCAAGCCATACAATATTAATTTGAGTGAAATCAAATTATAAATAACCGTCATGGGGTTACAGGCTATCGTGTTTTAAGTCTATATTTTTCAGATGTGCCCATTTCGAAATCATTCATGAGCACAGATCATACATGTTTAATGTTAACTGCACAAGATGTATGCGTTTCATGCCATCAGACTGACGTCACTGTGTCAAAGAAAGTGTCAGTGGCGTAACTTATGATGGGGCAAGACATTTAGTAAGAATTCAACATTAGTTTTTAAGGCCTAGGCCTACGATCACTTTAGGGGGGCTTAACCATCATCACACTTGTTGTTACAAATGAACAGCATATCAGTATTGAGTAACTCTTTGCAGATCTGACGATCTCGGGCACTGGTTATTTTTCATTGACACCGCAATTGTTAATTGATAATGAATAATGAGTTGACTGCTACATCACTGGTTCTTAAGCTGTTGTTTATAAAATGAACACGGAAAAATGTGATGACTGTGGTTGCGCACATTGTATAAAGCTGTACTACCAATCCATTCAAAATATGCGAGTCTTGCTTCTGAAATATACATGAAAATTGCCGTTGTTCACGTTAAACAAACATCCCAATCATGTTCTGTGCGAAGAAAATCAACAGAAAACCCCGGTGGGAATCGAACCCAAGAGCCTTTTGCGCTCTTATGTAAATGTTTCAACCACTCGACCATCGCGCTATGCCCGCGGAGACAAGGTCATTTCAGACCACTCTGCTGCCATGAAAGAGAATTATTCAATCAATTAATACCCTTAACCAAAGAGTACCATGGCCAGCCACCTCTCCTGCACTTTATCTGAGACTGTTTGACTTCACTCGATGGTTTGATCTTGAACCAGATCTTTTTCCTTTCAAGACTTGGAATGCTTAAAGGCACTGATCACCTTCGGTATTCTCACTTGGTGTATCCCAACATATGCATACAATAGGAAATCTGTTAAAATTTGAACTCGAAGTCGCAAGAGAGAAATGGGAGAAAAAAAATATCCATAATGCATTACTTTGTGTTTTCATGTGCATCAAATAGGCTTTAGCTGAAGTATTTTATTAGTTGAGTGAGAAAATACCCCTTTCTCAAAGAAATACGTTTCTTCAGAGGGATCCATTTGTCACAATGAGTTATACTCCCAACAGCTCTCCATTGCTCGTTACCAAGTAAGTTAGCTATGCTTACAATTATTTGAGTAATTACCAATAGTGTCCAGTGCCTTTTATGCCCACAATTGCAGAGAAAGTCATATACACAACCTTCAAGATAATGGTTACATATTGCCCTTTTCCAAAATGCGAGCATTGGTCTGCCAAGGTTTTCTCAATGCAGATAGCTCTTCAATAGACATGTTAAGTAAATAAACTAATTACATTTTTGTATAGTAGCAAATATGCTACCCGGTAAACAAACATACTGTACAGCATCATGGTCGAAGACATAATGCAGATGCCGGCAGTCCCAAAATTATGTTCTTCCTATTGAACAATATGAGAAAATTGCATTGCTGGGAAATGTGTAATTATTTAACAAGATAAAAGTGGCTGTTCAAATTAAAAAAAAGCTCAGCGAACCAACCAGTGAATAAAATAATACTGTATGCAATTATAATTTTTGTTCGTTCCACCCGAAAACGCTCAATAAATATGTGCTTGTTTAATCGCGTTACGTCGTTACACAGGGTGCAAATGACCTATAGCATTTCACTGTGCAGTATACCGCATAGGTTAGTTGAGATTAATGAATATTGCATGCTTAAATTCTTTTTCTTCTTCTCGTTTTTTTTTTACGGTCTCGAATTTGACCCTGAAACCATCTTCACCGATTGTGATAGGATAAATTAGATGTGTGGGCAGATCCAGGGTTGCTGGGGAAGTGGGGGAAGAAACTCCAGAGCAAGGGGTTAATCCAATGATTTTTACTAAACTCCCACTCATCAGTTGTTTTGTTGTCAATAACACTGTCAGCATTTCGAACGGGTGGGGGATCATGATCGCATTTGCACGTAAGGTTACATTTTGCCAGACAACCTCTTTACTGATTTGTCACAATAAAACTCGGTTAGCGCTCTTGGCGTGAAGAACTATTGACAGGGAAACCATCTGGCAGTGTATTCAAAGCGAGTGTTAGGCATGATCGTTTCGCAGGGATATTGTAACAGGTTTCAAGGTGGTTGGACAAATATCTTATATTATAAAATATCATTTACTATTAATTAATGTTAATTGTTCAACAAAAACAATATTACTTGGTTTTGGCATGCATAGTCTTTGACTCTGCGTGGGGGGTGATGTGAGTCATGTGCAAAAACCACAGGCATATCACTCGGGTGGGATTTGAACCTTTGCCATGTTGGATCAGATGTCATAAACCATTGAGACCACGTATAGCTCGCCCGGTGGCTAAAGGCAGTTTGAATCTAGATTTAAACTGAATTTACCCAAATAATTAAATTTGTTCAAACAGTTTAATATCGGTGCCAATGGAACTATGTAATGGTCCATTACAAGAACCCATTTCCAGCAATAAACTACCGAGGAACAACCGTTTGAAACATTCACAACCAATTTTGACTACAAAACTCTCAAAATCCTCACAAACGTATAGTATCCTTCATCATGGTGCAGTTGAGATTTCGTCAATGTTTAAATCATTGTAACCAAACCGAGGCTGGAAAGATAAATAGTGTGGTGCTTATTCACATGAAATATTATCGTTCACAGCTGTTAGGGGATACAGGGAACACAACCAACATGGTGTCAGCGTGATAAAGGTGTATAATACTCATGAGTATGTCTCGCCATCGTAATCACATAATTGCCACTCACAAATTGGGAAAAAAATGTGCTCTCCTTTTTGGCATCTGATTAAACGCGTGAATCCCTTCGTACATTGCAGGTAACTTGTCCAAGTAGCTAAGGTTGACTCGGAGCAATTACGAGCAAATCTTTCCTTACGTGCGTGTGCAAGAACATAGGGCCTCGGGAGCTTGCGCCTCACCAGGGAGAACAAGACGTTGAATCGAAAACAAAAAAGAGCTGAAGAGAATTCCGCTTTCGTTCATCCTAAATCAATGATGCGCACCGAGGAATCAGCAAACTGCTATATCAATAAAAGAGACACTAATACCGCTGCGTGCGGGGGCAGTTTTATACTTGTAAATCAGAGAACAACATGGATTGAGATTTGCTATTTAAAAGGCGTAAAGGTTGTGGTTTAATGAATTTCAGATACGTCGGGGACCTTGTGCCCTTGTAGGTGTTGAAATTGCCGCAAGCTCGATCTCACTGATTGGCAATAAATAATTTAACGTCTATTATGAGTAGTATTTGTATGCATCAATTTTACATCTACAGATACATATAGATGCATGGGAAATTAATCCTACATTTGATGATACAACCAAGGAAAGAGCAAAATCATTTTTCTTTGGTCATGAGCTTGGTTGCTATCGCTTACACAAGAATTCTTTAGTGATTGTCACAGTGAATTAATTTTACAAGTACATAGATGAGACATTATTGATATATTTTTATTTTGGACCAAGGAATGACAACATAATTTTTTAGGATGACACGAGGAACCTATCATTAATTAGCACAGTAAGTTAATTTGACATAATATATACAAATAGAGATATTATGGGAAATTTATGATTCCTCAATTGGAGATACAACCAAAGGAACAGCAAAGTAATTTTTCTCGGGCCATGGCAAGCGCTTGCTTCATGATGCTTATATACAGGAACATTTCGGTAAATAAATTAGCTCAGTCAATTAATTTTTACATAATGTACAAATACATAAATGGGACATGATTTCTTAATTGGAGATAAAACCAAGGACAGAGCAAAATAATTGCGTATAGAGGGCCATAAGCTTGATCATATTGCTTGACACAAGAAATAACTCGGGTAATTTGCACACTAAATTAATTTTACATACTAACATGATGTGACATGATTCCTCATGAGATACACCAAGGACATAGCAAGTCTTTCTTAGGTTATGGGCTTGCCTCATAATTGATAACATAAACCCCTCAGTAATTAGCACAACATTACGTAATGGATCGATTAGACCCAAGGATATACGTTACAGTTGCTTTCACCAAAACAATTCGATACGTACCTGTATATCTCTAATGCAGCTTGATGATATCCTTCCAAAGCCAAAACGCATTTCTGGTTCCACAATTTCCTGGTTCTTGATTAAAACAACTCTCTCCTAAGATGAGAAGTATGAGGTTGCACTCCACCACCGACGCAAAGTACGGAAGGCACGGCTTAAAAGGTTGCTGAGTCCCGCCGAGCAGTAGGGCCTACATCAGGCAGAGGCTGAAACGAGTAAAAGGCAACTTAATTGCTCCACGGAAGTAAAGATGAGTAACACGCTAATAAGCCGAACAAATGGAGACATACGGCCAAGGTCATGAGATCAATGGAGCATATGCTGATCTATAATGTATTGTTTATGAAGATACCACTGAAGATAAATGCAGTCCTGTTAGTCTGTATAATGCTCAAACTCTTAAATTTGTTTCATACGCCGTTTAGGCAATTACTCCGTATATAGAGACATTACGTAGTAATTTCAATAGAGTTCGATGGCATTGATGTTTCCTAGTTATTCGTATCCACCAAACCGTGTAGCCACGTTATGCTGACAGATCACATGGGCTTGCCATATGTGATAATGAGTGTCGCTTATAAAACGCAATAGTCACGCAGAACGTAAAATCGGTCCAATATCAGAGAGTAATTGCATCTTGAGCTACTGCTATCGTCTGCCTGCGAGAGCAATTCCAAAATGCAGTTTGTGCCAACGGTTTTGCATATCCAATCGGTCGTACCGTATGTGATCGTAGCACGCTGAAGACAACACGGTGCGAAATAGCAATTCTTCTATGCATTTGCGCGCGTCAGTGTGATTGGGAAAACATCAGTTTTCCAATCGCGAATCCCGAGCGACGCTTCCACGCCGTACAGTAACTCCTCTCCAGTCACTCGTCCATCGTCACCAACATCCTTCTCCCCAACGACAATCTACCCTAAAGCTCTAGGCACATAACCATGGTAACCATGCCACCAGGAAAGCCGCCATTTTTAAAAAACCGATCGGCGTAGGTTATTCCGTAGATGGTATCAAACTTACGATAGTAGACATGATCTGAAAGGGTTTACACTTCAATTCGACTGGGCCGTGCTAGATGAGTGCGTTTTCACCTGACTACGTGTCCCTACATACGTATGAAGGGCTCGCCTGCTCCGTGCCTATCGGACATATCCCTTTCAATATTGGGATGTCATTCAGTTTTCATTCCACTAGAGTCGAACTGCCCAGGTTTTGTTTTGCTCATGAGTAAAACACAAAACACGACATAATTGCCGCTGACAGCGTGAGGGTCTGTTGATTTTTAGTGACATGAAAATAAAATAAAAATCGATGCAACTTATGGAGACGGGCAATAGAGCATATTATAAACTGGGTTGATGGAATTTTGTATGTACATTTGTTTTTATGGTGCGATGTCAAATGTTGGTGTCGGGCTAATCAAATGATTTAGTGCAGTGTAGGTAAGGCCTCGACGTGTGAATATTAAATTGTGGTGAATAATCAAAAGCAACCCAGGATAACAACTTTTTAAAAGGTGGTACTTACAAGTCAATTACATGTACCTTATTGCATTTAGCATTATGCTTTACCATAAAAGAATATGAAATGTGTACATATTCCATGATGGGCTGGCCCTCCTCTCTTAAGAATGTCACCGTTGTTCAGGGGGTCGGTGTTATTCGGGGGAGGGAGTGTTCTCGCTCCCCTCGTTTTACTCTAAAAAATATAAACTGATGTTTGATGTTTGGAGTGACCAAAGGCTCTATGTCATCTATATTCCCAAATCGCCTTTCTTGATTTGCCATTGCCAAGTACGGTCACGTACATGCATATTGGCTTACACACATAGCCTATCCTCTCTGCTGTTGGGGTCGACGTAGCACTACAATAGTTGTTAGAGCTCTGTATATATTGGTGCTTCGTTGTATTCCAGGGTAAGTCTCGTTCTCAACTTACACTGAAAGCCTTTCAGAGCTGCTTGGAGAAAAACTACTCTGGCCGATTCGATATTTTTATCTTGACAGTGCTCTAGAGAGTGTTTTCGTTGGCATAGTTGTACAAATAGCATCTCACCCACTCAACGACCGTGCAACCATTTAATTGAGGACTCGTCCATCGCAAAATGAGAACAAAACTGTATGATCATATATCTACCTGTGTACCCTACGAATGTCAACAAATGGATTTTATGAATGATTTTTGTAGTACAATAATGTTATCTTAAATTATGACAGCTCGGGGATAGAGGGATGGGATGGTCGCATTGATAAGAAAGTCCCAGGGACTACTCAAAGTTCAATCAACTGAATTCCAGTACAAAAATATTAACAAGTTGCAGACGTCACTTTGATATTAAATTGGTTTGCTAAATAGGCAGTTTTAATCAAAGGTATACTTTGTCATTTTGTCGACATGTTGTTTGCTTAAAGATACTGTACACGTTTGTTAATTGTCAAAGACCAGTGTTCTCACTTGGTGTATCCCAACATAAGCATAACATAACAAACCTGTAAAGATTTGGACTAAAATGGTCGTCGAAGTTACGAGAAAATTATGAAAGAAAAAACACTCTTGTTTGACGAATTGGTGTGCTTTCGGAATAATTAGTGAAAACTACGTTACTTCAGAGGGAGTCGTTTCCCACAATGTTTTATACCATGAACAGCTCTCCAATGCTCGTTACCAAGTCAGTTTTTAAGTTAGTATTTGTTTTTTAGTCATTACCAAACGTGTACCTTTCCTTTAAATTTGATTTCAGCATACTCGCATCGTCATAAGAGACAACTTGAGGCTACGAGTGGCTGCAAGGTAACCTAGTTTCTAATAAAACCTTCAAAAAAGTATATAAGCATTTACGAATTGTATAATTTCTTGTACTGTGTGTTCTGCTTCTTTCAAATTATTTCTTCTTAATCAGCCATTGTGCTCTTTCACCAATTGCGGTAATACATTGCGCAATTTTCTAAATGTAAAATTTATAAATTATGGATTTGTCTATTTATAAGTTTGATTGGTGTTGTGGTGTCATATTATTGCTGTTGTTATTGTTTTGTTACTTTTGTGTGTTTGTAAATTTGTATTTGTTTATTTATTTCTTGAAAGGGTGTCCAGGGTTCATGAGTTCAATAAATATAAGGATTTATTTGTTTGTTTGTTTATTTTATGTTGTGTATGTTGTTGATACAATAGTGATATTTTGTTCAACAGTTTATGGCATTTAAACAAAATATATTTAACATTCTTGCAAGCTTCATATTTATAAGCAATGCACAAAGGACTCGGCCATTGCATGTATTGTATCACCTTGATCGGTCACAAGCTCCTTGTGTTGAATTCGATAAAAAATGTGGAATGAATCGAAGTAAAATGAAGTTTCCACGTCGACAATTTCCAATCTCGTAATTACAAAATTGCATTCTTATACAACCCACGCAGTTGAGGTACATTATAATATTCGAAATGGTTGGAATCTTGCGACAAGCGCTTTGGTTATCAACGCCCCCAGTAGGTAATGTTTAAAGGAACATTACAGATTTCGTTTTTGGTATATATACAAAAATGCATACAGTACATGTATTTTGGGATACACAAAGTGAGAATACTGGTCTTTGACAATTACCAAAGGACTCCAGTGCCTTTTAAAACAATTTCTCAAAAAGGGAGTTTTGGTGTTGAAAATTGGGACATGTACCTTTAAAGGAACTTTACAGAATTGGTTTTTGCTAACAAAACAATTGCTGGCAGTGTAAGCACTTTATGTAATCCACAATATGCACAAACTGACAACCTGTAGAAGTTTGAGGCCGAACGGCCATCTGGGTAACGAGAAAATAGTGTAAACCGATTACATATTTTACATGAGAACGAGAAAAAAGAAAAGGAAAAAAAAGGGAAAAAAGGGATTAAAAACGTGCACTGAGCATTAAACTCCGTCTGAAAATAAGTTTAATTGATGTATTATCAAGTATGACGTTTCAAACAGAAGTATTTAAAGGGATGTTTTCAACTATCATCATCATTAGATCGTTTAAGTTTAATGTAAGTCTATGATCTTAGACGAGTTTTGTTCTCTTACCAATTCTGTAATATTCCTTTAAGTCAACTAAAAATATCCTTTTTGTTCAAGCTGTGGCAAGGCGTCAGCCGTTTACACAACACTGTACTGCATGCAAAAATAGCTATCTGTAATGGAAATATCGACTGGTAACCTAGATGCTGATAAAATGTCCATGTCGAGAGTAAATTCATCTGCGAGGCGCAAGAGCAAGTGCTTCTATAAAGTCAATCTCAGTTTTGACACATAGGCCTAACCTAAAGTAGTCGAGGGTTGAAACTGTCAGGCAACCTTAAAATCCAAGAATGTCTTTAGTGTTATTTATTTTGTTCTTCTTTATTGAGATGTAGCTTTGAGATAGTTTTTTTGTCTAACTGCATTTAGAAAACTGAAAGATAGTAATAGGCCCCCCTAATGTTTTTTTGGTTTTTTTTAATCTTTCGGGTGTCCTGTAGTGTGGAATATGTTTTGTTATCTTTTAATGATATTTACATCTCCAGCCTTTTGTATTGTATGTTTATACAATGTAATTGTAATGTTTTACCTTCGAAATAAACAAATATTAAAAAACTATGTCTGAGGAAAAAATATCTATATTAGGAATATATATGGTCATTATTCAGAAACAAACTATGGACTGCCCGTAATTACATCTCCGAGAGAGCAGGGTCATTTATATTATGCAGAGGGCATTTTAGTTTGGAAAATCTTACAAGGGGCATATGCCAAGTTGTGTTTACACTGTGCGCTTGAGATCCTAGTAATTCTTTGGTTGGTTTATTAAGGGGGTAGAGGAAAATAGTGTGTTAAAATACCGAAACATTTTGGTGGTCCTCTGCCCCTGATACCAGGTTAAGTTTTATAAACCTGTTAAGCTGGGGAAACAAAAACTGCTTGACAAATTTCTTTGAAAAGCAAAAATTGCGTGAGGCACCAGTCACAACAACGGAAACTTAATGTTATTGTGGCCTGTAACCTGTTTGTGTTAAGCAGTTAAGCAATACTTTTCTTTGCTTAGCAAGTGTTTGTGCTAAAAGGCTTTAAGGAATTGGGCCCTGGCATGGTATAATCAAGACCCTGCACAAGACGACCGCAGTGACACGAGGCCAGCATATTATAGTCAAACAAGCTGGAACCCAGTGGCATACAAACTGCTAATGTAAACCCTTTCAGATTTTCTCCAGCCTCACCATTTAAAACCAAAAGGTATTCAGAGATGAAATGGGCATAATTTTGTAGTAGTTTGACATAAAAATGTATCCAGTTCTATGGAGACATAATATGGGACACATAATCACTCAAATATGCAAAACGGACAAATATTCGTAAATATTCAACATAGAAGCAGATTGGTTTTCGCTTTTCCTCTTTGTTGTGCGGTGTGTGGTGAAAGCCATTATCGGCCAGGTTGCCAGTATAATTAGGTAATTTTCAGATTTTTTATTGAAGACACAGCTGTCAGAAACAATACTGTTACGTCTGAACATTAACATTTTCGAGTGCATAAAAATGAACTTCCGAAATGCCAACGGCAAGAGACCACGGCCCAGTTTCACAATTATGACACAGCCTGTCATGCCTGAAGTGTAAGCATGACAGGCTTTAAAAAAATGAAGTACAGAAAAACATTGCTTAACAGAACTGGCTACTAGACAAAATTCCAAAGAGTTTACATTGTTGCAACTGGTGCACCACTCATTTTAGCTCAGCAAATCCATAGGCTAAGCAATATTTCCTGCTTGACAGCTCTACGAAATTGAGTGTGACGCAATTGTCTTGACGAATTGAGTGACAAACATGGCGGCCCGAGTGGAAACCTTTCCCCGACTATTTGCTTACTTTTTAACAAACAAAAATTGCAATTTTTTACCTTCACAGTGTCTTCAAGGTTGGGAGACAATGTTAGCCCACATCTTCAGTCATTACTGCTCCGTAATTTCCAGTCACACACGCCCCAAAAGTAAGCATGCAAAAGTATTTTTATTCCAAAGAAACGGCAACCATTCCACCTTCCATTTAATGTGCACAAAATCAAAGTGAGCAGACAACAACAACTTGCCACTTTTCTCACAAAGTGACAACGTGAGGTGCACTTCTTTTACGGGGGTGGTACACCTTTTATCTTATCACTTCTCTCGCAAATAAGTAGGAAATTCTTCCACATTCATGGCAGCAAATATACCTTTTTGTATAATTTCCTTACAAAAGCTGAAGTACATTCAGTGACGATGGATCAGTTTTAATTTACAAAGCGTTATACGCTCTGCGCACCCATGTAAAGTTAATAATGGTTTCTCCCAAAAGTTTTGGGATTACTAATTTGCATATCAAAAGAAGTGAACAGGTGATGTTCGCTGTGGAATTCTCGTCTGCTCACCGCAGGTCAATTTATCCGCAGACGCTGCAATGGTTTTTTTTTTTAACGAGAAGTCGCACACGTTTGGAAATGCCTACAGCTTTACAATGCGGGACATACTTTTCAAGCTTTGCATAATTAAGGAACGAATTGTGAAATGTTGCAGACATACAAAAGGAGAAAATGTCAGAGAGGCTTCCTGAATTGGGTTAAAAAATAAGCGGCTTTCGCTGCAGACAGTAGTTGAGTGTGTTTATGAGGCTGTGGACCCAGATTTTGTATTCAGAAATCTTTGAATAATGAACAATTTCCTCACAATCTTTCTTATCCTAATCAAGGAGTTGCGGAATGAAGGCTATATGTTTCGGGGCAGCTTTATATTGGGAACATTGCTCGATGTATGGCATGGAGGTATCCCCGTGCTCTGTATTGGGAGAGTTTTTAAGGCTCTGGCATGGCGTGGACTCTGTAATGTTGAAAAACGGAACTTCACACAGACGGACCCGAAATCCAGATTTACGATTTCAAAATACCATTTGGTGATTTGAGTACGAGAAGGCAACACATGACTGCACTTTGCCCATGCTATTCCCACCCCCTCTTTGCAAACAGTTGCACACAGAAAAAGGTCATTGAACGCCACCGGGCAATGCATCAGTTGACTCTTGCCGACCGACGTTGGAGGAGATTATGTGTCCTCCGGAGATTCGGTCCCCCATATGGCAAACTATGTACAAACTACTTCTGATAGCGCCCTCTATTGAAACATCCTCCTCCAGCGCGCGTTAATTTCCCATTATGTGGGAAAAAGAAACTCCGGACTAACTTCCCTGAGACACCGGATCCCAAACTGACTCTTGCCGTGTTATGAAGCTCGGAGACCTGTGGCCTCGGGTTTGTTTGTTTGGCATTGGGATGCTTTCAACAAAGCCGCCCGCAGGGTGGTGAATATGATTCCGTTGTTGTGCAGATCTTATTGAAATTATGTACATATACACGCATACAATTTGTGTAAGCAGATCAGGGCCCAAATTCATAGAGCTAAAGTAGCTAAGCACAATGAAATTATGCTTAACAGAATATGGTTGCTGTTATCCTTGGTCCGATTTCATTAGATGAAGCAGAAATTACTGCTTAACAATTTTCTGCTTAGCAAAAGAGCAGGATGCCACTGAGTCGCAAATTGCGTATTTTAGTGTGGCTACTAGCAACCTTATTTTATAGGCATAACTTGTTGTGTGCTTTTAGCTGCTTTTGTGCTTAAGCAGCTCTATGAAGTTGGGACCCTAGTTATTTTCGCTTAGCAGAATCTTTTAAGCAAAGTTAAATGCGACCAGTTGCTACTATACCTCCCCTTTACCCCTCCAATCCTCCATACTGAAAGTACAACACACAAATGAAACATATTTGCGTCAGTAATTGCTTTAATTTGTAGTCAAGTATGTGCAAATTGCCCCTTAGAAAAGTCCAGATCCATTGAAATTAAGCTGACAAGCGTATAATTACCAATTAGCGACAGTTGAGTTTGTCCTTTCTCACCATATACACACCTATACACTTGATAATAACTGTCACCAATGCCTGCATGTTCATTTCTTAATATTTCTTTTTACCATCATCTTTCTTTCTTTCAAGGGGACTAATACGATTCGGTATTCAAACGATATCTCTATACCGTTCTCATCTTTACGTGAAAGAAATAATATTGCAGAATACCTTCTTATTTGTTATTGCTGGTCGTTTCTTATACGGTTATACATGTGGTAACTTGTAAAGTAGCTGCAAATATCGTTTGATTCAGAAATTATGTGCGTTAACAAATAGTTTACCCAACAGTTACGCTTACATTAGGTTAAGGCTTGGAAAATCATCTTTTATAAAATGGCTATTTTTATTTTTCCAAAGGGCACTTCCATTAGACAATCTTGCAGTCTTTGAGGGAAACTCTTAACTTTCAGGTCGTGTAAACCAAGGCTATAAAAGGCATACCGACAGAGGCCTTCGTGTAATATACATGTACATGTTCAAGCAGTTGTTTTGCAAAAGCACGTTTAAAGCAAAAAGAGTCACAGTTTTGTATTTGCAGACTGAGTGATTTGACCTACAATGCTAAAATTACTGATAATTTTAAAAGAGTTACTGCCAATAACAAAAACAATAACTCATAAAAAAATGTGCTTTACTTAAACGGGTCCATTTTTACCAAGCCAGTTTATACATTTTTATGACACTCACAGGCCTCCCAAGCAACAATTTACGATGGTCATTGTGTTTAAACAAAAGAAAAGTATTATTGCCGTTTCCCATAAAATATGTAAATTGGAAATCATGCGTGCACACTACTTTCACTAGTGGTTAACAAATAGGACATAGAAAACCATGGTAGCACATGTTGCAATGGGGCTGCTGGTGGCTTGACGCATACGCGTTTATGGTGTTTGCCAAACAATCGGTGGATTGCGTATGACGTCATTGACCACCATCTTCGAGCAAGTTCGACTGAGAGACTATAGTTGACTATTGTCGACCATTGAGGGATTTTTGCCTAGAACTGAGGATATTGCATACTGCTTAGTCGCTGCTAGAACTTAACCCTGGAAGACGACGAAAAGGTGCACGTGTGTAAGCACTTCGCACAGCTCCAAGCCATTGATAGCCGTTCACGCGTGCACGTTTCATCAACGATGGTGGGCAGTGCATATCATCTAACACAATCTCCGTGGAGCGTAAATTTGCATAGTTTGAATGGCCAGTTGGTTGTTCTTGTTAAGGGACCGATAGAAAGTCTTAAAAGCAATTTTCTAGATCCTTTCCAATTCTACCTTTAAAACCCATCATGTCTCAGAGCAGAGCTGAGAAGTCAATGTTCCCCTAATGGACCGCTCTGTATCGCTTGATAGCGACTGCCCCAGCATGGATATCAACACTTCCACTGCATTACTCGTTGACAAGTGATATCTCTATCTCTGATGTATTCTGTCGCTATACGGTAGAGGAAGGTTAAACACCCAACAGAGAGACGTCCATAAAGAGTTCTTCAGCAAACTCCATCAAACTGACAAAGGCGTTATGGGGGAAGTTGTCTTATAGATAAGGCCATTTATATTGACGATGAAAGTCTCGAATGCATTCGAACGTTAATGCACGATTTTGTCCTTCATTGTTGGTTAAAGCAATGTAGTGGAAAACTCTATACGACGAGATGGCGATATTATGTCTTAGTGAATTCTATGCTGACATTACGTTCATTATATAACAAAATTCTAGAGGTTGTACCCAAATCATGTGAAACGGCCAGACAAGAAGCCTTGCACAAGACCGATCCCCTTTTCCCACGCAAACAAGGATGCTGTTCTTACATGTAAACATGATTTTATTTGACACAATGTTTTCATTAGATAAAATCTGTGTGCAACTAGCCCATAAGGGGTTCGAACCAAGACGGTCAGCGCGGTTACTTGTGTGTAATTTGAGTACATGCTCCCTTTTTATTATATTTATCAAACTAAACCGAGGCAAGTATAGGGGAGATGTTTGTTTTTGACCTTATTCTCGATGATTTGGCGCTACATGGTTGGAGGCTTAGTTCATTGACAGCGAACCGTATCGAATTTAAAGTTGTTCCAACCTGTAAAAATCCAAGCTACTCTGTTACACATCACAGTGAAAGGACTTTTTAATACCGAAGAAATTGGAACGCCCGCTGGAAACTTAAGAATGACAAACCATCAACACAAATTGGGTTCTTTCTCACAGATACTGAAGTGAATGCAGGAGCTAGTTCTAGCAGTTCTGCCTTAAGAACACCCAGCAATCAATCACGCAAATCAACTTCTGTGTTCGAACTTCTTTTATACGGATGGTTATAGATTAAAGGCAGTGGACACTATTGGTAATTACTCAAAAAAAGTATTAGCATGAAACCTTACTTGGTAATGAGTAATGGGGAGCTGTTGATAGTATAAAACATTGTGAGAAACGGCTCCCTCTGAAGTGACGTAGTTTTCGAGAAAGAAGTAATTTTCCACGAATTTGATTTCGAGACCTCAGATTAAGATTTTGAGGTCTCTCAACTTCGTGTGACAAGGGTGTTTTTTCTTTCATTATTATCTAGCAAATTCGACGACCAAATTGAACTCAAATTTTCACAGGTTTGTTATTTTATGCATATTATCCATTTAGCCGCTGTACCGCCCAGCCGCCTCTATGCGGTACGAGGAAACCTCGCTAGCTTGTGTTTGTAGAAAAAAAGGAACATCAAAAGAAAACTCGATAGTCATTAGTATGTCTACGCATTGTTAATATATCTAGTTGTTATAGATCGTTATTAATTCTCCCTTCACAGTTGACTTGTCGAAGCTAATGATGATGAAATAATTTAGCTCTTACGAAAAAAAAAATGCTCATTAGTAAACAGGAAATTGTTCATCATTTATGATGATATTGTCGAAAATTGACGCCTTCGCATTTAATCAGTATGAGCATTGAGCCAGACGAAAGCCTTGAAAAGCTATTGTGTTAATTTTATCCGTGCACACAAATATTCGCCATAAAAATTACCGTAGCCGTTTAACGAGAGACATTTATTGTTCCCATGAGAACTTGTACTTTTATACAAATATTACCGAAAGGGTAAAAAATTGTGCATACACATTAAGCCATGGCTATCTTTTAAAATTTGAACTACGATTCCAGTAATTTACTGCAAGAAATCTTGAGAAATTGGATTTCAGCAAACTCGGGCGGTGCAGGGACTAAAGGGTTATCTTGACATACAGACCATCTTGTTTTCTATCTCTCATGTTTATTGCAACCAAACCGAGGTTGGAGGGAATGGCAAAAAACAAAAATGTCTCATCCATTTTCTTTTGGTGTGCTGTTCATTGTTGTGGAGCACAGAGACTCAAATTACGTGTGCAATGCCCATAAATATTAATTTAGAGACTTTCATTAATGTCACTGTTCCGATGGTCAAAATTACATGCTAAACTAAACTTGTCCTCACAAAAAATTTCAAGTCAGACAAAATGTCACCAAAAATAAATAATGTTCCAAAGTCCTCCATTACGGCCGGTGGTCATGAATCTTAACGATAGTTGCAGATTTATCTTACACCATTAACACATTAACGGGTGTTCAATTCATATCAGTGATAGTATGGACATGCCATTCGATGCCACCAGTAGCCTGCGTGGCCACTGTATTAAGTTATTAGGACCGGTGTTTTTGCAACTTATACGTTCGTATAACATTTCTCGTGGTGTTTACTTATGTAGACCTAGATCATGTCTTGGGGCATTCATTTTCTTCTTGTGAAACCTGCTGTGGTGGCGTTCCTGCATATTGCAAGCGATGCCGTTGGGCTTTGTTGGGCAAGTGTGTGCATAAAGTAACGAGGGTTCGAGGGAGACATCAATCGGCAAGTGCACAGTGCACGGTGATCATTCATGAGAACGATCATGTATTGACATCATGAAGTGGCGGGAAATGTATCGTCCGTTTAATTATTGCATGCGCTGTAATGTGTTTGATTTACTCATCTTGTAATTCTCTTTTGCTTGCTTGAGAGCGGACATTGTGTTAATTGTCATCTGTTGTCAGTGCCATTATTATATTGTGTTACTAAATCTGAAATGCCAACCTCAATCTCTTTCTCAGTCGAATGATTACTGAATGATCAATCTAGCCTAGACTGGGCCCCTGTCTTTATGGATAAAGACAGGTCCCCGCCGCTAGATCCAGTGATTCCATTGAATACAATGATATCATTTGATACGTGCAGTGAGCTTCCCACATGCAGTACACTGCCGCCTGTCACGTCCCGTATCTCTATGTGAGATGAGGGAGGTCAAAGGTCAAACTACACACCGGTTTTTGATGCCGGTCTCTGGCGGTTATGCACGAGCCTCGAAGTGTGACGTCAGATTTTCAGGCTAAATCTAGCCTAGCCCGAAATTGACTTTCTGTTGTAAGTTACTGCTTAAGTTGTATTTATGCTAAAGTCAAACTCCAACAGGACTAAGTCAATATCACCAGCCTAAAACTGTTAGAAATACCTCTGTTAAAAGAACACAGCAAAATATAAAGACAAAGGTCATCGAATTTTCGGAAGCGAATTCAAGCAGAGCAATACCTAATACAAACTCATTAAACAGGTGGTTTATAAATGAACGTATCTTTTTGCATGAACACCAAAAAGATCTCCCCCAAAATTATAATAAATTGAAGCGGACATAATTCACAGCTACATCAAAAACCAGGGCCCCCTATTCATCATTACCCATGAGCTGTCAAGCGAGAAACATCAAGTGTGACTCCTTCGGCTCGGCGGGGTCGCAAACGTGCCGGTCCCCATCACAAAGTGGCGCGCAGTTGCAGAAAGTAGGTGTTTTCCGTTCATTTTCTCCATCTCCCTTTTTTTTTAGTGTCGTGAAATTAAAGGCATTGGACACTATTTGTAAATACTCAAAAATAAATGTTTATTAGCACAAAAACTTACTACCTGGTAACGAGCAACAGAGAGCTGTTGATATCAAAAACATTGTGAGAAACGGCTCCCTCTGAAGTAACGTAACATTAATTGTCGAGAAAAAGGTAATTTCTAATTCAAAAATAACAACAGATTTCACTGGCTGAAGCCTTTTATTATGCTAATGAAGGCACACAAAGTAATGCAACAAGGGTGGTTTTGTTATGGGGGTCTTCATTATTCTCTTGCAAATTCGACGACCAATATTGAGCCAAAATTTGCCCAGGTTTGTTATGTTATGCATTTGTTTATGTCGGGATACACCAAGTGAGAATACTGGTCCTAGACAAAATTACAAAACGTGTCCAGTGCCTTTAAGGAAGAATATTATACTTGTAGCTTATGTTGTAATCGACTGTGACACGCTGCAGTAATGCAGCTGCCTTTATTGCACCGCGGAGCTTGCTAGTGCAGAATCATTCTTTCAAATTTTGTGAGGCTGGTATCCACAAACGAACTACAGGAACACAATTATTGGAAAATTCTATTTTCGTGGTTCGATGATCGGGAAACGAGTGTAGGATGCATTAAGAGTACAAATTATAATTGCCTTTTGAATTGGAAGCCATAAAGGGGATGAGATATTGCCCAATAAAATACCCTAGACCTTGTTTTTGGTGCAAAGAGGTGGTTAGTTTTGTTGCACTATTTCATGTATGACATGACAGGTTGTTTGGTTGAGGCCTCTGCCTCCTATATTCAATTATAATTCTCTGAGCTCGTTTCTCCAGCCAAGCAAATCGTCGACTGCCATTCCTCTTTTGTAGCGTAATCAACTTGACTCGCCACCATCATTATTATCGTCATATTAATGGTTTTATTATGCTGTGCCTACGTCATGTTCATGCCCCGCAATATTAATAATGAATGTTGATTCTTGTTAAACCGTGAAGGGGGCCAGGCCATCCTAAAATTACCATTCATCGTACTAGTTTGGTTTACATGGGCCCTTTTCGAAACCACGGTTTCGGCTTTGGATTCGGTTTCGGGCTCTGTCCTCTTGTCTGGAGCCCTGAGAACGTTACGCATCAAAGTACGCGCAATACTGTCAAAACAACCGCGGGGCCGGACCATCCATTTCAACACTGCCTTATGGCATCATTATCATCATCATCATCATCACCCCCTCCCTCGTTTTGTCATTTTCTCCTCATCATCGTTACCTGCAATTATTATTTAAGCACAAACACTGGCCTAGCACGACAAAATAGGCTTATTAGAATAAGGTTGCCAGCCAAAATAATGTGTCACATGTTCAATCTGTGACTGGAGCTATTCAAAGAACCAAATATTGTTTAAAACAGAAAACAATTGTTATTGTTTTGGTGGTTCACTTGTCGTAATGCTAATTGACATAAATCAGCATAAAATAGCATAAATCAGCTTACCGTTTAAATGGAGTCACCATTGGACTTAACTGCAACGCTCTCTTCTCTCTATCCCTCTACTCAACTCGACCACTCGATTTCGATCACCCTGGATTCTCAGATCAATTGTGTTTGCTGACAACCTTTCACAATGTAGCAATCAAAATGCTGTGGCCTTGCTGGTGGACAACAGTCTCCAAAATCTCATCGATGTTGCGTATGTTTTGCTGTCTCGTACTCATTAAATCCACGGGGTGGAATTTACCTCATCCCTAGCAGAGTTGTTTCAATATCAGAACGTTTTTAGTTTTTTTTTTTTACAATCATGCAGTTTTTTTTTTTTTTTTTTAAACAGCTCATGTAACCAACTGCCGGCGTTTGGCTCAATCTTACTCTCCAAGAAAATAAATAAATTCCCTCAAGGACTGCCCAGACCTTGGTGAAGAAAACACAGTCACGAGTCGGTCTGTTTTCAAAGTTAAAGATCCAAAGCGATTAGGTACGAATCTGTCCATAGCCTCCTTGCCTCAGAATAGGATAGTCTTCATCATATTATATTCATAGTTCACGTTTTGCATAATTCACCCGTTTTCCCACTTTGCAGCCGATACGAATAGCACGTAAGAACTGTAAGCATGCCATTCCAGGCAATATTGTCCATCAAAAAGCACCGAGACTCCAACCGCATGAGTACAGCCCGCGTCTTACACAGTGTTCAACCCCCCCCCCCCCCCCCCCATAGATACCGACTGGCATACAAATTGATGCATTATAGTAGGCAATTTTTGAAGGCAAAGGACATGTTTGAGATTGCCAAAGACCAGTATTTTCACTTGGTGTATCCCAACATATTATTATGCATAAAATAACAAACCTGTGAACATTTTACCTCGTTTTGGTTGGTCATCGAAGTTGCAAGAGAAGTACACAAGAAAAAACACCTTTGTTGCACAAATTTGTTGCTTTCAGACGCCTGAAAAAGAAGTCTTTTTAAAATTCAAATATTTTTTAGTGAGAAATTACCTCTTTCTAGATCAAAAACTACGTTACTTCAGGGGGGAGACCAATGTTTTACACTCAACAGCTGCTCTCCGTTGCTTGTAAAGTTGTGATCTATAATATCGGACCACAGGAACCTTTAAAGAGTGAATCTCTAGGATATGTTTACAGCCGAAACAACATGGGAATCACAAATTTGTGATTCCAGTCGAGATAATTTCTAGACGATTCTTACTATGTGTACCACAGGGAGCGATGAACCAATAATTCAACACTCAGGGTGAGCGATTTGGTTTACTATTTGAACTAATTCTCCCCAGGCTTCTGCTTACAATGCATCTTAAAATAATGAAGCCCGCACTCAACTGAATAGTAAACACATTGTAATGATGAAGTCACATTTCGCCTGTAGGTTTGAGTACTAAAATAGGAAAAATAGAGGACATCCGGACAAATCTATCTGGGTGCAGGGACAGTAGAGGGCGCACAGCTAGGTATATCTCGTATTATTTTCCACCCCAGACTATCTAGTCTGTCAATTTTGTGCATCTATAATTACTTCAGTGCATGATAAAAAGTGATATTCGTAGATTATTTTGTATAGCCTACACATTCCAGCGACAACTTTATAACGAGCGCTTAATGTTCGATTCTTGCATGCATTAGGCCTCCTCCTATTATGGGGGGGGGGGGGGGAAATCGAACTACAAAAAATGAAACTCACTAATATAATAAAAACAGGCGGGTCGAACCCAGGTGTCCCAAATCTGTCTGAGATGCTGTCCCACATGTGGAAAACTAACATGGGCTGGAGGGGAATAGTTCAAAAGAGGGTGCATCCAGAAGAAGTGTGGACACTTCGCCGATGGGGGTGGGGGGGGGGGGGGCAGCGTCTCCTGCCACACACTGGAGGCCCAACCTAAGCATGGTTTCGAACAGGACAATCAATCAGACGGGGGTCTAAAATGCATTAATCGTCGTGATAGCCTGAATTAAACGAAGTTTAGGAACACAATAACATTCACTTTCAAAGTGTGAAATGCTATTATGTGACGTCTTGGTCCAGCAGGGATGGGTGGGGCTCTGCAAGCAGCAGTAATGATGATGGCTTTCAAAGGCCACCGTACAAACTGGTCTCGCGCCTCAACACGCTAGAATTGACAGGCCGAATACCAACCACATCACGCATGCGCCTATCTCGTAGGAGCATAATTCGAGACTGCAGCTGTGACGGTTCTTAACAATTGAAATAAATTAGTATCGATTTTTTATCAGGACTATATCTTTGCAGTGTGGAGCCGATACTGAAAAGTATTCACAAAGAACGGTTACAGTTAATCGAATCCTGTGATATTCGTCATACTTCTGACAAAATGGAGGCATGCGGCTGAATTTGGTGGAGTTTTTTCCTAAATGCATTGCATTTTTAAACAAACAAAAGCTGGCTTAGATTTCACATAACACATAAATTATAAAAGCTGGTAAGTTTATCTTTAAAATGAATTCATAAATTTTGTGTTTGTCAATGTTGGTAGGCTAAAAAATGAGCATTTTAATGATATGACCGGTGCAAATTCATGAATTACGTGAGGCAAAGAAATGAATTAAGAAAAGAAGTGTGACATTTGTAAATTAAAAGTCACGACGCTTTCTTGTAAAATATTACCTGAAATGATTACTTTTTAAATTTATCTTTAATTGCATCACATGTGCATGAATTGGGCTTTAAAAACTTGGATTGTTTTGAAAATATCGGCAATTGGTGTCAGTAATATTCATTGTTGAACTCTGCATGTCATTGCCAAGTGCAAAGTCGCATGTGAATGGACAAACCCAAGCAAGTAAATTAAAATAACAATTGTCATCATGTCATGCTTGTGTCTGTGTCACCCCAATCCATTCACAGAGATCTGAGATGTAGACTATGACAACAATTGACATGGAAAGGGATGCATAACTTTTTGTACTTTAGGTAGCCTATTTTAATTTTATACTTCAAAATTTAGTTTATTTTAATTAATATTATAACTTAGATTCAAATCAAAATGAGTTATGAGTTGGGGTGGTTCTGAGGAAAAGTTTCCGTATGGCGCCACCACTTTTTCATTCGAAATAAAATAATATAGTATCTAATTTACCTGATTGATATATCCCTTTTTGTAAAAATGAGTGAAAAAGTGGTGGCGCCATACGGAAAGTTATCCGGTTCTGAAAAGAACCATTGGTTTAACTCGACGTTTCGATCAGTATGCTCTGATCGTCTTCTGGAGAATGGTGTCGGTAATATTCATTGATTAAGTAAGATTCAAATAGTAATATTCATTGATTAAGTAAGATTCAATTCGCCCTCATTCAAAAGACGAAAGAGGAGTGGGTCAGATTTTGGAGTAAAATGCAAAAATCTTTATTTTGCAATATGTAGCCATATTTAGGCAGCAGAAGGCTAATTCAGAGCACCCCACAACTTCAATTTGTTCCCCTCAGATTCAGAATGGTAAGCCTATTTTTGTAGGTAAAACAATCAAGCGTGACGCTCAAGATTTCTGAATCTGACATATCCGACTAGAATGTGTAGCAATGATTAATGAATTATTGAACTAACATTTTTTACTAACAATCTTTATACTACAAAACAGGGCCAACAGTCACTACCTCAAAAAAGTATTATTACACGCTCGGTAAGCGCAAGGACCTTGCATGCTTTGGTGTAACTTTTGGAGCTACATAAATCCATTTAATTCTTTTGCTCATTTTCTCATTTTCTGTTTGATCTTTGTGACTACACAGGTACGTAAGGTGTTACACAACTACACTCCACCATGAGTAGTTCGGAAGAGGTATCATGGATCTCGTGGTTCTGTGGTCTACGCGGCAATGAATTCTTCTGTGAGGTGAGTGAAAAAAAGCTTTCTTGTTAGTTATTTAAATCTTTCTGGTATATAATAAACTTCGCTTTTGAAGGGGCATGGCAATTCAAATTTGTGTTTGAACTTTGCAAAGGGAACCACATCAGAAGCATGAGGAACCACGGCCATAGCAGTAAGCAACTCTTTTGATGCAATAATAAAATTGAAGTCATGATTATTGATTGCTATATGTCCGAGTAGGCATTTAGACCTGGGCGACTAGTGAAATTCACTACCTGTCTAGTCAAGCTTCACTGCAAAGGGAACCACAGCAGAAGCATTAGGAACCACGGCCATAGCAGTAAGCAACTCTTTTGATGCAATAATAAAATTGAAGTCATGATTATTGATTGCTATGTCCGAGTAGACAGTGGCATTTAGGCTAGGGTGACTAGTGAAATTCACTACCCGTCTAGTCAAGCTCCACTTAGTATTTGCTTCACACACTGGTCAATATTTTTTTCGGAAGTCGTGGTGGCACAGTTAACTGGTTAGTTGGAAAGCTGTGTTGTCAACAACTCTATTCACCTGTCACAGCCAATGACCTTGCCGCTGCAAACAACGCTGCCATCCTGTGTGCAGACCATTGGAGGGACACCCTATAGAACAGGAAGGACTTGATGAAGAAGAAGTTGAAAAGCTATAGTCGCGATCGGACATAGCAATCATTAATCATGACTTTGACCTACCTACCATAAAAAAAATTGAAATCCTAAAAAAAATCTTCTTATTTGTTTTTTCTCTTCTCCTCAACAGGTGGATGAAGATTATATCCAGGATAAATTTAACTTAACAGGGCTTAACGAACAGGTACCACACTACAGACAGGCATTAGACATGATCTTGGATCTTGAACCCGGTAAGATAATAGTTTGATTGATTTGGGGTTTTTTGGGGGGAAGGGGGGTGATAATATTTGTCAGCTGTAACCAGATGGTTCTGCAGTGTTTTTTTTTTACTGTTGATTTGCATCCACCATGCTCACAATCAACCTGTCTGGTTAAGATTAACCTCATACTTATAGACTGTTATCACGCTGTCACCATTTCGGTCATGTTCCCTGATCCATAACAGTAATGAATGCTAAAATTTGTTGCACAAACATGGCACCAGACTATTATTTCGTCCAGCCTCAGTTTGGTAACATGAGTTGGAATGGAGTAAAATCAAGACGGCCACACCATGATAAAAGTCTATAGCTCCCACTGCTCTTAATCAAATCTAGATAAAACCATGCACTACAGATTGTTAGCAGGTAGATCACTGGACCGTGTTCCCTCCTAAAGCCCGACCATTCAGGTATCATCCACTGTGGTTTCCCCTGTAATAAGATAGCATGGCGGCCAATGCATCTACACAGTACACAGCCAACCCTCCAACTATCTGACCGTTTATTATCATCCACTGGTTGTGAGTGATGGATTAACTATGCCAGCCTGCAGTTTAATATTACGTTGTTAATGCATACACACAATTCACAGTCAACTATCTGAGCATTCAGTAAGGGTTTTATGTGATGGTTAACTTGTTAAATGCTTGTCAGCTTTTTCATGAAGTGGGGCCCTGAGGTTTTTGGGGGACAAGGGTTTATATTTTAACAGCTGTCATCACCTTTTTCCATCAATTACTTGCTTTCTTGTCACAGTTCACGTTTGTACGTCAACTACATGTAATTTTTCTTTGTCACACTTTTTTTCTTCTCCCTTTACTTAAGACGATGAACTAGAGGAAAACCCAAACCAAAGCGACCTGATCGAGCAAGCTGCAGAGATGCTGTATGGTCTTATACATGCCCGCTTCATCATGACAAATAGAGGCATCGCTTTAATGGTCAGCAACCAAATAACCTACGTTTAATAGTTTTTTAGGGGACGAAGAATACTATTTGCTTTTACTCTTATCCATGTGATCTGGTTGCTAAGACATCTGCGCTAGATTGGCAAAGGTCGTACACAGAACTTACCGTTCCGATACAATCCTTACATACATGTACATCTGTGTACGTGTAAAACCAAATAATAACCTCAGTTTAAACATTGATGACATATTCAAGGCATATCACAGATTTGCTGCAAAACTTTTGAAAGCGGTACAAATGGGTGAAACCGATCACATAGCCAAACCAGCTTTGGTTGGGATTCAACATTTGGCCAGTCGCAGCAGTAAGAATAGATGGTTTTTGGAAGTGTGTTTTAATTTTGTATTAATGTAGAAAATTTCATTTCAAAAGGTGGTAGCATTTTTTAGACATCGACGAAAAACAGGAGCGGTTATATCCATGTAAGAAGAATTATTTGTACTTGGGAATGCACAATCTGAGAAACCTATCTGACAGTAATGTTTCGCAGATTCAAACTTTGGGGGTTTAAAACTGATATATTTTTCTATAACCTCATAACTTTTAAGTGAAGTCTTTTATTTAAACCTGACCTAAGTATCTCAAAGTCATTTTTTTTTCAATAAATGTGATTTCCTTTTTGAACCATATTTATTTTTGTGAAATTTCCAGCTTGAAAAGTACCAACAAGGGGACTTTGGTCACTGTCCAAGAGTGTATTGTGAAAACCAGCTAGTACTACCAATTGGTAAGTAAACGCTTATGGGCCAATCCATTGTAGTCCAACAGGAAGCTTTATCACCTTTCACACTTAAATCGCTTTAACCCTGATCTACCCCAGCAAATGGGTAAACCCTGGGGGGGAATATCCACCCCTACTCTGGAGTAGTGGTATCTTCCCCTAAGCAATAGAACCCTAGGGTATTCTTGAAAGGTGCAGCTGGAACCTTGTGGAATAGGGACCTAGGCAGGGAACGTGTGAAATTGTGCCGGGGATAACTGTTTGGTTAAAAAAAAATTGCCGAGACTCCCTAGGGCTGTATTTCACAGGGATAAGAGTATAAAAAGAGCAATATGTTTTCTCCACAATGCCGATTTTAATATATGACAGTAATTGTTTACCTGTACCATTATTCGATTGACTAAACTTTTAGGTCTCTCAGACGTCCCGGGAGAGGCCATGGTTAAACTTTACTGCCCGAAATGCCAGGATGTCTACACACCGAAGTCCTCACGGCACCATCACACGGACGGCGCATACTTTGGCACCGGTTTCCCACACATGTTCTTCATGGTGCATCCGGAGTATCGACCGAAACGCCCACCAAACCAGTTCGTCCCTAGGTAAGTTTCTCCTCTGCTAGAATGTTATTGTTATTGTGAAAAGCACTATTTAAAAACTGGTTATCATTACATTTCAGCAGAACCAATGTGAAATGAGGCACTCTAATGGTGCTCTCCTTGTCCTACAGTTAAAAAACCACAGACATCTTGTAACTAATAAATTGAGAAAGTCTAAATGTCGTCAAGTCAGTGAGACAAACCCCTAAGATTGACTTCTATCGTTCTCCATCTCTTTGTTTCTTAGATTATACGGTTTCAAGATTCACCCCACTGCATATGAGATACAGCTCCAGGCTGCTGCAGCACGCAGCCGATCAGCCTCCTCCCGTCCTCGATCGGCGAAACCCCCCTACAAGTAACACCCTCCACCCCCCTCTCTCCCCAACCCCCTCTCCTCTCAACGACCCGACTACAAGCGGAGAAAAGTCTCGCATCCCCTGTCTGTCAACGATAACGTCTGTTTACCTCCTCATGTTGAACTTGAGAAGTGATGCACAAAGGTATTTGTTTGTGGGGGGAAGTTCTGAAATGAATGCCCTGTTTCCGTTATGACCCAGGCCCAGTCGAAGCTCGGTCGAAGGTGGTTACAGGCCAACTCATAAGGTCACGTATTGTTGTTTTCGACTGGTTGCCTGCAGGTCTTTGCTTGACATTAAATGAAGCTTATCAGCTTAGACAGGTTACCATCTTGTTGGGTGTCCTTTTTTTTACTGGTTCCTATTGGTTTTAGCCTCATACAAACACATGTTTCCAGCAGAAATTTTGTGCGTAGCAGTTTTGATGGAGGTGACCATTTTCGAGACACGTGGCGCACTTACACTTTCATTGCATATCCTGTCTGCCTTTTTGGTTGTAAGAATGTACTGAACGGAATTCACTCCCAAAATGGCGGACATGGTGGACTTAACAGACACTCTTCGTATGGAGATGCGTTCCACATCGTGCAAAGGGGCAATTGTGCTGAAGTTGTTTTTTGGGGTTTTTTTTTTGGGGGGGGGGGGGGGGGGGCGCGTTCATATTCAGTCGTGTTTTTTCCCAATGTCTGTGTAATCTCTCAAGAACTTTTGCTTAGCAAATTTGTTTCATTCTTGAGATAAACCCTCCTCTTGGCATTTCTTTTTGGGGGGCTAACACTAAGGGCTCAACGTCAAGCTGAACACTTTCTGCTTACCAAAAATAAGCAGGACACCAGTTAAAGATAGTACATGGGACATGGTATTTGGGCAGGTAAACTTATTCCAGTAAGCACAATTGTTTTTTTTTGCTTGGGTTGCTTTTTTGTGGAAGCAGCTCTATGCATGGTACCGATCTCATAAAGCTGCTTAAGCACAACACAATTCTGCTTAATACCAGAATACCATATACATTGTAAACAATATGTCTTTGACTGGTTCCCTGCTTAGTTTCCTGCTAAGCAGTTAACTGTTATTTTCTGCGTAAAGCAGCTCTATGAAATAGGGTGTGGAATAGTTTCAACAGATGTGCAAGTAATATACGTGATAAGTTTTAAGGATAAAGGAAAAAGAAGTGGTTCCTTTTGCTACTTACTGGTATTACATACAGGGGACTAGACAAAGATGGCTGCAGCATAATGATCTATTGTTGTAGTAACAAAGGGCTCATTGTTCCCTTTATTATAACTCTTTAAATTAAATACACTTAACTGTCATAATGTACATGTATATCTCTACAAACGAGTAAAACCAAAGGATGGTAGCTGTCGGCTCGTTAAACCTGCAAAATAGAAAAGTAGAAGAAAAAAAACGTGTTTGGATACTCGGGCCCATTTTCATAAAGCTGTTGATCAGAAAATTTGTGCTGAACAATCTTTTCTCCTGCTTAGCAGGAGTTATCCTTGAACCCAGTCACAGGCTACACATTACATAGTAATTTAGCATGTGAGTCATTGTTGCTCAGCAAGATTTGTCCATGCTAAGCAACTTATTGTTGCTTAACGGCTTTGAGAAATTGGGCCCTGGAGGTTTCAATCTGTTCCAAGTAACTTTGATAGCATGGTTAACTATTTTTGTGACTGTCCAAAATGTTTCCATCATCGCACAGTAGTGTTCTTTAAAAAAAAAAATTAATAGTAAAAAAAGAGATATTCTTGCTCAAATGTGTCGAATTTTGCAAGGGCATTTAATTTCTTCATTTCTTATTTGTCACGCACGGGTAGACAGCCAACAATGGGTTAAGTAGATTTCCTGTTAGAAAACAAAACAAAAATGTCCTCAAGTTGGCCAGTTGTATTTTAACCACTTGCTTTAATGTGCTTGCTCTTTTAATACGGCTTGGTACCAAAAAGGCATGTTCTTAAAATCTATCTACAGCGCACTATTTATTGTGAGATTTTGAAAACGGGAAGAAAGTAATGAGTTTCAAGGAGTCTGTGTTACTGTATTTACATGTGCAGTAGTTGCAAAGGGGTTATAAGTGTCAAGTCAAATTCTCCAGACATGTTTAATTTGGAAGCTTGCTTTTTTTAAATTTTATCGGTTTGCCCAGAAAAGTGTTCTTAAAACTTTTGTTCGTTGGTGCTTTATTTTTTATGTTTAGTGTAAAAAATACGAAGCAACATGCAGCCCAAAAATCGTTTTTTTGATGTAAACGTATAAAGTGTTTACATGCCAAAGAATTACCTTTTATTTTTATTCATTTCCTTTTTGGTTGCTGTTATTATTTTTATTTTAAATATGCAGCAGCCAGCATCCACGTATCCAGGACATTCGTAGAAACATTTTAAGGAAGAACCAATATTCTCTGTCAGAATTTGGATTTTGCTGAGTTTGTAAAGTATACAAAAATGCGAAAAGATAATGCCCTCCACATGGGTCTTTATAAGAAGGGGTTGGGGCCATATTTAAACCTCTTTTGCCCCAAATCAAATATGATCAAAAATGGACAGGAATTACACCATATTTGGTAAAACAAGAGTCCATTCTTGGTTTTGGGACAAAGACGGGGAAAACCTTATAAATTGATACTAAACAATGAAACCACAATTAAAAGAGTTCATTACTTCAAAGAAATTTATTATTTCCTTAATTAAAACCTTGATTCTTTTGAGTGGTTTGTGGAGAAACTACCTCACTGTAACAAAATCAAACACCATGACCCAATTTCATGAAGCCTGTAAGCACAAAAATTTGCTTAGCATGAAATTTCTTCCTTGATAAAAACAGAATTACCAACCAAATTTCCATATGTTGCATATTGCTTGATACTGGTAATCAGCTGTTGTTTGTTTATGCTGAAAATTACGTGGACATTTGGTTGGTAATCCTGTTTTTATCAAGCAAGAAATTTCATGCTGAGCAAATATTTGTGCTTACAAGCTTTATGAAATTTGGCCCAGACATGGTAACTCTACACCCAAACTGTTGGATTTATGCATAATGGAAAGTTATTGTGTTTCAGAGAAGAGATGCTAATTAGTTTGAGATATGGTGAACATCACAGGAGCACACTGTGTGGTTAAATTCATACAAATTACCCTAACAAAATGCTCTACTGTGTCCACCATAAATCTCAAAACTGCTTCTTGAAATGCACGCAAAGCTTCTAAAATTGTTTCTAAAACAGAGAGTGTTTTCCTGACAAGCTGAAATCAGAATTTCAAAACCCTCTTAAATGTGTCGGGATGTACACAACTTGTGAAACTTGATGACAAATAATTATGTTATTGGGTGAATGATAATGAAATCTGATCCTACCGAAAAGGTACAGGAGCGATTGTAAGTTATTGTACAATCCTTTTATTTAATTTGTTGAGGAGAGTTAATTTAATGTTAATATCAAAAACATATTTGTTATTCAGCGTAACTGTTAGTTACAAAAAAAATAAAAACACAAAATACCATGTCAATAGCATTAGTTTGTAGGTAATGGTACATGGTGTGCAATTTATGTTATTATCTGGTATTTTTTGGAGACTGTGTTTTGCTCTCGGAAACAACTGTGCATATTTTCCACGTTTTCATGTGATGTATATTCATGGTGTGAAAAGTTAACATTTAAGTATTAAAAACATTTACATAAAAAACTAAGAGGACAGTTGTGATTGTGGTTTTTTTCAGCAGGGCCCAATTTCATAGAGCTGCTTAAGCACAAAATTTTGCTTAAGCAAAAAAATCATTGCTTTGTAAAATCAGATTACCGGCCAAGACTCCACTCAATTGTTATGCTAAGTAAACAACAGCTAAATACTAGTCATAAGCAATGTATATGGCATGATATTTTGGCCAGTAACATGTGTAAAATAAGCGAGCTATTTTCGTGCTTAAGCGAATTTTTTGCTTAAGCAGCTCTATGAAATTGGCCCCAGGCTTCTGCTTATGGCAGATTTTTTGTCGATTACACAGTTCTTAGCGAGCGCACGTTTCCAAGATGAATGGATTACTTACCTTGCAAGTCTTCTGCCACCTTGTGTCCCCAAAAGTTGGACAAACTGCAAAAAAAATACTTCATCCTGTTCATTTCCAGCAAGACATGAACCGACGCCACCGAGTTCTGTCTTGCTTAAAGGCAGTGGACACTATTGGTAATTGTCAAAGACTAGCCTTCACAGTTGGTGTATCTCAACATATGCATAAAATAACAACCCTGTGAAAATTTGAGCTCAATCGGTCATCGAACTTGTGAGATAATAATGAAAGAAAAAACACCCTTGTCACATGAAGTTGTGTGCGTTTAAATGGTTGATTTTGAGACCTCAAGTTCTAAATCCGAGGTCTCAAAATCAAATTCGTGGAAAATTACTTCTTTCTCGAAAACTATGGCACATCAGAGGGTGCCGTTTCTCACAATGTTTTATACCATCAACCTCTCCCCATTACTCGTCACCGAGAAAGTTTTTATGTTAATAATTATTTTGAGTAATTACCAATAGTGTCCACTGCCTTTAAGGGCTGGTGAATATTGCCTACCATATCAGCCCAACATTTAAGGAGTGTTTGAACAAAATGGAGGCTGGACACAAAACAATCAAGATTACCAACATTTAATTCCACCTGTTTTTAAAGTCTATAATTAAATTGAGTACCAGATTTATCACATAATGCAGTTGGTATATACTTATCACAAACAGGTAATTAAAATAACTCGCCACTGTTACAGTTACTTTTTTTAAAAATCTTTCAGCATTGAATTTTCTAATAGCAACATAAAAAAAAACTCAAACAATTATCACAAAAATGACTTGCACTTTGTTCATAGTATATGTTAAAGAAGTAACATGTGAGACATTAACAGATCCCCGAACAAAATCAGCAACATAAAAAAAACTTTATAACACCTTAACACAAAAATTAATTTGCACCTTGTTTATAACACTTATATTGAAGAAGTTACATCGAAATAGAACAGGTCATACATTTCCCCCTTATTTCCAAACATGTAATTTGTTTCTTCCTGTGAAAAGAAATTCCTCCTGTGGCTCAGTTTACTGAAGATCAAATAATAACCACTCCACACAATGGAAATAGAGCCAGGGGAACATCATTGGTTGTAAAAAAAAAAAAACTAAATAATTACCATCCTCTAGCTTCCATGTAAAAATACATGCCATGAAAATTTCCTTGAATTCTGTTGTCATATTTTAGCCGGAAACAAGTTAAGATTATGAGTACATGTTCATATCAGGGCCCAATTTCATGGCTCTGCTTACCGCAAGCACAGAATCGGCGCTTACAGAAACTCTGTGTATACGCCAAGCGTATTTCACAGGTTAGCGGAGAATTTTGGCTTATGCGCGTGCGTACTCGATGTTAATCGGCATTCTACACTTACAAGGCTAGCGCAAAAAGTCAGCGCTTGCACGTAGGCGGGGAAACATGACCGTAAGCGCAGAATTCTGTGGTAAGCAGAGCCATGAAATTGGGCATGAATTATTTCAACTGTGGCAAGCGAAATAAACAAACATAAATCAGTGGAGTCATCCAATGCTCTTTTCTTTACTTCGACCAGTATCTCATACACAAATATGAATCATACTCGTTCTGGTATGAACTTAAAAATATTTTATAAAATAGAAAGAATTTAGATTAAATCTGGTCTAAACATTGTCGCGTCGCTGACAAACTGCTTTTGCCAGGGTTTCAGAAAGAGCCTCTGTCTTGTAGAATACTTACTGACACCCACGTTCCCACTTTGTTCCTCACAAAGTGGGGGTTAAGAAAGACTTTATATTCACAGAAGGATTAAGGACATCAACTTTAAAGGCAGTGGACACTATTGGTAATTACTCAAGAGCATAAAACCTTACTTGGCAACGAGTAATGGGGAAAGGTTGATGGTATAAAACATTGCAAAAAATAGTTAATGGCCTGACGTTTCGACCCTAGCAGAGTCTTTCTCGAAGGCTAAATGACAACACAACAAACATTAACAGGTAACTAAGTGAAACATAAGCAGTGAAGTGGAAATACATAAATGGGGTTAGAAAGCATACATAAAAAAGCAGGGGGTAAACAATGAATAGGGGGACAAAAAAGGGGGGGGGTGAAGGGAAGGGGCTGGCTTGACCACAAGCAAGAATATGGAAACACATAAAACATTGTGAAAAACGGCTCCCTCTGAAGTGGAGTTGTTTTCGAGAAAGAATTAATTTTCCACAAATTTTATTTCGAGACCTCAAGTTTAGAATTTGAAGTTTAGAATTAAGGTCTCGAAATCAAGCATCTGAATGCACACAACTCCGTGTGACAAGGGTGTTTCTGCTCTCATTATTATCTCGCAACTTCGACGACCAATTGAGCTCAAATTTTCACAGCTTTGTTATTTTATGTATATGTTGAGATACACCAAGTGAGAAGACTGGTCTTTGACAATTACCAATAGTATCCAGTGTCTTTAAACAATTACACTTTTTAAGCACATTTTATTTTTTTAGACCACAAAGAACAGACATTTAGAATCCTACTACACCATGTGAAAATCTCTTTTGAGGAGAGTTGTTTCTGGAAGAAAAAAAAACGCAGTTGACAACTTAAAGTTTCAATCAGTGCGCTCTGATCATCTTCAGGAGCATGCTGGATTTTCACATGGTGTTTCCGTAAACGACACCTAATTATATTTCCACTATGCAAAATTTCAAATCCAACCCTCCTACTGTCAGAACAATCAATGTCATCCACTGTGCTTTTGAATTACTTATAACAAGGCTCTAGTTTTACACTGGACGGCAGGCCCGATGCCCTGTTCCCAATATACAATAGCCAAAACAACTACATAAAGTCAATAATACGAAGGGAGACCTGACTATTTTGCATTCCCAGCCTCGGTTTGGTTACATTGACCTGAAAGGTGGACAATCCAAGATGGCGGACATTGAGAACGGTCCAGTCTGTCTGATAATTTAGATAGCTCCCACCTACTGCCACACAGTGTTTAATCCGCCATCTTAATGGGCAAATCTATCATTTTTTGAATGCACATTGCACATTTATGGGTTTTGCATAAATAACGCATGCAGCACACACAACACACACTTGCGTGATTGGTTGCTGAACCACTTGGATGGATAACAAAACTGAAACACTTGAACCAGCTCAAAGCCGAAAACACAAATTGCCTGTAAAGATGGCGTTTATCAGGAACTATCTATTTCATCTTTTCGACAAATTACAAATATTTTTACAGAATGCTTTTTCAGAGAATTTTGCACAAGAGTACTTGAAGTAAACTGTAGTTTAACAACCATTAGACAAAATCAAGACAAACATTTGTTGTTTGTATAAATCTTTCTGTATCATCTCAGCAAGTCAGCTCTGAATTAACCCTCCTAGTCTTGCTAACATTTTACAGCAAGCTGACCAATCCTTTGAAACTTTTTAACTTTAAGTCATAGGACACTTTCGGTACAGAATATGTTGTTAAAGTTCACAGATTTACAAATAACTTACAGGGTTTACAGAAGGTAATGGTGAAAGACTTCTCTTGAAATATTATTCCATGAAATGCTTTAATTTTTGAGAAAACATTAAAACAATATCAATTCTCGATATCGAGAATTACAGATTTATTTTAAACACATGTCATGACACGGCGAAACGTGCTGAAACAAGGGTGGGTTTTCCCGTTATTTTCTCCCGACTCTGATGACCGTTTGAGCCTAAATTTTCACAGGTTTGTTATTTTATATAGAAGTTGTGATACACGAAGTGTGGGCCTTGGACATTACTGTTTACCGAAAGTGTCCAATGGCTTAAACAGGTTTTGTAGGCTAGAACTACTTTGTGTGCAGGGGTACTGTGTAGTTAACATTCAAAACAAAACCATACCGCAGGCTGACATAGTGTATCATTCTAATGGAGGATTATTGAAAGGTCAGACAGTAGGAGGGTTGACTGTGTACTGTATAGATGCATTCATCACATGTTATCATATCAATCAAAACCACAGTGGATGGCGTTGAATGGTTAAACAGTAGGAGGGTTGACTGTGTACTGTATAGATGCATTCATCACATGATATCATATCAATCAAAACCACAGTGGATGGCGTTGGATGGTCAAACAGTATGAGGGTTGACTGTGTACTGTGAAGATGCATTCATCACATGATATCATATTGTAATCTGGCATACACTATCAATCAAAACCACAGTGGATGGCGTTGAATGGCCCCAACAGTAGGAGGGTTAACTAACAAGATGACAGAGACAGATTTTGGCCTGCCTTAGGCAGTCCTCATAATAATATGAACTCCAGAATCTGTGTCGACTATACCACTCATCTCCCCAACTTTGAGGCTAAACGATGCATCCTCAAAAGGCTTCTGCATTTGACCGGGTCCGAAGAAGTTGAGATCCCCTCCTTTCTTGGCCGAGCTACAGTCGCTTTCCCTCGAAGCAAGACTAGCAAAGCTGACTTCACCGCTGACGATTTGTTCCCTGAACCCTGGTGGGGGAAGAGAACTCAACGCTGTTAGTTTGCATTTCATCAACAAATTTTTTTAGGCTTACCGACATTAAAGGTCGCCTTTAAGGGGACAGGGCTGTTTAACAAAGGGCACTTCAAGTGAAAGTCTTTAAATCTATGGGAAAATTTTCATGGGGCATCAAGGCCACTGGCAAAAGATTTCAGACCAGGGCCCAAGTTCATGGCTCTGCTTATCGGAAGCAGGCAATTCTGCACTAACTGACTAATGGTCATGCGTAATTCATGGGCGACTCCAAGTTATTAGGCATTCGTCGCTTACACAGCTAGCACAAAAACTTGACACTTGCACAGTTAGCAGAGTATGGTGATCGTAGATACATAATTTCAACGGCAATCAGGGTCATGAAATGGGAGCCAAGCTTTTTTTGCCAATCAAACGTTTCCAAAAACCAAAGGTATCCTTCCTTTTAACGAAGTGGCCCAGGGGTGGATTTCACAAAGGTAGTCCTAACTTACATGTAGGACTAGTCCTAGGCAATGCTAAGAGATAGGACCAGTCCTAAGTTAGGATGGGTTACTGGTCCTAACTTAGAACCAGTCCTATCTTTAAGCATTGCCTAGGACCAGTCCTAAGTTAGGACTACCTTTGTGAAATCCACCCCTGGGCCCTGTAATAAAGTTGTTTGTAGCTACGATAATCATAGCTCTTGGTCACAAGTACGGGGACCGAGGGTTATGATTATCTCAACTAGTCGCTCCCTAACCTTTGAGCAGTTCAATGGCTTCCTCCTTTGTGCGTGTGATGTTCTCCTGCTTCCATGATGATGGGCGTCTCGAACCCTCATGTTTCACAAGGAGATGTGAGCACTGAACAACCTTTGTTGACCCGTCATTCATGTCTGGTTTCTCCCACTGGCTTTTCTTGGTGAAGGTGTTGAGGTAGTATTTGCGACCTGTCGAGAGAATCAAAACAAAATCCCAGAAGTGTGTCAAGAAAAGGCACTTTGTTTTGTTTGTGTCAGGAGGATGGAGGGTTACGATTCGCGACCGTTAGGGATGGAACTCTGGAGGGTTATGATTATCACATCTAAGATATGCATACATACATTCTCTGTCAACCCTTTGCTGGTTACAGGATATGTTATTTTAGCCCTGCGGTGCAAGAGTGAAGACATTTTGTTCGGATCTCTTTCCTTATCACGCCACCACCTTGCACTCATTTTTATATAAGATTAATCATATCAAATGAAAAAGTGGTGGCTTTTTCTTTTGTTCTCTAACTTCTTCAAGTCAAATTCAAACTGCGGCTAGGAATCCTACAAGGAGAAAAAAGTCAGGCCCCAGGCATTGTCAAGGAAAATGCCTAGCTACAATGTAGGCCATATTAGAGCAAGGATCATTATTATAATGACAATATGATCATCGATCAACGATCATGACAACATTGACAACCATTGACAACAACCATAATATATAAAGCCTATAAAAATATAGACAAAACAAAATTGCTCAGCAAATAAGTATAATGCCTATTCAGAATTGCAGCTGCGCATGTCTGTTGTTATTATTGGTGACAACACAATTTGTATATCTCCCATGACCTTTTTTGACAATACCAAACCAACGGGTATTGTCAAAAGGTCACGGGAGAGAAACACCAAATTGCGTTGACAGCACTGCAGTAACGAGACATGCGCAGCTGCAATTCCGAATAGGCTTAATTGCCTATAAAAGTTAACGGAAACAGGTTACCAGCCAAAATTAGATAAGTTTTTATCATGACTGCCTGGTCAGCTGGTGCCCCACTCAATTTTGCCTTATTTATTTAGAAAAGAAATTTGGCCCAGAACCCCAGGCAGCCAGGTCACATTTCATGATTTACAAGTATGAAATATAATGAAGTACACATTATCATGACATAACCTAAACTAGCCTACAACTACTAGGTACTAGTAGCTAGTAGTACTACCTAGTACTAGTACGTAGTAGGACTAGTACTAGCATGGAGGAAATGTATTCCTCCATGGTACCTAGTAAGTCGGATAACATTAACAATAAAGCATTGGCCATTGCAAAATCAACAAATACAATACAAAGGTAAAATTTATAATAATTTCTGAAGTTCCTACCCCCTTGACTCTTGCTGTTGTGTACCTCCCATCCCTCGGGTAAATCGTGATCAGCCATTTTTTACAAACAACTTTTTTATTTTTTCACAGCAACAACACAGTCAAGTCCACCAATACAATACAAATCGTGCACCGGTTGGTTTTGTACATGTGTGTGCGAATAGCGCGCCAACATACAGCCCAATTTCGCGGCGTTTACTGTGCATACTGTTACAGTTTGGGCTACACCGATGGTCGTTTCAAAGCGCACACTTAGGCTATAAGTAGCACTTCCGTATTAACCTCTTCATCGGAGTCTAAAATGCTATTGTGTGTGTGTATATGAGAAATCGAATGGTGACGAGGTTGGAATTCGCATATGGGAAGGTCAACTTGAGGTCAAGTTTAGTAAGTGATCCTCCCATCAAAACTGCACTCACGAGTCTACATGTAGTTAAATTTGATTCAATAAATTGATAGTGGTGCGTCGTAAATTGGTGACATTTACAGCAAAAGTTCAACCTTGGCAATGACTACCAAGTGGCTGTGTACTTGTTGATGGTAAGTGTTCTGAGATCAAGATATTATTAACCGTAATCTACTGAACTGAACTCTGAAGTTTTTAATCGTGACATCATCACACGAAAACACAGTACCACTCAGCGCAGCAGACACTGGACACCCATCCCAATTCATGTATGTAATATTTGGATTTCATTTAAAAATTTTTGAAATTTTCGTTGTGCAATGTTGTTGTGTGTGCCATGAGTCCATGACTAATTCGTTCAGTTTGTCACAGTATGTAGCCAGCCACCAACCATTAACAAACACTTGATTCGTATTAACTCGACAGTCAGTCAGTACAGTCAGTACCATGACCTGATGACAATCTCATGCATTGCAAAACAAAATGGCTCATTGAGTGACTGTACTTTCAATTGTCATTTTTCAACATTACAATCCAATCTTTGTGCCCCAGGCAGCTTTCTATTTATTTATTAAATGTTTATTAACTTATTATTATTAATGTTATATATGGCGCTATCGGTCAATGCTATTGGCCGATCGCCCTGCGCTATTGAAATATCTATTGGTCGCGCAGCAATCAGTCGATCGCGCAACAATCGGTCGATCGCGCAACATTCGGCAACGAACATGCGCGATCAACCGATCTTGCGGGAATGGCTCGGTGCGATTGGCCGATTGTGCAGGAAAGGTTTTGCGCGATCGGCCAATTGTGCAGGAATGGTTTGGCGCGATCGACCGATTGCGCAAAGATGTTGAATTGATTGTAACTGCAAATCAATAGTTGCTATCTAAAGTGTGACATCACAATATAAATCACTATGGTGATACTGAAAAATTGTCTTCAATGAATTTTATTGCTTTGAGAAATCGCCCCGCGGAATGGTTTACCTGCACGATCGGTCCATGGCGCAAACCCATTCCTGCACGCTCGGTAGATCGCGCAAACACATTCCTGCCAATCGGTAGATCGCGCAATACTTTTCCTGCACTAACTATCGGTCGATCGCTCAAACCCATTCCTGTACGATTGGTAGATAGCGTAAAGCCTTTCCTGCGCGATCGGCTGATCACAGGAAAAAATACTCGTAGCTTGATCGGTCAATTGTCGCGCGATCGACCGATTGTTGGGCGATCGACCGATTGCTGTGCGGCCAATTGATCTTTCAATAGCGCAGCGCAATCAGCGTTAAAACTGTATTACTTCAAAGTTCAAAATGGAGGTTGTGTCTAACAATGTTTTGTATTATAACACCCCTTGCAAGTATTCTGCCTGCTCATTGGTTTAGAGCGCGTCACATGACATGTCTTAGTTTTGCTAGACGACGGCCGTGTGATAGTGCGTCGGTTTGCCATGCACTAGTCCGAAGACTAGCACACGGCGTGCAGTACCCAGACGTCCGTTGCGTGTACGAGGATGATAAATTTATAGTCTGTAACCATTTCGGATTGCACGACACTACATGCAGCACATTAAAAGTGTTTGCAATCTGTATTCGCGTCGTCCGTGGATTGTAGCATTCAGGTCTGTAACTTAATAATAATAGTACAGTATTTAGAAATGTTTGGGGTGTTATAAAACAAATATTGACTGCTTTTACTCGTGCAATGGTTAAAAACTATGACTCCCTCGGTGATCCCCGTAGCGTTCTATTTTCCCTCGGCTTCGCCTCGGGAAAATAGAAAGCTCCCGGGGATCACCTCGGGAGTCATAGTTTTAACCATAGCACTCGAAGCAGTCAATATTTGTATAATATCGACAGCTCTCCAGTGCTCTTTACCAAATAATTTGTACGGTCATTCAATTTTTTAAATGAGTAATTACCAATGAAACATGTGTAGTACCTTTACATGCCTGAAGTGAAGGCTTTATACACCTACAGAAAAACCGTTGTGTGGTACACCGTATTTTCGGTAAGCCTTCACTTAAGCCTTACAACTGGCACCGCTACTTGTACAATGTAGTTAAAGCGCTGTGATCAAGTTTTGTAATGAGCACTATTTGCTTTTTTTATCACTTTCTACAAAGTCAGGAAACATGGAAGAAATTAACCAATCTGAATATGTATTGTTTTAAAGGCAGTGGACACTATTTGATTTCGAGACCTCAGAATTAGATTCTGAGGTCCCGAAATCAAGCATCTGAAAGCACACAACTTTGTGTGACAAGGGTGTTTTTTCTTCCATTATTATCTCGCAATTTCAACGACCAATTGAGACCAAATTTTCACAGGTCTGTTATTTTATGGAAATGTTGAGATACACCAGGGGAGTAAACTGGTCTTTGAAAATTACTAATAGTGTCCAGTTTCTTCAAAGTATTGCATTTAAAAATGATTCATTTGAGTATTCTAGTTGTGTCTTTGTATTTCCCATTTTTAACATGTGATGGATATATTTTTTCCTAAATCTGGTGAATACTTTGCTTACAAGGTCAGTAGTGTCATCCAAAATTAGCTCGTAATTTCCTTCATGATGACTAGTTAAAGGCAGTGGACACTATTGGTAATTGTCAAAGACTAGCCTTCACAGTTGGTGTATCTCAATATATGAATAAAATAACAAACCTGTGAAAATTTGAGCTCAATTAGTCGTCGGAATTGCGAGATAACTATGAAAGAAAAAAACACCCTTGTCACACAAAGTTGTGTGCTTTCAGATGCTTGATTTCGAGACCTCAAATTCTAAACTTGAGGTTTTGAAATCAAATTCGTGGAAAATTACTTCTTTCTCGAAAACTACGCCACTTCAGAGGGAGCCGTTTCCCACATTGTTTTATACTATCAACCTCTCCCCATTACTCGTTACCAAGTGAGGTTTTATGCTGATAATTATTTTGAGTAATTACCAATAGTGTCCACTGCCTTTAAAGGTAAACCCTCGATGACAAAATGTTTTTACAATGTATATCCTGTCGGGAAGTCAATGTGTCATACACACTACCACACCTCTTCCTCAGTTACATGTATTACAGAACATGCTCCTGTGGATCAGGGCCCAGTTTCGCGGCTCTGCTTACCGCTCTGCTTACCGCTCTGCTTATCACCATTTTTCTGTTTTCAAGCGTCAAATTTCAGTGTTGGCGAAAAATGCCTAGTATGTACAATGTATGTGGAGTATGCACACAAAAATTACCTGCTAATACATCGTGAAATACACTTGACGTAAATGCGAAATTCCCTAGTTCTGTAAGCGCCGTGTCTTTGCTTACTGTAAGCAGTAGAAATTCATTTCCCTGCATTCTACCTCTAGTTTGAAGCCGAGTTTGAAGCCCTCCTCAGACCGGAGGCATTGCATGTGGATTGGATTGTTTAACCCCAACCTAATTTTGTTGGTTTTCTTTAATTTTGGATTAGACCTCTTCTTGTTTTCCTTTTTTGCTGTCATGGTTATCTTGGCACTCATGCTTTCGGATGTGGAATAGATGTTACTTTTGTATCGAGATAAAGATATTTTTTGCACAAAACTAGGACAAAGTTCTGAGTATACATTGCTTCACATAGGTGTACGTGTGTAATGGTAAAATCAAATTATATGGGTGTGTATTGAAATAGTCCGAGGAAGTAATGTCCGTAATTCAAAAATCTCTGCTGTGTGTGACACAATTCATGTTCACAGGATATTTTTATCCTGGGTAGGGAAAAACTCAAATAATTTCAGATGTAAAATAAATGTTTTTTGTTTGTTTTTTTCAATCAGCTGAGTATGCAAGTCATCGAGGCCCCTTAGGAAACCATGGCAACGGCATCTGAAGTCAAGCCCCCACCAGAGTTGAAAGTGAAATTCCAGGATGTTACGGAAGATGAGAGTATAGTCGATACAGTGGCTGCAGAAACTGAAGAACCAATTGAATTGCATGTAAGCGAAGAAGAAGAGGTTTCACCACTGGTAAAACCTTCGACGCCGGTAGACAGCACCGCCAGTACTTCTAGTGAGCATCATCATACAGCAGTATCAGAGGAGAGTCCCAGACCGGAGATACACATAGAAGGGACCGGGGAGCTGACAGCGGGGACCAGTGAGACAGCGGGGACCAGTGACGAGGAGAAAGACGGCAAGATCAAGACGAGCGAGACCACCACTCTCCCATCGATCAACTCCATCACGGGGGAGTCAGAGGCTGAGCTCCTGGCCAAGCTAGAGCAGGCAAACAAGTAAGTACTATAGAAGACCACTTCACTAGGGACCAAATCATTGATCTATTTATACCTAGCCAGAAAAGAATGCCCACTAAATGGATCTGCTTCAGTATGTCGGAGAGAAAAATTACCCTACATTTACGTGTGGTCCAAAATGTACATGTTTTGTGTATGTTACAGAGTTCAGTTTAAAAACAATAACAACTTCAAAATACACAAAAACATGTATACGAATTAGACATTTTTGTATACTTGGTTATTTGCTGAAAACAGAGGCATAATATTCTTCCTACTTTTTTAGTATAATTCTCAAATTTTGTACATTTTTTTTTTTTTTAATAAAGCCTGAAAGTTTATTATGTGAAAGCCTACGCCATCATGTAGGACCTACTCGTTGCAATGTTCCTACTTTTTCTCTACAAGGAACAAAAAACCTCCGTTAATCGTGCATGGATTGTTTGAAATTACAGTGACAGTCTTGTGCTGTTGTATTGTCAGCAAAAAGACAATGTGTTCAGCTGAAACTTTTATTGTTCTTTCTCTATAATTTGTGCGTAAAAATATGCACTGAAAAAAAAAAATCTGTGACCCTACCTTAAAAACTAATACCATGATAATCCTTAAAACATAACAATTTCTCATGATTTCCAAATCCCAGACTTCTCGAGGCTGACGCCAAGTCCCTCAAGTGCATCACAGATTCCACCAAGTCCTCCAGACGGGGTTCTAACGCGAGCCTCCGCTCAACCGGCTCAACCCTGAGCAACATGAGTAATGTACAGGTCTCATGCTCCGCTATTAACTCAAGTAACGACACGTTGGACGATCTCGGGATGCAGGACAAGTGGCTGATCTGGGGGAAGATTGTCAACGACTGGGAGGAGTATTCCAAGAAGAAGTCGAAACAACTTAAGGTAGAATTGCTTTATTATTTGGGGGAAAGGAATAATTTTTGTCTACAGTGTGAACCCCAGGCCTGGGCCTAATCTCATAGAGCTGTGTTTAAGCAGGCATTATTGCTTAGCAGAAATAAGCAGGATGCCTGTCTGAGTGAACATGGTAGTTTGGCTGCTTACCTTATTCTAGGAATATTTACTCCAAGAGGAAGGCTAAGCAACTTTAATGTAGAATTGCTTTATTATTGCAAGCATGATATTCTTCTTTCTTTAGTCTGTTTTCTGATTTTTTTTTTGCCGTTGGTAACAATCAGAAAACTGTTATTAATGTGGCCTGAAAAGTCTTTTCTTACAGCCATGTGGAAGTGTAGTTTGACCCTCGTATGGGTTTATATGGTTTGGGTTTGAATGAGAAAATTGACTTGAGCGGGACTTGAATTACCAACCTCCTTATTAACATAACGGCACTCTACAAACTAAGCTATCCAGCCCTTTGTTTGTGGTTCAAACTAAACTATTTAAAACATACCCAGTCAGTTCCTTGTGGTTTATTAGAATTCATTATTGACATTTTTCTCATCAGGACCTGGTCCGGTTAGGCATTCCCCATCACTTCAGGGGCATAGTGTGGCAGTTGCAGTGCAACGCTTTCCACTCGCCCCTCAAGGACAAATACGCAGAGTATCTCAAGATGACGTCGCCGTGCGAGAAGGTCATCCGAAGGGATATTGCCAGGACGTACCCGGAGCACGACTTCTTCAAGGAGAAAGACGGGCCGGGACAGGAGACACTGTTTAATGTTATGAAGGTTCGTATTCAGAGGGATGAGATCAGTCCTGTTTGCTTTGTGTGTTTTGTAAGAGCAAGGGCACCGAGCCATTTTCTCCTTGGTAAAGGGCACTGTTTTAAAGCCATTGGACACTTTTGGTAAACAGTATTGTCCAAGGCCCACACTTCGTGTATCATAACTTATATATAAAATAACAAACCTGTAAAAAGTTAGGCTCAATCAGTCATCGGAGTTGGGAGAAAATAATGGGAAAACCCACCCTTGTTTCCGCACGTTTCGCCGTGTCATGACATGTGTTTAAAATAAATCCGTAAATCTCGATATCGAGAATTGGTATTGTTTTAATGTTTTCTCAAAAAGCAAAGCATTTCATGGAATAATATTTCAAGAGAAGTCTTTCACCATTACCTTCTGTAAACCCCGTAAGTTATTTGTAAGTCTGTGAACTTTTAATTTTTTTCCTGTTCCAAAAGTGTCCAATGGCTTTTTAAGGAATTTGTCGATTTCTACCGGATCATTTGAAGGGCCTAAAGGAATTGACCAAGGGGCATGGGGGCAGCTGCCTTTGTTGCCTCCGTGAAGTATGGGGCTTGATGTGATTGATAGGGCTTGTTTGTGTTATTTCTGACAAGGGCCGGGCCAAATTTCATTGCTCCGCTTACCACCAAATTATTGTGTTCCCTCTGTTTTCTGTATTGATTTGAAATCTCTCACTTACTCCAGCCCTAGTCTCTAGTCTGATACTAACATGCCTTTTCTGTTATGTGTTTGTTTTCTATTGCTGCAGGCATATTCAATCCATGATCGGGAGGTCGGTTACTGCCAGGGATGTGGATTTATAGTCGGACTTCTACTCATGCAGGTAAAAAATACTCTTCCAATTAAAGTGACACCATTTTCAGGGCTCAAATAAAGAAGGGAGGGGGAAGTCAAATTGTGCCCTTATAAGGGAATGCTGTGCGCGTGGCGCGTATCGCGTGATGTGGCACAACTGTCCTGGCCGTTGCTCTCGACCAATAGGAATGAAGAAACTGTCTTATACATGTATACACAGGTACAAGCTTGCGTGTCACGCCCATGTTTCAACACTTTTTACTGGTCATAAACAAAGGTTTATACACACCCACGTGACGCGCTCTCCACCAATGGGAATAGCAAAACTGTCTGAGGTATTTATGAATGTTGATTAACTTACACGGTTCTTTCAATCGAACCACGTATTTCTTATGTATCTGTTTTTTAGCCTATGAAGGACATTTGGTTTTTGATTTTGTAGATGCCTGAGGAAGAAGCGTTCTGCGTACTCGTTAAATTGATGCAGGATTACAGGTTACGAGAGCTCTTCAAGCCCAGCATGGCTGAACTCGGCTTGTGTATGTTCCAACTAGAGTGCATGTTACAGGTAAGTCTCAGTTATACCTTGACTTATGTTTGATTCGGAGCTCATTTTTATGGCTCTGCTTACTTAAAGCAAATAATCAATGCTTACAGAAGCAGGGAAATCTATGCTTAGGTCAATCGTATCAGGGAATTTCCGCTTGTGCGTGTGTGCAGTCCTCGTAACTAGGCATTCTTCGCTTACACAGCTAGCGCAGGCCAATCCTGGCTCTGCTTACCACAAGCAAAGAATCAGCTCTCATGGAAATAGTGAATTCTGTGCTTTTGTCATGCTTGTATGTGTTCATAGTCCACGTTCTAGGCATTCTTCACTTCGTACACAGCTAGTGCAGATAATTAGCTCTTGCCCTGTAAGCAAAGAATGGTCATCGCAAGCTCAGAATTTGGCGATAAGCTGAGCCATGAAGTTAGGCCCTGCATCCATGGACAGTTCCATTGTTACTCAAGTTTACATCGGCCACAGAAATAAGAAATCTAGTTTCCTAAGTTGAGATTTGTAATTTCATTGTATCAGGTCATTTTAAAAAATGATTTGAAAGAGCTGTAGGATTTTAAATTTAAAATGGTGGGACAAAGGAGTGATACTGTAGATGAACCCATAAGAAACACAGCTTGTAAGCACGAGTCCTAAAGGAAGCGTGACCTTTGACCTATAAACGTGATTAGGGAGCATTCTAAGGCCCAACCCAACAGTGCTTGCCCCAAGCACAACAAGTTACCTTCCTCTAAACTATTTCGATAACCAGCAAATGATACCAGCTTAATACCATTTGACATGTGACCGGAATCCTGCTAAGCAGATTTAAGAACATTCCTGTGCCATACCTCACCAGGTTACTGAACAAATAAGTTTTATCTTTTTATCTTGACATACAAACTAAGTGTTTTATAATTGATTGCTCATGCTGTTGCCTCTGTTTTACTGTAATTTTTGTTAACTCTGTAATTGTTATATTTGAATGTTTTTTAATGTTCATGTACAAACACTGCATGCAATTTAGCTTGTGGGCTGCAAGTGTTTTATTAGGAACCAAAGAAAAGCAATAAAGACAACAGGCAGACAGGGAGCATAAAGGAAATTGCTAAACAGTAACCAGCAGGGCCCATTTTCATGTCTCTGCTTACCGCCGAATTCTGCGCTTACGATCACAATTCCCTGCTTACGTGCAAGCGTCGAGTTTCTGCGCTAACCTTGTAAGCGTAGAATGCCTAATAACACGGAGTACGCACGTGCAGAAGTCAAAATTCACCGCTAACCAGTCAAACACGCTTGCCGTCAGCACAAAGTTCCCTGCTACCGTAAGGGCCGATTCTGTGCTTACGGTAAGCAGAGTCATGAAATTGGGCCCAGATTGGCTCAATCATGTTATCCTGAATACCTGGCTTGACATGAACTCTACTAGAGGTTATCTCAACCTCTTGGGAACCACTCTGCATTTTTCTGATTAAACCCAGTAATGTCCTCATCATTAGAGTGCGATGTAAACCACGCCCAGATAACACTAACTGACTCCACTGATTGCCAGAGAAGCTTGTGGGAATTCCTTTAAAGGCATGGACACCTTTGGTAATTGTCAAAGACCAGTCTTCTCATTTGGTGTATCCCAACGATGCATTTAAGACACTGGACACTATTGGTAATTGTCAAAGACCAGTCTTCTCACTTGGTCAATTGGTCGTCGAAGTTGCGAGATAGTAATGAAAGAAAAAACACCCTTGTCACCAAAGTTGTGTGCTTTTAGATGGTTGATTTTGAGACCTCAAATTCTAAATCTGAGGTCTCAAAGTCAAATTCGTGGAAAATTACTTCTTTCTCGAAAACTATGTCACTTCTCTGGGAGCCATTTCTTACAGTGTTTAATACTATCAACCTCTCCCCATTACTTGTTACCAAGTAAGGTTTTATGCTAATAATTATTTTTTAGTAATTACCAATAGTGTCCACTGCCTTTAAATAACAAATCTGTGGAAATTTGAGCTCAATTGGTCTTTGAAGTTGCAAGAGAATGATTAAAGAAACAACACACTTGTCGCACAAATTTTTGTGCTTTCAGATAAAAGGCTTCAGGCCTGAAAGCTTTTCATATTTGAGTGAGAAATTACCTCTTTCTCAAAAACTACCTTTTCTTCATTTAGAGGGAGTCGTTTCTCACAATGTTGTAATCTATCAATAGCTCTCCATTGCTCATTACCAAGTAATTTGTTTTGAATGATAAAATGGGTGATTTGGGGGTAAAATTGCACACAGATTTAAAGGCACTGCCGTCGATTTCACAAAGAGTTAGGACTCGTCTTATCTCGAGTTTGGACGAGTAACTCGTCCTAACTTAGGATTAATCTTAAGGTCTGCATGCTACAGTGCAGGGTTGGGACTCATCCTAAGATTAATCTTGGTAACGAGCATTGGAGAGCTGTTGATAGTAATTATAAGACAATGTGAGAAACGGCTCCCTCTGAAGTAAAATAGTTTTTGAGAAAGAAGTAATTTTCCACTTAAATATTTGAATTTGATTTTGAGACCTCAGAATTAGATTTTGAGGTCTCGAAAGCAGCACATCTTGTGATCTTTTTCTTTCTTTTTTCTACTATTATCTCGCACATTCGACGACCATTGAGTTCAAATTTTCACAGGTTTGTTATTTTGTGCATATAAATATGTTGAGATACAACAAGTGAGAAGACTGGTTTATAAAAAAGGTGTCCAGTGTCTTTAAAGCCATTATACACTTTCGGAACAGAAAAAAGTTCACAGATGTACAAATAACTTACAGGGTTTACAGAAGGTAATGGTGAAAGACTTCTCTTGAAATATTATTCCATGAAACGCAAAAGTAGAATAAGCTGTTGTATGGTAAACTACTTACTACAACCAAACCCAAAAAACAAGTTAATGGCCTGACGTTTCGACCCTTGCAGAGGCTTTCTCTAGTTGAAATATCAGGCCATAATCTATTTTTAGACTAAACAGTTTCTGATGCTAGTGTACGGCCTATTGAATGACTACGTATATAATTCTGTGTCTTATGTGTGTGGCGCTGGACAGAGTATGAAGCAAGTGGCATACGTGATACACAAGTGGGTGCCGTAGAGATAGTTGCTATGGTAATCAGGGGCCAATTTCATAGAGCTGCTTAACGAGCGATTTTGTGCTTACTGTCGAGTTTCCATTTCATAGCGCAGCTAATTGTAAGCACAAGAAAAGGTATGCCAACCTTCAATTCTTACTGTAATATGAAAAGGAATGCCATCCAAAAACCACAGGTATACTTTAAAGGTTCATGTATTATGCAGGATGGGTTAGGATAAAACCTCACTTTGTAGTATAGTTTAGTTTCAAACAAGTTATTCATACAATTTTTAACAGTGCTAATATTTCCCTCCAAAATTAAGTCATATTAGAGAAAAACATATATTTAATATCTGATAAAAAATTCAGTTGATTTTGCATCGCTGCAACCAGAATTAAGGACAATGTAATTTACATGCTGAAAAATGTGCATTGTTTTTCAAAAATGTGCATTGTGCATTGTCTCCTTTTGGATAAAGCCCATTTTTTTGTTCTTCTTTTTTCGCAGGTCTTTATATTTCATTTAATACTAGTTGATGACAAAAAAAAACATGAACACTGCAACTATTTTGTCAGCTCTGTCCAACCTGTGCAATACCTTTAACGGGTGGGCAATTTGAATAAATAATGCAGCAAGATCAAATACTTAATCCATCCGGTCACTGCAATAACAATTGTTCAAAATCAAGAGAGTTTTATTCATTCTTGGATTAGTTCGTCATTTATATTCTGCTGATTGGATACAGTTTTGTAATCATGTACTATGTAGGTCTACATGTGTACCTTAAATGTCATTTCTGACAATATCCATCATCTTTTTTTGTGGTTCGCAAGTGTTTTTAACAAGAGAGTTTGAATCGTTCATGGATTACAATGTAGTTACTTATTCAAATTCTACTGATGTGAACTTGGAAATGTTTTAGATGTTACAAATGTTTGCACACAATTTGTAAATCTGTGAACTTTTATTATTTTTTCTGTTCCGAAAGTGTCCAATGGCTTTAAGAGAGCATTAAGCGAGTAATAGGCCTATTCCAGAGAGAGCTAGAGAAGCAGAATCTCGTTATTTCAACACAAGTTGATAAGCCTAACCCCTTACAGACTACACACCATTCAAAGCCATTGTACTGCACATCTCACATTCGACAACAACAGCTCCAGGTTATTTATGCAGGTCATTGCCCTTGACAACACCCCCCCCCCCCCTCCCTCAGAATTCCCTGAAAATACATCCTAAATCCAACAGAATCCCACCCTCTAACAACATGCCCATTAACCTCTCGGTTTTGACAGATGGTGTGAAATATTCACCAAGGATTACCCTCCACATAGAACAAAAGAAAGAGAAAAACATTGAGTGGTCGTCAGAGCATAGAGCAAGAGTGTTTAAAACGCATGCATGTGTCGCTTACCCTCTTGTAGAGCTGTCTAGTCACTGTCCGTTGTCTGACTCCAGTTGTGCACTTGTCAGTCTGGTCTACGGCAAGCCCCACAAGAAATTTTGCGAAGAGAAGGATAAACACTGAATGACACTCAAGATCTCTGTATCAGTACCATGGGAAGCAAGCAGACTGGCTGTCTTATGCAGCGCTTCTTAAGGATACACATAAACCAAGACTGAGCTTAACACACAGATAAGAGATAATTTTCAACTGGGATTGCGGGGCGAGACGCTTGAAATGTTTCTCTCGAAGATAACGAAGTCAGTATTCATGAAGACTTAGATGAGGCCTTCGACTCCCCACATGGAAGTCCCAGATGGCTTAATGCCCTCAAAAATACATGCGGGATACTGTATCAATCAAAGCGCAGAAATTGCATTTTGCCCTTCTTATTTTTTTTCTTTTCTTATTTTTTTCTTTTTGGCCAGAGGGAAATATTCCTTTGTTTGCGTGTTTGTGTTAGGGTCGGTAATTTGCTGTTATACTTAAATAAAGTGTTTTTGATTTCTTAAGTGCATTACGGCTTAATGATGTATGAATTCTTGAGTGACCTTTTCTATGTTATGGTCTTTATGGCTCTTTGGCGATCGCTAAGATTTGTTTATTCACCAGACTAGTATTTGTGGTTAATACTAGGGTTACTACAGATATTATCATTAGAACAGAGGCATCCTTGCTTCTCCCCCCCCCCTTCCCCATCACTAAGAAGACAAAGTACCAATTTCATAGAGCTGCTAAGCACAAAAATTTGCTTAGCGTGAAATTTTTGCTTTGATATAAACAGGATTACAAACCAAATTTCCACGTGATTTTCAGGATAAGCAAACAGCAGTTGAATACATGTACCAGTAACAAGCAATATGCAACAAATACCAAATTGGTTGGTAATCCTGTATTAACCAAGTAAGAAATTTCGTGGTAAGCAAATATTTGTGCTTAGCAGCTCTATGAAATTTGGCATAGGTATGAAGTATTGGATGATTGGTTCAATTACATTTTGTAGCATGTGACACACTAAAATCAGTCTTCATGTACATTTTTTAGTATGCAATCATCTCAATTCTCATTGTAAATGGATTCACTGAAATTATAATATTTTTTTTTAAATAAATTTGATGAACATTATGAAAACAATATGGACTCCTGTGCACTTTACATGTTATTTTCAGACAAAATACATACCAAAACACTGTTATATATAACATTTCAATAACCATTCCACAATAACACACCATTCCAGCAATATTGCTAATTTTAAGAAGATGCTTTTAGTTTCCCTTCTAATTTAATTTAGCAGAAATTATTTGCTGATATGTTCATCTTGGCCCCATTTTATAGAGCTGCTTAGCACAAACAGATTTACTTACCCAGAATATGCTTACCAGGCAAAATCACCATATCACAGGTCGCACCATTTGTAGACTGGTATCTTGCTTCCTTTTGCTCCGCAGAAAATCTTTAAGCATTATTGTAATTGTGCGCTGCTTGTGACCTTCAGATCGTTAACGTCTAGAAAAAAAACATACAAAAGGCACATGTATTGATTGTACGAGCTCAGGATCATCCTGGAAGCTTTGTTATATTTAATGAAAGACCTCGTTTGTTCAGTCCCAATTAGGCATGAAATTCTGCCGAGTTTTAAATCTGGTTTTTTTTTTTTTTTTTTTTTTTTTTTGAAAATGCTAGTTCATGGCCTTTAATTGTATCTTGTTTAAAAAACATTTAGGTACATGTATATATTCCAGTGTATATTCAGTTTACTGTAAAGCTGCGTGTATTTAATATATAAATTTTGCTGTGTAAATTTCTTTTTCTGAGAACTTGTTTTGCTATAAACTAATTCTACTGACATGGAGTAGATTTCTGAAATTGGGATATGGTGACCTCTCCTAAAAAAATTATGTAAAATATTTGTATAAAAAGGAATTAATAATTGACTAATAATTGCATACTTATTTTGTTGTTATTTTGATTTCACTTTGTTATCTTGCAGGATCTACTACCCGAGCTGTACAGGCATTTTACATCTCAGGGCTTCCATACCTCCATCTTTGCGTCGCCGTGGTTCCTTACCTTGTTTGCAGTTGCTCTTCCGATATCTCTTGCCAGAAGGATCATGGATGTCTTCATATCAGAGGTGAAAATAAAGATCATAATATCTCCTATACAACTACCTAAAATCACTATATAAATCAGAAAAAAAGAAGACTTAAATTTGCTGGACAAGGCAAGAGAAGTGTAAGGCAAGACTCTGTACAATGTACAAACCAAGTGGTTTCAGATTTATTGCTGTGGAAACCAACACATCAAATGAGGAGCAGAAAATTTGCTGCAAGAGAAGTACAGACCAGAGGTCTGAATTCCACTCTTTCTCGAAACCTATGTTACTTCAGAGGGAGCCATTTCTCAAAATGTTTTATACTATCAACAGCTCTCCATTGCATGTTACCAAGTAAGTATTTATGTTAAACAATTATTTTGAGTATTTCCCAATAGTGTCCAGTGTCTTTAGTTCTGTCCGAGTAAAGTGTTCATTGATGTACATTTACTCTCATTTATCTTGTTTTTGTTTTTCAGGGGATGGAGATCATTTTCAGGGTTGGCATTGCCATTTTGCAACTCAACTACGACGATCTGTTGAGACTGGACATGGAAGAAATGCTAAGGGTAAGTTACATTTAAGCATTACGTTCATAGGAAGTGTGGACCTTAGAACAAAAGAGGCCCTGAAACAAATGGTCCTATTTGCCGAGAGGTGTAGACTCATTTTTCAAGCTTGATGCTTGGACGTTCGGAAAATTACAGTGGTGCAGGGGTGTTTTTATTTTTGAAGGAGAATAACTCAAGGGCCTAAATGAGCAGAGGATGAAAGTTTAGGAGTAAATCGAAAATTTCCCTTTTTGAAACTGGAAAAAAAGCTGAGAGACTTCTAAGTATTTTTCGTGTATTTTTGAATATTTAGCATTTTGCACTGTATGCTATGGGAGTTTGTTAAGTGGTATTCCCTCACGCAGAACTAGCACTGTCCAGGAAATAGACTGGCACCTGTATTGATTGTCAGTGGTAAATCATGCAAGAACCATGCAGGGAGTCCAACGCAAACAATTTCTATGGAAAAACAGATCCCCACTCTTGGCCTTCTTGTATTGTTGATCTCAATCCTGATAATAATAATAATAAACTACAGCATTTATAAGGCGCACTTTACTGAAAAAGAGAAACATTCAAAGGCGCCAATCAAGTTTTGTTTTAAAGATGTTGGAAAGCAAGCAAGAACAAGTGTGTTTTGAGTTTGTGCTGGAAGAGAGTGATGTTGTGGATTAGTCTGAGGTATTCCGGAAGTGAGTTCCATAGTCTTGGTGCTATGTCGGAGTAAGCCCTGTCCCCGTAACTGGCCAGGCGAGTTCGGGGAACATGGAGTGTCTTGCTGATAGATCTTAGACCTGGTCTAGTTGTACGGGGTGTCAAGATAATCGTTCATATCAAAGTTGTTGTTGTTTTTATGCCTTGTGGTGACTTTTGTTAGTGGTCTTCTCCAGGGTCCGTGGTGAGAAAAATATAAAGGGTTCATGGTGACTCATTTGTGTAGTGTGAATCTAATTTATCCAGGGACCACTGCTGGAAAGGCCAGTACTACAGCCACTGATGTGGCAGCAGTGGATTTGCTTTTAGCAGCGAAAAAGTTGTCTTGTTTTTGTAACATTTCCTTGATTTCTATATTTCATATTTTCTTATTGTTTTAGCCCAAGGTTTAGCTGTAAAAATTATATCCCCCCAGAAATTACAAAGAAACTGAAAGGAATGTAACACAAAGATTTAATTATGGTCAGAGTTCAGTTCACCCTATCAGAAGTCAGCCTGACTCTCCAACCAAATTAGATCACTGTGACTTCCTGAACGACCCTGTCGGACTGCCCTCGCTTGTCGGATTTAACTCTTGCCAACTTCCTTTATAAGCCTCTGTGTTGACACTTGTTGGCAAACTCCATGTTCTACATGTACTCTGCCTTTCTGCCATGATTTTGGAACGCTCACTGTGTTTCATATTGTCCTTACTGCATGTACATTAAAGTGTGTTATCGTTTACTTGTACCTGTCTCAACTCGGGGATAAATCTTGTTAACCACACCATAGTAAGTCAAGTCATGTTTATTTTATCTTCTTCAAATTAAGTTTTTGTCTTTTTTAAACCCAAGATTATTTATAATTCATGCAGTCAGTTTCCCTTGTGGTTTATGACTTGGTATTTTGAAGTAAGACCAGAATTGAAACGAGAATAAAAAATTCCTACACAGTTAAACAATTGAACTGTTTGATCGTGAAAAAGCTAATCATGAGAAGATTTATATCATTTGTATTATGGGTATAGTGTTCTTCAATAATCCACATTATCTTCAAGTACACGCTAATCCTCCAATCAGATTCGCAGAATGGTGTGGTGATAAAAACCTATATTGCACGGCTAATATCACTACCTGAGTCTTGTGTGTTCTATGGTCATGCGCCAAGTTTGCTTGAAGATAAATACGTTCTCACACGCGCGCTCGTGGAAATACGGAAAATATAGCGCAATCGGCCTCATTGGAAATGGGACGCAGAATTGCTATATTTTTCCGTATTCCACTCGTGCTTGTGTGATAACTTATTTAATTATATTATCAGACTTAAAGTCAACATTCTAACACAAATACATGACCGCCAGACCATGGAGGTAGAAATGTCCAGTTTTCCAGTTATGAGTTAATTGGCCCAATGCTAAAATCACGTGCCCCGGGCATGCAGTCCAGTATAACACATTCAAGCCTATTTATTTTTGTAATAGCCTTCAGTACTTCTTTCTGTATCAAATAAATTTTGCTTTTGTACTTACTTCACATCTCTATTAACTTTTACTTTCTTTTTTGTTTTCATCTCCAAGCGCATAGAGACTTCTCTGTTATTGTGATATGCGCTCTACAAAAATGGTTCATTATTATTATTATTATTATTATTATTATTATTATTATTATTATTATTATTATTATTATTATTATTATTATTATTATTATTATTATTATTATTATTAACTACAGTGTATAACAAAAGTGTACAGTAGGAACACCGCCAATATAGGGCTAGATAGCTGAGTTGGTAGAGCGCCGGCACGTTAATCCGGAGGTCGTTGGTTCGAATCCCACTCAATTCTTTGTTCAACCCCAAAAATCATTTCAAAATTTACCCAGTCCGTTTCCCTTGTGGTTTATATTGATAAAAGTGTACAGCAGCTCCAATCTGAGGCTAATGTAGAAATATGTACGTTAATACAAATGGCGGGTAGTTCTAATTAAAGTGCATGACTGCCATTATGCTCTTGTAAGTTATGCACGCACACAGCACCGTCGTCATTGTGCTCTTCCGCTCTTTTCGTTTCATTAACAACTATCAAGGTTTCAATGGTTCAGTACATATTTTGACTGGAGTGGTTATTTATTGAACAAACACGAGGCACACTGTTCTTGGAGTGAAATGTCAACGAAGCAAAACCACTGTGTTATTTCTACCTGGATTAACTTGAATACTGAAAGAGAAAGAAAACATTTTTTTTTTTTTTTTTTTTTTTTTCCTCTCTCTCATTATATAAAGAAAACAGGCTTTCAATTCTGTTTAAGATCAACATTCAGAAGTTGTTGTTGCTTTTTGGTTGAATTTACATGACTGATGAATGTTTTTCTCATGGGACTGCCGTTTCTGATAAACTAATTGGGATATTGACGACTTATGGTTGATTCGAGTTGAATAAGTGAAAGTTCGTTCAGCATGAGGTTTGTGTATTCAGTATAATCACGTTGCAGTATTTCCTGATCGATTCAGGAAAATGTAGAATCATTCGGTCGTGTTTTTTTTTTTTTTTGCTATTTCTGCCTCCATGGTAAAGGTAAGGTCATAGATTGTGTGCCATTAATTTCAGTTTCTTTGTGATTTTTGGAGGAGGGACTTCGTTTGAAATGGATAGTATTCCTTTTCTAAAACAACTTGTTCATTCCAGTTTTATTTTCTATCGTTGGCCACCCACAAGAAGTATCAATGATTTGTTAACCTATTGCTCAAATATTAAGCAAACAAGAGACTCCTGACACCAAGGAAATGTTATTAAAAACAAGACAACTTTCAGACTGCCTTTAAGCAAAGTCATTGCTGCCAAATCGACAGCTGTATGCAGGTGGAGCTATTTTTGGTTGGCACGACCACCAAAAGGTAGAACCTTTAACATTAACAACGCAATTTATTCTCACAAGCAAGCAGCCAGGCGGCATAAATGCCTATCATAGTTTGTTACACAGCACATAGACTGTAGCAGACACAGACAGATTGCATTATACGAAACAATTAAATTTCCACTTCCTTAATGTCAGCATTATCCATAGCCTTGATGGTTCTATTCGCTTATAATCAAAGCCACTTTGTTTGTTTTGCAATCTGCTCAGTTATTACAGAAAATTGCGCCCAAACTCCATGAAGCAGAGCCCGAGGTGCTTATGATGACAGCCTATCAAGTTAAGTACAACACCAAGAAAATGAAAAAGTGAGTGGAAATTTTCCCTGATAATATTTGGAGTGCAATAGGCCTACATGTACTTGTATAATATACTAAGTGGGGTGTTGTGGGTTGGATGGATTTGGCCTTTTGACTCAAGTTATGTTGTTTATCAGTTTATAGAAATAGCTTCAAATCCTGGCCTGGGCCATATTTCATAGACCTGCTAAGCACAAAAAATTTGCTTAGCATGAAATTTCTTCCTTGATAAAAACAGGATTACTAACCATATTGCTTGTTACTGGTATTCAGCTGTTGTTTGCTTATCCTGAAAATCAAGTGGAAATTTGGTTGATCCTGTTTTTATCAAGGAAAAAATGTCATGCTAAGCAAATTTTTGTGCTTAGCAGCTCTATGAAATCGGGCCATGGTCAGTCGCGACACTTGCGTCGTTAAGCAGGGCACTTAATCATAATTGTTCTCTCCACGCAGGAGTAGAGACAGGCAGTTACATGTATCTTTGGTGGACTGGCATCCCGGTTTGGGGCGGAGTAGAAATATTCTCAGTTTTTTAATGCCAGTAAAACTGGATTTAAACATCAGGTTTTGGTGTTTGAAAGCTTTAATGATTAATTAATGGCTTTGTTTTTTCCCCCCGCAGATTAGAGAAAGATTATCTTGCCTTCAAGACAAAAGAGAATGAAGATCAAATTGAAATGCGGGTAAGAATAAAAACATTGTTGTCGGTTTAATTTTGCTTTGTGGTGAAAATTGTGCACAATGGGGCCCAAGGTCAGAAATCTGTTGAGCAGAAAATGTATTTACTAAGTAACAATTAGTAAGGATCACATGGTCTTTTAGCTGGTAGTACATTTTTGCTAAGCAAGATTTTACTGGGCTAGAAATTTTATGTGATGCTTGATGAAGTTGGGCCCAGATCAGACTTGCATAGTCCTTTGGCTGTCTCCTGTGAATAATACAGATGGCAAATATTCATCAACTGAGGGCGCTGTTTATACTTGTGCCATCCAGACCTCTATCTTCAGTATGAGCTTTTTCCAAAATTGGGTGTAGGCTCTTGCTCCAACTCTGGTTCCAAGCTTCATTTAGTGTAAATGTTTCTCCAACATTAAAAGCCGAGCCTAGGTTTAATCCACACAAAATTCTTTATATAGAAAAAACTAACAGTAAAAAAAAATATAGTAACGACTGGAAACTGACTACTCCGGGGAAACCCAAGTGTAAAAAAGCCCCTTAATATTTTCTCTTCTTTTTGTTAATACAAGAAACTATAAGTCAAGCCAAATTTTGTTTCACTCTTTCAGAGGTTGCGAACGGAAAACCGACTCCTCCTGCGGAGAATCCAAGTCCTTGAGGAGGAGAACGAAGTTCTAGCAGACAGACTGATCCAGGGTCAGCTCCAACGAGCCCAGGAGGCTGAGGACAGCTACATGATTAAGAAGGAGTTAGAGTCTATCAAATACCACAATAAGGAGACCGCTAAGCAGCTAGAGGGCGCTCAGACGGTCATCAGCGATCTACGAGATAAGGTCAGTATTGGTCTTACTTACTTTTACATGTCATGTGGGTGGCACGGTTGGCGTGTGCGTAAAGCGCTCGCCTCTCACCAACGTGACCCCGGTTCGATTCCTGGCCGGGGCCATATGTGAGTTGAGTTGTGCGTTGGTTCTCTGCTGTGCCACGAGGGTTTTCCAGAACATCCGGTTTTCCTCCCTTGGGGGAAAAATAAAACACTTTCGATCTTGGCTGTGCTCTGTGGTCGTAATGGGGTGATGTGGCTGGCAGCCAAAGGCGCCCTTGCATGCCTGCTTCTGGAACACGTTGTAGCCGCGTCTTTCGCAATTCAGCTCTTGATCTACTTCTCTAGCCCTGATGATATTCTCCCAGAAGCTCCTTGGAATCTATAGACCTTTGTCTTGCTGTCTCCATGTTGGTCTTGTTCCTCGTATCGAATAACAAGAATAAATGCTTATGATCATTTTGCAATTAGGAACCAGACTAAATTGGTCTCCCAACCTTTGGTAATATTGATATCAATGGGAGAAATTCAAGATGGCTGGATCGTGATCCAGGGGGTTGAATCGTAAGGTGGAAATGTTGTCATTATTTCAACATACCTTCTATATATACATGTACCACTTAAAGCCATTGGACACTTTCTGAACAGAACAAAAATTAAAAGTTCACAGATTTACAAATAACTTGCAGGATTTACAGAAGGTAATGATGAAAGACTTCCCGTAAAACATATTTCCATACAATGCTTTACTTTTTGAGAAAACATTAAATCAATTATAAATTCTCAAATTCGAGAATAACGGATTTATTTTAAACACATGACATGACATGGCGAAAGGAAACAAGGGTGGGTTTTCCCGTTATTTTCTCCCGACTCTGATGACCAATTGACCCTAAATTTTCATATATAAGTTGTGGTACACAAAGTGTGGGCATTTGGACAATACTGTTGTTGTACCAATGTTCTGAGATTGCTTTAAAAGTTAGGGGATTGGCAATACATAGACAATTCATTTGTAGCATCTACATTATAATCAATTTGCATTCAGTGTGGTTCACTTTGATTTGAACACAAGAGGGCGCTATACTTGTACATCATTGGCAAGTGGAGACTGGTTTAACATTGTTATCACTGTATTCACAAGTTCATCAAAATATTTACTACATCTTTGGTAGTGGATTTTAGGGTTTGTTGCATTTCAATCCCATTATGATATTTATGTTACCAGTTTTTATGCGGCAGTCACGCTCCATTTTAAGTAAAGACTTGCTAGCGACTGCGTTTCAAATGTATGTGGTCTTGATTTGTCTTCTGTTTTTTCAACAGGTTTTGTTTCTTGTTCAAGTTCTTTAAAGTTTGTTTTATTGTTTGATAATCAATGACAATAAATCGCCAATTACATGTATCACAAAAATATTTTTAAACATCAAATGTAGTTTTCTTTAAAAAACAGAATAATAATATCAAAATCCTACTCTTAACACTGCATTCAATAACACAAGCAAGACCCAAGCATAGTTTTCACGGACAATTGCATCATTGATTCCATCCATCATTTAAGTTTCTTAAGCACCAACACTAGACAGCCTGACTAGTATCTGAAATCTTCTCATCCACAAGAGAGGAGAGTAAAACCTGATGTCAATCCCATCCCTGCCCGGTAAAATCAATTAGCGGCAAAATCCTTGGGACTGCTTCTCCGCAAACGTCCAGAGGTCAACATCGCTTTTAATATGTAACATCATCGGAGTTGTTATGAGCGTAATTCAATATCCATATTTAATGCCTCAGTATGCAAATAGTTAGGACTCTTGGGACGATGTTCAAGTGAATTGTAATTTTTACGGACGGCACCAGTCAGTTTGTATTTTGTATAAACGGTGACGTAACGCACTCACGGTGTTGGCAGAGTGTTAGTGTTTACTTGCCGGTGCTCTACCAACTGAGCTGTTTAGCCCTAATGTTGGCATTGTCTCTACTTTTCTTTGTTCAACCCCAAAGTAACTCAAGCAGAAAGTGAACCTGTGACCTCACCAAGTATTTTTTTTTATAGTCATTTATTTTTGAAGCAGTTAAAGGCAGTGGACACTATTGGTAATTACTCAAAATAACTATTAGAATAAAACCTTACTTGGTAACGAGTAATGTGGAGAGGTTGATGGTATAAAACATTGTGAGAATCGGCTCCCTCTGAAGTGCCATAGTTTGCGAAAAAGAAGCAATTTTCCACGAATTTGTTTTTGAGACCTCAGATTTAGAATTTGCGGTCTCGAAATCAACCATCTAAACGCACACAACTTCCTGTGACAGGGGTGTTTTTTTCTTTCATTATTATCTCGCAACTTCGATGACCGATTGAGCTCAAATTTTCACAGGTTTGTTATTTTATGCATATGTTGAGATGCACCAACTGTGAAGGCTAGTCTTTGACAATTACCAATAGTGTCCACTGCCTTTAAGGCAATTTGTAGTTGTTCAATAAAAGCAAAGAGTAAACATGACTAATGGTAATGACACTGAAACAAATTAGCAATATGAAGTGAGTAACAGTACAATGACTAAACCTTGAGCCACTTTGGGTCGATATTCTGAAGAAAAAAATTCCGTTCCCATCCGCAGAATTGTTTTTTCAGAATTTTTTAGAGCTCCTTGATCTCATGGACACATAGGAGTGTTTACGCATTTTTATAGCCGTAGACTTTTTCAAACCTCTCTACTATTGTCTTGTGTTTCCCGAGAACTGCTCACACTGCTTCAAGTGTTTTTCTTCTTCTTCGACCTACATGGAGAAATTGGAAAATGTCTTGGAGTTCGTAGCCCCTGGAGGCGAAAGCAGAGAGTCTCAGTGTGAGGGAACACTAAGTGGTTACTCGTTACCGTCGGGCCATGTAGGAATTCATCTCGTTTCCTCCTTAGAGAACCCGGTTGTTGACAAGAAACTGAAGTGTTGATACAGTTCTGGAATCCATGCGCATATTATGTGCGAGATGGTTTGAAATAAACATCTTATTGTGAAAAAATCTGCCTTTCGGTGAAGGCCTTTGGACCTCAAGGGGGCTGTAGAGTCTTAAGGGGGCGTCTTTTCTTTGAGGAATATAAAAAAGAAACAAGAATAGTCTTCATTTTTGTACTGTGTCTTAAATGGCGACCACACACCCACATAGTACACACATTTGTAGGCACACATTCTCAGAATTGTAATATGATCAGATTGTGTATACCTATTAAGGATTATTCTTCCTGCGTGGACATATTTACTCCGGATTTTTTTGAGATGAAGTTTTTACATGCTAGTTTTATAGCCTACATTCTGCATAAATAATTCTCAGATTGTGCATTCCAATCACGGATTATTTTCTAGCGCGAACAAAATCACTCCAGATTTGTGATATATTTTTAATTCAAAATTAATAGCACCTTTTTGAAATGAAATTTATAAAAGCTAGTTTCTTTGTATATATCTACAAATATAAAGGATTATACCAATTTAAATTCAATTTTATTCAATTGTTTATTGTCACACATATAAATACATATACATTTGTACAGTGAAATTCACTTTGGCTTGCGAGTCTAAAAATATAAAAAATTACAAAAATTACAAAAAATACAGAAAACCCTTAAACCACATAGGCATACAATAACGAACAAATAAACAGTAAGCGCACATTATGCAGAGAGAAAATAACAGTTACAAAGTTGCAAACCCCCCCAAAACATTTCCAAAAACCAAAGGCATACTATGCTTCAAATAGTGCCGGACGTTTGGCTACAGAAGTTGCTTTCAACATTTTTGCTTCAACCATCCCCTTTAGTAACCATGTTTCATGCTCCATCAATGCAGCCCCTTATCCTAAAAGACCTCATCACCTGTTTCAAGTTTATTATTCCACACCGATCATGTCCCAGCTGTAATGCCCTGAAATTAATGAAAATGTGACAGAAATCCTCCGGCTTAGAACCGCTCGTTCGTGTCAAATTAAGCACTGTCTGTAGCCCCGAGATCGCATGTTGCAATCAGGGACGATCTCGGCGTAAAAGTGTTCAGTAATCTGATCGGTACATTTTCAGGAATGATGGGAAACTTTTCCCCTGGTTAAGGGAATTCTTATCATGGAACTCGTTTTGTCGTCAGATTTTTTTTATCAAGAGTGGTTTAGACCACTGGATTGGAGCACTGTTGTTTTCTGCTCAGAAGAGTGTGTTTTCGATTCCCAGTTGTGGCACTTGTATCCTTGAGCAAGATGCTATACCATAACTGCTTTGCCCTTCTGAAGGGAATTTTAGTAGTAAGTTCCGCGCATTTTTAGTTGTTTACAGAATTCTTGGTTTCATTTACCAAAAATATATCAATCAGCGAGGGACTGAAAACCAAATCCAAAATCCAAAGAGGGCAACCAGCAGGAAGAGAAACCACTGAGCCAACCGCATCCCAAAACCCGTGCAAATTAAAAGAAATTTCTGTAAACAAAAAACAGAAATATTTCTTTAATAGAAGAGTCTAGCCAGATTCTAAACTCTGTATAAGATCAATCAGCTCCTAGGTCCAGGGCCCAATTTCATAAAGCCTGTAAGCACAAAAATTTGCTTAGCATGAAATTTCTTTCTTAATAAAAACATGATTACTAACCAAATTTCCACGTAATTTTCAGGATAAACGAATAACAGCTGAATACCAGTAACAAGCAATATGTAACAAATTTAAATTCAGTTGGTAATTTTGTTTTTATCAAGGAGAACATTGCATGCTAAGCAAATTTATGAAATTGGGCCCTGATACTTTGTGTTCTCTCCCCCTCCAACAAAACATAACAAATAACAATAACAGTCTCAAAACCTGGAGACAACAAAAATTAATTAAGATTTTGATCCGATGAAGTATCCAGTGAATATCCACTGACGCATGATGCCAGACTGTTTAAAAAACAAATTATAAATTAATCCGTCTGACCCGAGAAAGAAAAATGTAAAATAAGAAGCTTCAGGTTTCGCGCTGTCACATTCAATAGACTGGCGCTGCTCATCTTGAAAACTTGATCAAAGCTTTACCACCCAAGATTCGTCCAGAGAAGCTGTTGGTTTTATAATGAAGGTCAGGTCTACCCCCCCCCCTGCAAAATCAATCAGTCTTTAAAAGCAGACCTGTATTCTTCGTTTTAGAAAGGGCAAGGGCCTGGGTAAAGGGCGCCCTATGAGGAAATTGTAAATTCCTACTGGAGCATTTCAAGGGCACCAAGGCAATGACCAAAGGGCATGGAGGCAATCACCTTTGTTGCCTCCGTGGAGTATCATGCCTTGTCAGGTCTATTTCTCCCAAAGTGTCGTGGCCTCCCCCAAAGTATCTTGGCCGAGCGGTTAAGAGCACTGAATTCAAACTCTGGTGTTCTGATCAGCAGCGTGTGGGTTCGAATCCCCAGCCGTGACACTGACTTGTGTCCTTAAGCAAGACACTTAACCATTGCTTCTTCCTCCGGATGGGACGTAAAGTCCTTGGTCCCATGTGTTGTGTAACGCATGTAAAAGAACCCAGTGTATATATCAAAACTAGAAGGGGTACGCCCCGGTGTTCCTGGCTGTGGCTGTGGCTGTATGCGCCGTAGCACCTTGTAAACTCAGAATTGATCACTGCAATAACCTATCTTTCTGAAAGTTTGTATATACTCAGCGCCTTGAGTACCTTGTTTGGTAGATACGTGCGCTATATAAGACTTTGATATTATATTATTATTACCCCTCCCCCCAACCCCTTCCTTGCAAAATCAATTAATGAGAAGCCAACCTGCCCAGCATCTTAGATTGCTTCTGATGAGACGTAAAGCCGTAGGTCCCTTGTGTTGTGTAATGCACTTTGAAGGGTCTGTACCGGTATATGACTCTTATGAAAATTAACGTCAATAAAAACTTGATTGGTAAGAATTACAGAAGCTTACGATAGATAAATTTATGATGATGAAGATGATGATGATGATGATAGTGTAATAATGCAAAGCGTAGAAATGCGGCTGTGGTAAAATATATCATTTTTTATCCCTAAAATTTTGAATACAAGAAGCGTTATCGGTAATGCTTTAAAGATTATTTGTTCCTATTAGGCAATTTTCTTCCGGCGGATTTCACTCTAGATTTTCAATGATATCTCAAAAGCGCGACTATCTTTTCCAAACGAAAATTCAAATGTTCGTCTTATTGTAGGATTGAAACATTCTTAGGGAAGTACATTGTGCTTGTACTTCCCAATAAGGAAGCCATTTTTTGGCATAATGCGAGATGTTGAAATTGAAGAGGAGGCCGTTGAGTTGTGGAAAATTGGCGTGGAGAGATTTTTATTTGTTCCTGTCTTATACATTTGTACATGTCATGAGTTTGTAACCAAATATGTGTCAATCTGTCTATTCCACACACTTAATAAGCCAGAAGATAGGCTCCGACTGTTTTGACCTTTTTCTGGCCGATGATGTCATTGCTTTTGATACAAGTACATGGAAATACAATCTTGTTTATTTGACTCGGACAAAAACCAATCGCTGTGTAATCAACGCTGGCTTTACGGTCTTCTCAGTGGAACTGCCCAGAGCAATGTGACTGTATAAAACAGCCCTACAAATTGGTTGGCAATCCTTGAAACCAACCAGCACTGAAGGTTGACTCGGGTGCAATTTGATAAATTATATCAAAGCTGCTAAGCACTGACAAATCTTGCTTAGCAGAAAACAGGCGACCACCCAGAATGTCACTGAGTTCATGTACTGCACATGGCCTGCATGTGGCTGGTGCCCTGCTTAAATGTGCTAAGCAAGTATTTATGTTTGATGAACTGTTTTAAGATTTATGACTTTGAAATTAAACATGGCCTGCATGTGGCTGGTGCCCTGCTTAAATGTGCTAAGCAAGTATTTATGTTTGATGAACTGCTTTAAGATTTATGACTTTGAAATTAAGCAGGTGTTTTATTAGCAGTGCCTAATTGCATAAGTCTGTTTACAAATAAGTAATTTTGTGTGCTTACTATAAGTAAGCAAAAGTGTATTTTCACAAACTTTCTAGAAGTGCAGGTTCACAATCCAGGTTTTAACGTTTTTGCGCCAGTCACCCGCTTACCAGAATGACCAAGTTAGCAAGTCTGGCTTTGCTTACAGTAAGAAGTCGCTGTTACAAAATTGCAATTCTGCTAATGGGCACTCCTCCGTAAGCATATTATATCTGCTTATGAAATTGGCCTCAAGATGTAACTTTATAGGTCTGCTGCTCATAAGTGGACAAATTGTAGCCACAATGATCGGAAAAACACCTGGCCTCACGCTCAAGCATTTCGCCCCCATCAACTAATCATGCACACTGCAGAGAGAGCAGACTACATTAAAGATGATCAATACTATTTTAAGCCAATGATGTCATTCCTCTCTTCTGTCAAACATTGCATCTGATTGGTTGACTGTGATGTCATCCCCTTCTTGCTGTGTTCTGATTGGTTGACTGTGATGTCATCTCCGTCTTGCCGTGTTTTGATTGGTTGTCGTCAGGGAGAGAGAAGGGATGGCTTTTCACCTTGGCATTTGCGATTGGCTGCACATGGGGAGATTAGCCCACTGTGTTTGCTGATTGAGTACGGATTAATATAGCTCGACTGTCGCTAAGGTCTCTGTAACACTAAAAGGGCTGAAGATGAAAAGAGATGCTGCAGTAAAGAAAAATTGTTTGTGCATTTCCCAAAAATCACAGCAGAGGGTTTGATTTTGATAGCACATTTTTTTACCTTGCATTTTTTTAGCTGATTATTCATCTGTAACATTACTTTAAAGGCCTGCACTCGTTTGGTAATTGTCAAAGACCAGTGTTCTCACTTGTTGTATCCCATAAGCATAAAATAACAAGCATGTGAAACGTTGGGCTCAATTGGTCGTGGAATTATGAAAGAAAAAACACCCTTGATGGACGAATTTGTGTGCTTTCAGATAGGAATAAAAGAGTCTTGCTAGAAGTCTTTTATTATTTTAGTGAGAAATTACCTCTTTCTAAAAAACTACGTTACTTCAGGGGGAGCCGTTTCCCACAATGTTTTATACTATCAACAGCTCTCCAATGCTCGTTACCAAGTTTTTAAGTTAATATTTGTTTTGAGTAATTACCAAGCGTGTACCTTCCCATTAAGTTTAATTACGCAGTACAAGGTCTTTAGGCCTGGAATTTCACCTTTGAGAGGACAAGGCCATTTTTCAAAGGGCACGTCCATTGGAAAAGCTAAGTCAATGGGCAGAAATGAGTTGACTGTTACCCTGCTGCTGTTCGCATAGTAAAACAAAATTGCTCTGCACAATTTTCTCTATCTTAATGGGTCTGTGATTGACCCAATTTCATAGAGCTGCGGTTTCTTAAAGGGCAAGGGCAACAAGGCATTTTCTCCTTGGTAAAAGGACATCCTCTATGAAGAAATTATACATTTTTATTGGAACATTTCAAAGGGCACCAAGGCAATGACCAGGGGGTAACACAGTCAATTGCCTCCATTGCCTCCAAGAAGTATCATTCCCAGGCTAAGCACAACAAAATTATGCTTACTAGCATAAGGCTACCAGCCAAAATACCATGTCACATAATACCGATCTGCGGCTGGCTTCCTGCTCATTTTTTGTTTGCTCAGCAAGAAATTGTAAAATAAACATTCTCTACTTTATCTCAATGAAATGGAGCCTTGGTATGCACTGATGCGTTTAAACACATTGTACATTTAATATGTCCACTGTACCAATTACACCACAAGGTAATTAATATGTAACCAGTTCGTTGAAGTCCCTTGAGCATATGGGGTATATATACCGACAATTCATAATGAATTCTACCACCTGCTGTGTTTATGCATAATGAATCAAGTCAATTAGAGTTAATTGCACACGCATAAGAGCTAAACCAAACATTGATTTTTGTTACGTAACGTTTTATCCCGGCCCCAAGTCAACCTCTTCAGCTAAGGAAAGATTTATTTATTTAATACTGGTTCGATATCTTTCCTGTCCAAAAGCCTCTCAATAACTGACACTCTGAAGCAGATTTTTAAATTTTAGTCTGAAATTAATTATATCAGTGTCTGGACTAAGATATTCTTGACAATAATTTAAGAATATTCTTTGGGTTGTTTTTAAGATGCAGCCAATAATAACATCAATTACCACAAAGAAATTGTTTTTTGCTTCTTCTTCTTTTAAGACAAATTTTCTTGGATTTTCCAGCATGATATTCTCCCAACCTTAAAGGCAGTGGACACTATTGGTAATTACTCAAAATAATTGTTAGCATAAAACCTTTCTTGGTGACGAGTAATGGGGAGAGGTTGATGGTATAAAACACTGTGAGAAACGGCTCCCTCTGAAGTAATGAAGTTTTCGAGAAAGATGTCATTTTCCACAAATTTGATTTCAAGACCTCAGGTTTAGAACTTTAGGTCTCAAAATCAACCATCTAAAAGCACACAACTTCGTGTGACAAGGGTGTTTTTTTTTCTTTCATTATTATCTTGCAAGTTCGATGACAGATTGAGCTCAAATTTTCACAGGTTTGTTATTTTATGCATATATGTTGACATACACCAACTGTGAAGGCTAGTCTTTGACAATAACCAATTGTGTCTATTGCCTTTAATCTGTCTGTTGATTTTTGTTTGCTAATGCAAATTGTGATTTAATAGCCTGAAATATCTCCTTTTTTTAAAGAAAGATTTTTGTTGGATTTTCAGGCACAATATTCTTCCTACTTTGATCTGATTTCCGATTTTCTTTTTCCCTGAAAAATCTGAAATAATTCTATTGATTAGTCTGACAAGTCTACTAGAGCCTACACAATGTGTACACATGTACAGCCCTTAAAAATATTCTCACTTTTTCCCCAAAGAACAAAATATCATAGAAGAAGATTTCAGAACTTTTAGCAGAAACAGACTATAATGCAATTATTATTCTATCCAAAAATGAAAATCCATAATATTATTTAAAGATGAGAAAGTAGTCCAGTCTCATCATCACAACCTTATTATTGACCTGTTGTCAACGGTAATCAAATTCAGCGTCTGTCTGTCTGGGCTCAAACCCCTCAAAGACTTCATCTTAAAAGCACGGTGACCAGTTTCATGCATTCGCTCGTCATGCCTTGCCTCGCAGCAGTTTGCATTGGCCATCAGGAAAAATGTTTGTGTTTATACTGAGAGGCATCCAGCATTTTTTTTTTTTTTTTTCATCATTTTTTTAATGAATTTTTTCCCTATTTTTGCTTTTAAGGCAAGTAAATCTTTAGTTTTTTTAAACCATTTGTTTGTTATCATATGTTTTTTGTAGTTATTTATATAAAAAAATACAATTGAAATAAGCTGTGAAAATTGCATTTCAAAAAGTGGATGGTTTTGAGATATCAGCGCAAAACCATTACAACAGAAATTATTGTGCACCTCGACCTCCCGATTAAAAAGGTTAACCCTGGTTCTTATTTATTTTTTTTAGATTAAAAGCTTGCTCTGTGTTAATACATCAGCCAGCCTGAGAAACTGTTCACAAATGTTGAGTTTGAATCAAGTCTGACAATTCTTCTAAGCTAATTTCTTAAGCACTCCAGAAAGTAAGACTTTTACTAGTCCTCCCTTTCCTACAATTAAATAAACGCAACAAAGAAGGTAGTACCCCTTTTATTACCCCAGCCGTAAGCCCCCTGGAAAACACGCTCCAGAGGTTTTAATCAAACATTTCCACAACAGATGGTACATATGTTTGTAATAACACTAAACATGCCGAAGCCTTGAATCTCTTGAACTTCACAGGAGGGACTTTTAACAGTTGCAATTTCATCAGTCAATGTTCAACATGATTCAAAGGGCGTGCACAATATTTATTTTTATTGGTAAACATTTCAAGATTCACACATAACTTACATGATATAAAGATGGTCTTAGTGGAAAACTTCTGTTTACATTTTTGTTGTTGTTCACTTAAGTTGTTATTTTTGTTAAATTGTTTATGTTTAAAAAATTTGTTAGCCTAATGGTTGTCCTGCATTTGAGTTAACTGAAGTAGAAGATGAATTCTTTGGAAACTGGCAAAGTAACATGACTTTGACACTTGAGGGTCAAACTTTAGTATTTGAGTATTTAATGTGTGTATTCGGGAGTATTAAAAATAACGATAAGAAAACCGTTATGCACAGTAAACAAAGGAGCAATACTGGATAACATGTGGACAAAGTAAAACAAATATTAAAATCGCACACAGTATCGCACATTTTATACGGCCGACCAAGCCAAACAGACAAGAAACAATTTTTTTTCTTGGCATGAGATCTGGAACACACTCTCTCCAGTGCCAGACAACCCCTCTCACAATGTACCCGGCCAGGTATATCACCGGCCACAGCATACATATGCATGAATCGTGTGACACTCTCTCACTACAGCGCTGTATACCCCTGTGGTGTATAATGTCATTACAGCATTGGGGACCAGTCGTTCCAAACCTGAATGGTTTAGTGATCGCAGTGGCATGTGCTAATCCTTTAAAACCTCACCACTCGGGTTCCCTCAAAAATAGATTTTGAAGAAGGTGTTGTCCATGAGCTGTGTAGGGAGAGTGGGGCTGGTGAAAGTCTTTTGAATTCCGGGGCCCATTTTTGTGTTGAGACTTGAGAACCTGGTGGGGTGCAGTTTGTGAACACTTTAGGCAGACTGGAAGCCAACCTTGACGGTGGGGGTGTTGTGTCTCCATGTGGAATGTGACGGTTCGGCATAAAAGCCTGCTACTTTGACTGGAGTTTGATTTTGCAGGAATTTATTCACAGCGATATTTGGACTGTAATGCTTGTACATGTACCAGTTTCATCATTGTACATGCACTTGAACTAAAGATCTACATGAGTGTATTTACCCTGTCTGGGATTATTTCTGCATGTGGAACTCAGCATAATTCAGCGTAATTAGTTGTGTTTATAGAAGCTTCTGTGGAATGGCGTGATAGTCGTCTTCTTCCCTCAAGTACTTCCGAGAAATCATCTTTCACTTCTGGATTTTCTCTCAAAGAATCACAGGGATATTTTAAATGACTGATCTTACAAATCATACGGAAACTTTGTTTTGAAATCTTCATGATATCGGAGTAACTGTATGTTCTAAAAAAAATTAAATAAAATGTTTCACCGGATCTTTAGCCAATAGGGCAGCAGCGTGTTTTTCTTCATTCTTCGCAAGGCCGATCTGACTTTTGTGCCATATTACACAGCTTGGTTCCACACTGTCAGTTATAGTACATCACTCAAACGCCTGAACGGATTCACAGTGTAAAAGATCAAGGCCAATAACCTTCTGTCACCAAAACTCCCTAATAAATACCACACACTGTTTAGTACCACCTCTGGCAGGACTTTGTGTTTCTGATTCCTGCAATCGCTGAAAGGATTGGGAGTTCCTGATTTGTGCAAATCGCCGACTTTGTCCAATACTAACTTGTGACATTTGATTTGCTACTTTATTTTTTATAAATAATGTTTGTATTCCTGATGAACAGACGATGGATAAAATTCAACGGGCTCAGGCGATAGTGAAGGAGTTTATGCGAAAGGTAATTCACGCTGTGTGGTGTGTACACCTTCATCATGGTTGTGGTGTGTTCTAACAACAAGTAGTCACTGTGAATTTGTAGTTTCATTTTTTGGTTAACATGTTTGTAACTGCACTGTGTTTTGTCAGTGAAGAAGTTTGGTGTTAAATTACTGCTTGAAACTGTATGAGGTTTGTTCAGCTACATTGTATGCTTGTGTACTGTACCTCATGGTTTTTGGTGTGTTTACTTTATTAACAATAACAACAAATAATCACTGTTAATATTGTGGTACTGAGTGTTAACAGTCATTTGTAGCTGCACTTTGTAAGTGTTGGATTACTCCCATACCTATGAGGTTTGTTGGGCTATCGTCTCACATGAACCTCATATGTAGTTCTTAGAGAATTGTGTGAAATAACCAGTTTGTGTTGTATGGTTCAGTCCAAAATTTGGTGTGTAAAATTTCACAAATGCAAATATATGTTTTGGGGTATTTGTATACAAATAAAAGGCTGTGTTTTCCTGTGATTTCAAAGAAGCGGATTAAAATTATGTGAGCATTTCAGGTCCCTGTTCATTGATTCTTCAAACGAAGAAAGCTGCGGCAAAATTGACGTCACAGCTTCTCATCAAATTATTTAACTCCAACTTTTGTGAATGCTAGAAGATTAATTTTCATTTTAATAGTACGGCTTTGATATTGATATTATTTTAAGAATGTCCCTGCATTGAGATGACCTGATCTTGCTGTACACATTTTGTCGAGATCATTAGTTTTGAAGTATCTTCCTTGAAGATGTTCCGGGAACAAAATCTAAATCTATTTAGTTTTGATGAAACTTTCACCTGAATGAGTGAACCATGCCATACACGTACTTACATGAATGTCAGTGTGAGCACATATAGCTATCAACCCATTCCAATGGTTTCTACCTATTCATTGTTGAATAACATTTTCACCTCATCCATCCCTAACACCCTTTTTGTAACCAGTCAGCACTTTCCAAGGTCCTTTGTGTATTGTAAAGAGATAAATGTTCTGTTAAAGGCAGTCGACACTATTGGTAATTACTCAAAATAATTATTAGCATAAAACCTTTCTTGGTGACAAGCAATGGGGAGAGGTTGATGGTATAAAACAATGTGAGAAACAGCTCCCTCTGAAGTGGCATAGTTTTTGAGAAAGAAGTAATTTTCCACGAATTTGATTTCGAGACCTCTGATTTAGAACTTGAGGTCTTGAAGTCAACCATCTAAACACACACAACTTCGTGACAAGGGTGTTTTTTCTTTCATTATTATCTCGCAACTTTGATGACCGATTGAGCTCAAATTTTCACAGGATAGTTATTTTATGCATATGTTGAGATACACCAGTTATGAAGGCTAGTCTTTGACAATTACCAATAGTGTCCACTGCCTTTAACTTCATGTAGAGTTAGTTTTGTACTTAGTGTCAAGGGTCTTGTGTGTGTGCACCAAAAGTGAAACCAAAACACTAGTTTGAGTCTTGTTATGAGTCTATCATGTCCTTTCTCTATGATCATACCATACTGACCCAACTTGACCCCCTTGCACTGTAAGCGTTTAGTATAGCACCTGATTTATCACACATCAATTTAACCCCACAGAGAGCTTGCTAGTCTTGACCCAAGACGTCAGTGATCGATAGTGGGTAGTGTACTGCTCAGATACTGCGCTGGTTATAACTCGTTATAGCGCACCCTCTTAACCAACTTGACTGGACAGTGAGAGACAGTCAAGCCATAAGAGGGCGCACTGTATAATTGTTTACAACGAGCGCAGTACACTATCCACTATTGATCACTAAAGTCTTGGGCCAAGACTAAGAGCAAGCAGGCTTACAGAACACTACTTAGAAATGTCCCACATGTGTTTCACAGTTAGCTCATCTTAAGAAAGGATCTCTGTAAGGTATGAAAAGCCCCATAGGTTTGTCAAGTCTTGGGGAGAACACTGCTACTAAATCCTGTATACTTTTAATAAAATTTGACCACAAAGATTTCATCTAACACGGCGGACATCTCATCCAGAATCAAACCTCATCGTTTTAATTATTTTCCTTTGAAGCGCCGAAGCTTAATCTAAAAGGATTTGGGTTACAATGGTCGGGAATCAACACAAAGAATCTTCCCTTAATCAGAGTTAATTCAATCGTCTAATTAGATTTCAATCTTGATTATTTAAGAGCTGACGTTAATTCTTTAAATTGTCACATCATGTTTAATCAAGTTACACTTAGTGTTAACCAGTCTAAAATCGAACCCTAAAACCTAATTGCATTCAAATTCCCTGTGCAGGATTCAGAAGATGGTTGCCTTGTGCACTTTTGCTCTCCCACATTATCACTGGGTTTGGGTCTTCTGCCCAAATGCCAGTTAAAGGCAGTGGACACTATTGGTAACTACTCAAAATACTTATTAGCATAAAACCTTACTTGGTAATGAGTAATGGTGAGAGGTTGATAGTATAAAACATTTTGAGAAACGGCTCCCTCTGAAGTAACTTAGTTTTTGAGAAAGAAGTAATTTTCCATGAATTTGATTTTGAGACCTCAGATTTAGAATTTGAGGTCTCAAAATCAAGCATCTAAATGTACACAGCTTACTTGTCCTGCTGGCCAGTCACTTGAACAGTTAGAGGGCAAACCCTGTAAGGTAATCATTAGCAGTTAAGTAAACACTACAGGAAATTACTAATAATTGCGCCGTTTTGCACAACCGTTTAAAGTACATTGTACTTTTGATTCTTTCTGTTTGATTTGGTACATTGGTGCAAAGTTCGGGGCCCAATTTCATAGAGCTGCTTAGCACAAAAATTTGCTTAGCACAAAGTTTCTTCCTTGATAAAAACAGGATTACCAATCAAATTGCCATTTGTTGCATATTGCTTGTTACAGGTATTCAGCTGTTGTTTGCTTATCCTGAAAATCACGTGGAAGTTTGGTTGGTAATCCTGTTTTTATCAAGGCAAACAATTTCATGCTCAGCAAATTTTTGTGCTTAGCAGCTCTATGACATTGGGCCCTGGTCAAAATGTCTCAATCCAGTTGTTGGGAATCTGTATAGTGTTATGCAAATATATTGTTAACGAAGCATGTTCACTCAATTTAGCTCTACAGATGAGCTGCAAGTAGAAAATGCATCCAGCAAGTTTATCATTTAAGTTGTCCCTCAAAAGAGATCGTCACATGGTGCTACCCACAAACCTCACCTAATAAAAGTGCAAGTGGAAATGTAATGCTTGAATGAGAAGTAGCCTTGGTACTAGATTAAGCTCCATGCCAGTGCCATTATCATACTGCTGGTCATAATAATCATAGAGTGTTAATAAACAACATGTATCCACTAATTGTATTGAACAGGTTTGATACGTGCCTCCATCGTCTTCGTGGTGGCTTCCACAGCAGTGCAGACAACCCGTGCAGACATCCCCCCCCGCTGAATGCATAATAATAAACCCGTATCCATAGTAACCGGTGTTCATTGTTCATCATCGTCTTACTCATCCTGTTTGCTATTCATTTCTTGTCACATGTTGCTTTTTTTTTTTAACCGGGCAGTTTTCACGGTGCGTTGATTCTCCACCCATACATGTGTTATCAAGTCGTCTTCATTATCGTAGTCTTCTTCATCTTGGCTTTTTTTGTGTGACTAACACGCATTCAGCATAATTTATATGGATGTTGTTTAACCTATTTTCACATTGTTATCAATTTTATTTAGATTAACTTACTATGTGGCGTTCAGTGCTAATACCAGGCACTTCCTGGCAAACTCAAAACGGGTTTTCTTTGCTCGTCAACAAGCGTGTTGTTCTTCCTTCATTAATCTGATTATCAATTTGATTTTACCCTGGGAAGATTCAGGAAAATTCAAGGTTATGAATATCTTAATTAAATTTTTATTACATTTTGATGTATTTTAAAGCGGGAGAGCCAATGCAATTTATCTTGTAAAGGCCTACTTGTATATAAGTAGCAGTAAACCAAATTAAATATTATCTGGTCTAATCTAATTAAAAAGTCCCAAAATCCTTTCTTAACCTATGAATAACAACTTAAGACAAATGAGTAGTGCTTGTTTAAAATGTTTAAACTGTGTGGAGAGTCCGTTCTTATTTCAATTCTTGGTCCAGTTTCATAGAACTGCTTAAACAGAAAATATGGCTTAACAACTTTCTGCTTAGCAGTTTTCTGCTTAGCAGAAATGAGCAGGACACAAGTCACAAATGGTACACTATGACATGGTGGTTTGGCTGAAAGCCTTATTCTGGTAAGCATAGTATGGTTGTGCTTAGCTTAGCTTCTTGGGCTTAAGCAGCTCTATAAAATTGAGCCCTGCTCCTTGAAAAAAAGTCTGGTCAAGTAAAAGATAATTGAGAAACAAGTCCTGTGGTCTTGTGGAATTTCCAAGAAAAATATTTAAACCCAAACCCTGATGTACTATGCGTATCTATTTTATTTACGGGATGTACTTCTTCCACTAATTATTCCACAGTGTGAATTTCAGACTGCACTCCTTAGCTATCATATGATGTTATTCAATTCCAACCTATAAATGTTACAATTCCCTTTACACTTCAGTCTGCAACACATCCACTTAAAAATAGACATCCGGGGTAGAATAAACAGCCAAGTCTTTGTAGAAAATGAAAAAAAAAACAGGACTGCCAAAGAGAAAAAACCTTTTGAGGATTTTCTTTGCTCACTAGGGGGATCATGGCTGAGTGCAGCAGCTGGATTCATTTAACCTTGAGACGTGTGGAGTTTTTTTCTCCTTTTTTCTTGCCTCTTTTAGTTTGTCAGATTCTGTTCTAAGAAGGCGTAAAGCCATTACTGATTTGGTTATCCTGTACATGTAAAACTCACTTATTGTTGCACTGTTTGGAGGGAATTTTTGGTTTGTTGAAACCGGGTTTTAGGGGGGAATTCATAGTTTAAAGAGAGAACTTCGCTGTTTTGGTTTAATATTTTTATTTTAATCATTTATTTAATGTTACTTTTTGTTACGTATTTTTTCTTTATTCAGGGCCTATGTCCTATATATTTTTATTTTATTTTATTTAACATTTAGATATTTATTTTATTTATTTATTTATTTTACTTATTTATTTATTTCATTTTTATTTATTTATTTATTTATTAATCGTTTAACTTTTTTTTAATTTATACCAGAACCAAATCACTTCAAAGGGAATCCATACTCGACTACTCATACTATCAACAGCTGCAGTGACTCCCACAAATTTAGTTCCATCCACATTAATGTTTAACGTATTAACGAATCAATGACCCTACCTTTATGTATCCGACCCCCATGGTTGCCAAGGAAATTACCTCTATCTTACTTGCTATCACGTCTTGAAGAAAGGAGACACAACAGATGATAAGAAATCTAGCGCAGACCAATGTAACCCAGTACAGACGCAGGGCTGGAATGTGCAATCAAAGCTATAGGAATGCATGCCATTCATTCAAGATAGTCTATGACCTTACAAACATTTACCAAAGGCAACATGTGTTTCGTCTTTCAGTGATGTGATTTCTCCCATACTTAATTGGGAAATCTAGGTTTTTTATAAACACCCCCCCCCCCCAAAAAAAAAAAAAAAAAACATTATTAAAAATAAAATAAAAAATAAGTAAATATTTTTTTATTTGTCTTTTTAATTGCGATCAAATTCATAAAAAACATGAGGATAAAATCTTTTGGAACACCCTAGATTGCAGAGTAGGTCTTAAAACCAAAAAGAATGTATGTGAGCAGGCTTCAAACTCTCAAGATTCACGCTTTGCGCTCAAAGTTCCGGGTTTCTTTCAACAGCTTATCACACCCATGTCTTTGCTATTGCCCTGGGTTTTTTTTTTTGGGGGGGGGGGGGGTTTGCCAGCTGTATTCTGTAAGCTGCTTTCCCTAAAGAATATCCAGTTTCAAACAAACAATTTATACAACTCTAGACATTGAAATATATTCTTGAAATACCTTCCTCTTCAATGTGACCTGCCGACCAATAAAAAGAAATATCTGAAATTTGATCAGCTGCGTCTGGGAGCCTGTCATGCAGGTACTCTATATTGATTCAGAGGTTTTGAAAGGGGTTATGGTGACAGTTGGATCCTGTACCGCAAGCTTGAGTGTAAAAATAAAAACAGGTTTGTGCCTGCAGCGTATATAGATATCTAGTGTACTTCTTCAAAGGTAGATTTTGTTTTGAGGTCATTGTGGGGTCAGGATTTTAGTTCGCTGTCTTATTTTATGTTCAGTTATAGAGGCTTTACATAGTGGGAACAAATACATGTAGGCCTACTGTTATCATTTTATTTTTGAACGCCACCATATTGTTTATCTTGTTTAGGCAGAATTTTCAGAGTGAAGAGCAATTGGGTTTATTTCAGCTTTTTGACTAGTGTGCTGTTGTCGTTGTCATGGGTTTGCCTCTACAGGTGCACAGAGACTTTCTAATAGCAACACATAAGTTCTAGTTTTAATTTTGTTTTTCTTACACTTCTTACTTTAATTCCTCTTTAATGTAACTATAACTTTATAGGTAAGGAACTGAATCGATAGACCCAGAATCAGCTGGTATCATCATGGGTTTTGCCTCAACAAGTGAATAGCGACTTTTGAACCAGAGTTCTAGTTTTATATTTGTTTTTCTAACACTTCTTACTTCTTCCTCTTTAATGTAACTTTACAGGTAAGGAACGATACAACTGAACCGATAGACCCAGAATCAGCTGGTATCATCATGGCATTACAAGAAGAACTCATTGCTGTCCGGCTACGAGAGGCAGAGTCCTCAGAAACTCTCAAAGATCTCCAAGATGATATCAAGTCTCTAGAAAAGGTAAAGCTCTTTTCCGCAAGGAAATAAAAATAACTTATAGTCTCTCTAGTTGCTATAAACATTATGTTAAAATATAAAAGTTTCTTTTCAGTTACTTTCTTTGCAGCTTTCTCCAGAAGACAATCAGAGCATACTGATTGAAACATAACGTTGAGACCAATAGTTCTTTCAGAACCACCCCAACTTATTTAAAGCAACTCCATTGGCTTCCAGTTGAGCAAAGGATAGTCTTCAAACTCGGTCTCCTGGCCTTCAAATCATCGCACAACATGGCGCCATCCTACATCTCAGATCTCATCACTCAGTATGCACCTTTCCGCAGTAGCCTAAGATCAGCCGATCAACGTCTCCTCGTAGAACATATGGCAAAGAACACATGGGGAGCACGTGCTTTCTTGGTTACTGCGGGGAAGGTGTGGAATAGTCTTCCCTACCACATCAGGACTGCAACTACAACATCTTCTTTCAAAACTGTCCTCAAAACCCACCTCTTTGCAGTTAAACAATGACCTCATCTCTCTACAAACTTTTTCTGTTCCTTTCTTTTGAACTGTTTATTTTGTATCTTGAGCGAGCGCCATGAGCGCCTTTTGTGGCGGATACCGGCGCTATATAAGACTCCATTATTATTATTATTATTATTATTATTATTATTATTATTATTATTATTATTATTTAGAGATAGTAACTACAATTGACATGGTGTTACCGCAAACCTTTCCATATTTTATTTCCATCATGCAAAGTATCAAATCCTACTTTTCAGTCTGCATCACCTTCCAATCAAATAAAAAAAAGCTTCTGCAAGGTTTATTTCTTTTCCTCTGATTCAGATTTGACAAACATTGCTGGGTGAAATGTAGAACAAAGAGCCATTCAAGCGGCTTTATTCCACAGACTGCATCTCTTTAAAACTCTTTGCCTGGTGCACCCTTCCCTCCATCCTACAATCTAGACTGTTTTAAGAGGAATATCAATTCCTACCTTCAGCTCCCCTGAGTTAATTTCATCTTTAAAATCGTTCTTCATGTAGCCCTTACCAAGAGTGACTTTCAGCCTAGTTTGGGGTTAACTTTGTAACGACTCACAGGCATCTACTATTTTTGTGTAAAGTCAATGCAAATCCTTGATACGAAACAGCTCCTCTCATGTGCCTTATTTTTGTCTCCTTGTCTCTACCACCAGGCCAATAAGAAACTCCAAGAGGAACCCGGCCACTCCGTAGAAGCTCTACAAGACGAGCTCATCGCCGTCAAACTACGAGAAGCTGAAGCCAATCTATCCCTCAAGGAGCTTAGGCATACAGTGAATGAACTGGAGGATCATTGGCAGGTAAGAGAACCTCCTCAGTTTCAGATTGGTGCTTTCATAATTCCAACAGCTTCCACTGGACATTTGTTCCTGTCCAGCAGGCAATAGACCATTATCACGGCGTGGCCATGTTGAAATACTCCATTCCAACTCGATGTACTCCAACTGAGGCTGGACCAGAAAATTGTCTGGTGCCGTGCGCAATGAATATTAGCATTCATTACTGTTGATTGGAAACCGGGAACATGACCAAGATGGTGACAGCGTGGTAAAGGTCTTTTGCCTATGTTTTCATTGTATCGATTTCACAAAGTACCAAGATGCGTCTTAAAATGTTGTTAGTATCACCATAGTGATATGTATTGTAACATCACATTTTACGAATTTAAGATTGATGAACAATTCAGGTGTAATAATAATAATATTAATAATAATATCGAAGTCTTATATAGCGCACGTATCTACCAAACAAGGTACTCAAGGCGCTGAGTATACACAAACTTTCAGGAAGATAGGTTATTGCAGTGATGGATTCTGAGACCCAATTATGTAGCACTTAAAAGGGTTTAAAAGGTGCAACGGCGCATTAAGCAGCCACAACCAGGAACACCGGGGCAAACCTCTTTTCGATAAGTGCACTGGGTTCTTTTACATGCGTTACACAACACATGGGACCAACGGCTTTACGTCCCATCCGCAGGACGAAATTTGTCTTAGCTCTTTGTGAAATCGGCCTCTGGGTGGAGTCTTCACATAGTTGGTTGATGTATGTCTTGACAGTCATTCCTCTCCTCCTCTTTCTGTGTGTTGATTGCCTCAGCACCAATCACACTGGTTCATGAAATGGTGAGGCTCAAACTTGGGTAGAAAATGCACACGACCTCACCTTGATCCAGTGGTTGGACTGCAGGACGTGCAATCACAAAGTTGTGGGTTTGAACCCTGCCAACCTAATTGCTGTTTTCACAATGACGAGAATAATGATTGTCATCTAGTTACTGGATCAAAACTTTTTTGTTTGTACAACTCATAATCATAGACGTTAAACCAATGTTTGTATGAGAGAGATTTGCTGTTGCTAGCTTGGTGTTTATATCCCCTTGTGGGAGTTTGCCGAGTTCCCTTGATGGAAACATCATCTAAACAAGCAAATGAACAAACTCATATCCATGGCTCAGTTTCACAGCTAAGTAGAAAATTGTGCAGAACAATTTTCTGCAAAGCAAATCTAAACAGGAGACCAGTCACAGATGGTACATGTAATAACATTGTATTTTGGTTGGTGGCCCTGAAACCTTTCTTAAAGTCGGTCCAAGTTAGTTTCTCACCCTCGCGCTCTCTTCTTATACCATCTCTGCTTCAGAAACATCTTCAGAGGGCATCATCCCGAAGGAAAGAGAGCAACACTAAACAGACTGTCCAGACGCTGACAGAAGAGTTGATGTCTGTCAGATTAAGAGAGGCAGAGACAATGGCTGAACTCAAGGAGGCTAAACAGAGAGTCATGGAGCTTGAGACACAGGTACGTTTGTGAACAACCTCTTTCCCAGTGGTGTACGATCTCGTTGCCTTGTTGCTTCCAAGAATGTACAATGACATCATCATTTTATCTCCAAGAATGTGGCCGGATGATGTCATTTTGATAGGGCCTTTGTGAAATAGCACTTCCATTCAAACGCTTATAGTCTGTAAAACTTGTTGAGGGGCACCAAGGACAAGACGAGCAAACAGAGGCCTTGGCGTTGGTCTTGGCCTTGGTGGCCCTTCATTACTTTCCCACAGACCTAAAGATTTTCCAAAGGGCGTGCCCTTTGCAAAGTGTAAATGACCTCGTTCTCATCAAAGATGAAATTCAAATGATAGATTGATAGATAGTTTGTCTTTTTTTACATTCGTGGCCATTGGCCAAATTTTTTTACATTCTTTTTTTACATTCGTGGCCATTGGCCAAATTACAGTCAAAATTACAATACATACAAAAAATAGTCAAAATGACGTCATTGTTAGTTTATACCTGCCATGCCAGTATTGGATCCTCAATTTGAGATCATTTGTACAGTACAACACTTGCCCATTACCCAAAGCAGTAGCTTATTGTCTTCGTACTGTGGGCTACCTAATTTGTACAACCATGTATTTTTGATCCAATTTTCTTTTCCCCATCATTGTCTCTTGTAGAATCAATGCACAAGTAATCAATTCCGTCGCAGCGAGGAGGAACGATTAGAAATGAAGGCGGAGCTGGATAAGGTCATGAGACACGAAAAGGAGTTACAGAGCTCCCTCAATGTCACCACTAAGGATCTCTGTAAACTACAAGCCAAGGTGAATACACTGTACAGCGGCCAATGTGTGCGTGCGTGCAAATTATAACTTGAGGAGGACTCAAATGTCAACTCAAAACTTGGTTTGTGGATGGCTTATGGGATCCCCCAGAAGCCTGTTGTTGTTGATGGACCCCTTTGGTCAAATGTCAGGGTCAATATGACTAAGGAAAAAACAAATTTGATGGAGCAATAACTTGATGTGGACTCTGCTTATTAACTGCAAATTTGGTTTGTGGATTTGTTTTGGGGTCCATTGAAGGTCTCCTGTCCCCTCCTCACCACACTACCCCTCTGCCTTCCCTCATCCCTCCTATTCGTTAGACCGCTAAGGTCAAATGTCAAGTAACTGATTGGCTTACACGGCATTTGTGTTTACAACTTTTAAAGGATTTGCCTTATCTGGAGACAAATGAAATGTTCCCCGATTAAAAATTGAAATGACTGTGATGTACTCCTTGATATTCATCGTACGACTAACCGAACGAGTCAAGACTTTGTATAATATTTTATAAGAATACCTTTTTGTTTTCATATTTAGAGTCAAGAAGAGTTGTATAATATAAGAATACGTGAGACCGAGGCCAACGCCTGCCTAGCTGAGCTGGCTCAAAAAATGGCAGAGCTGGAGATACAGGTACGATTGACCAATAGGGTTCAGGCTAGTGACAATATTGACCAATAGGAGACTGTTATTATTAATGATAAACCAATCAAATTGAAGAATTGCAGAGTTGGAGATACAGGTACGATTGACCAATAGGGTTCAGAATAGTCAACAAAACTGACAAATAGGAGCCTGTTATGATTATTGATTTAATGAAATTGAAAAATGTGTATTCTGATCAATGTAGTACAACCCAATTGCAAGCAAAGTAAAACAATTAAACTGTCATGCATTTTTAAGTGTGTTTTGTTACAGTTTTCTTTTCTTTATTCAAGGAGGACATGACAAAAACTTTGCAGGAAATGTTGTTTTTGTCTGCCACTTTGTCAATCAAGTAACATATTTTGTGACTTTACAGTTCACTCAGGTTCTTCAAAGTTCCAGTAAGAACTATTTTAAGTAAGCTCTTGTTTTTCTCAGATTTCATGCACCCTGCTTGAAAATAAATCTAGAAGTCAGGGAAATTGACGTGGGACTTGAAAAAGGATAGCTTAACCCAGGACGGACTTTTTAATAGAACGATTCTTTACAACATAAGGGGTCATTAAATATCTTGGATCCACTCCACTGGCATCATCTGTGTGAAAGTGCTTCAGTACAAGATCATGTTTGGTGAGAGCGAGCACTTTGGAAATATCCACAAAGGTTATTTTTGATGATGCCAGGGGCCTTTCTCAAACCTCGGCTTGCAGGTACACGCAGCAATACGCGCTAAAAATGCAGGTTAAAGGACGGGATGCGTACACAGCGCGCGGAGCCTAAGCCTGAACCGGAGCCCAAGCCGTGGTTTGAGAAAGGCCCCAGAGAGGTACAAGAATGTAGTGACCCCTTAGCTTGTCAAAGAAAAGTCACACATTTAAATATTGGTTAACTAACTGCATTGTTGATTGTTCATTGTAGCTCTGTTTTGTAGATGTCCAAAAAGTTGGTTTGTTACATGTTCTTTTCTCTACCAACAGAGGGCGCCAGAGTGTGTTACACAGAATAGTCCTGTTTCTTGCATGGGATGGTTGGGTTTTTTTACTTCTCCAAATTAGCTCTGCTATGTTTTCTATGACAAAAGTTTGACATTTTAGCGAAATATTTTGTCATGTTTGGTATTATTTTCATACATTTCAGTTACATTCTATCCCTTTATAATTATCATTTCATAGAGTTAATTTTTGTTGGAATGAATACTACCCAAACATATATGTAAATGATAATGCTAAGTACATGTAGAGGCGACCGCCCACCAGAGCATGTTGTCGGTAAGAGCACCCTCTAGGGGCCAGTAAGAGCACCCTCTAGGGGCCAAAGTCATAACAAAAACTGGAGAAAAAAATAGTACAAAATTCACAGGGTTTTTGTAGCAGCTTTCCTTTTTAGAAGCACCCTTCTCTCTTAAAGAATGCCCTTCAACTAGCATTGCTCTGTTCTTGTCGTCTAGAACCAAGAGCTGTTGACCAAACGAACCTTGAGTGAGTCGGAGACGGAGACTACCCTGCAGGAACTACGCAACAGAATATCAGAGTTGAACACAGAGGTAAAAGTTCAAACTGTCTCGGTCGTCACTCCAGCGAACCGAACTTCCCCCCGTCTTCCCTTCCCTCACCCAACTATCAACCATTATTTCCCTTTTAGAAGCTAAAGTAAAAGTCTATCAAGATTGCCAAAATTTGGCAATTTCGTTAAAACGAGGTTGGGGAGGTAGTGCTTTCTGCTTTCGTGATTTTGGTGGTTGACTGGCTGACAAACAGTACTCTAATGAGGGGTAATTTAACACAGATTTATAAGAAAATTTGTTGCAAAGCCGGAAATGGTGTGGTAAATGGTGCTTTAACAATGATTAACCAAGTGGATACAACTGGACAACTAATTACATTTTAATTTAGATTACTTTCATTTGATACTTTGACATTTTGCCTGAAGATCAATAATCATAAAATATATTAAAGCCATTGGACACTTTCGGTAAACAGTATTGTCCAAAGGACCACACTTCGTGTATCACAACTTATATATAAAATAACAAACCTGTGAAAATTTAGGCTCAATCGGTCATCGGAGTCAGGAGAAAATAACGGGAAAACCCACCCTTGTTTCCGCACATTTCGCCGTGTCATGACATGTGTTTACTATAAATCCGTAATTCTCGTTGTCAAGAATTGATAATTGTTTCAACGTTTTCTCAAAAAGTAAAGCATTTCATGGAATAATATTTCAAGAGAAGTCTTTTACCTTTACCTTCTGTAAACCCTGTAAGTTTGTTTTTTTTCCTGTTCCGAAAGTGTATAATGGCTTTAAGGTGAGTTTTGTGGTAGCACCGTGTGTACATCTCTTTTGAGTAGTGTCAGTTCTGAAAAAAAGTTGGTGTTGACAGCTCAACACTTCCATCAATATGCCTCGGATCATCTTCAGGAGAATGCCTTCTCCTTCAGCATTCATTTGTGGATGATGAGAGCATACTGATGGAAGCGTTGAGTTGTCCAACCATTGGATCTTCTCAAAACAACTCAAAGAGATTTACACATGGTGCTACCATAACCCTCACCTCATTATACTCGCATCATTGAAAGTTCAAATCCCACAAAATGCTGCAAATAAGTATTTTGAAAGATTCTGACACCACGTCTGTCTTAAACCATCGCCTCAACCATTTGCTTGATTTTGTCACTCTAGGTAAAGCAGCTTCGTCTTAAGCTACACTCCAAACCCGGTGACCAAATGTCCTACAGCGATTACGATGACAACCAGTACCCTGTCAGTGTCATCACCAACCCTGCAGCGGCCCTCGATGACGAGGACTTTGATGACAATGACAGTAATCAAGGGGAGATGAGAGGTATCGATATGTCAGTCATTGAATCGGACGATGAAGTCCTAGAAAGACGAACATGTAAACACACTGAAGTCTGAGGCCGTGCCGGTAAGGAGATTTCGTATTGGGAACACTAGATGGCAGCAGACTTCTCCAAAGCGTGCACATGCTCAAAACTAAGTTAACAATGGACAATTTATCTAATAAGGGAGTGTAGAAAGATGAACCTGTAAATTACTGAAGTCTGCGGACGATCTGGTCTAGAGATTTTTGTTCTTTTGTCCTGTAACTAGTTGGGTACCTGAGAATTTGAAACTTTTGGGGACACTAGGTGGCAGCAGACGTACAAGGAAAACCCATAGACGCTGTCACCATCTTGGTCATGTTCCTGTTTTCCAATAACAGTGATGAATGCTAACATTCATTGCGCAAACATAAGTTGGAATGGTGTAAAATCAAGATGGCCACACTGTGATAAAGGTCTATTGTTTTGGACAATGGGTGCATGCTGGGTACTAGGTAACATGGAAAATACCAACATAGTACTAGTTCGCTCTGTTGGTTGAGCACTGGCTCAATTATTCGGAGGTTGCAGTTTCAAATCGTGCTCTAGTCCATTTTCCTTGTTCAACCCAAAACTAAAATAGTAAACAACAAGGTTGGGGGGGGTATTGTATTGATGACCCCATGTAGGTTTGTCTAGACCAAACTTTTTATCAGAAAGATAAAACCAAAAACTCCCTTTTGGGGAGTCATCACTATTTTGGGTAAACAGCAAATGTAAACGACGTATTTTGTTTGATCTAGATGAGTTGACATTTGTTTTGATTCCCCGAGAGATCCTATTCCAAGATAAAGATCAAGGATTATGGTAGGATTTGATTAATCTGTCTGGCCTAGCAAGGACATCTTCAAATAACCTATATTAATTGGTACACAATAGTGGTGTGATACATTTTTTGTATTATTTGTTTTTTGGGGTCATCATTTGTGAAGCTTCATTACTGGCTCTCACTTTGTAAAGCTGCTATGCAGACAATTCTGCTGAGCAAATTTCTTTGCTTAGCAACAAATGAGTGGGTACCAGTCATAGCAATGGTGTATTCTGGATGGCAACCTATATGTTGCTAAGCAATATTTGGTTGTGCTTAGCAGTTTGTTGTGCTTATGGGCTTTGGGCCCTGGAGAAAAAGAAGAACAGTTTTCAGAATATTTTCCTGGGGCTGGAAGTTGGGGCTTGAAATGAGAAGATACTCAAGTCGATACATTGGGACAATTGGACAGAAAACATTGTAAAGTGAATCAGGTTTAACCACATTTGATGGAGTTGAAGGAAAAGTCTTGAGTTGTTAAGAAATTGTCACAAGAAGTTTGTCACAGATTGAGGACAATATACTCCTTCCTAAAGCTAAGGTGGAATTCACAAATAGTTAAGACTAGTCATATCTCGAGTTAGGACGAGTTACTCGTCCTAACTTAGGACTAGCCATACGTTGTTCATATCTCCTAGGACTAGTCCTAAGTTAGCACTGGTCCTGAATCTTTGTGAAATCATCCCCAGGTAGAGTTCATCTCCATATTTGTATACAGAGTAATGAAGTATTGCATTCTGTGTTGAAGTTTCCACATCCATTGCAGAGATTCTGAAAGCTTTCTCCAAAACGCACAAAATATTCTCCAAGTTGAGATCCTTTCACTGTAAAATATAAAGTGGCCCTGTAAACCTGTATATAAAAAGAAAAACCATGTTACAACGGCCAATTGAAGTACATGCACCAACCAGTACGGATGGCCCCCCGAACATGGATAAATGTATATTATGTAGAATAACATGCTTCCTTTGACTGAGGTTTCAATGTATCCAGTATTATTTAATTAATTAGTTAATTAATTAATTAATTAATTGATCTTCCCCTGGTTGTAAATTAGGGGCTTGTTTAAAGTGTACAGAACGCATGTAATGAGAACACAAATAGATATTTTTGCACACCGAAATATGTAGGATATTTTATTTCTTGATATATTATTACTATGCGTTTATATTCAGTATTTATGATGTTATTACCGTGGAGTTTTTATGTTGGGCTGTAATGTCTGTACGCAAGTTTTGTAACTGTTGTTGATATTTTATTTATTTTATTTTATTTTTTAATTATTCACTAGGGGTCGATTTCTCAAAGAGTTTGGACGAGTTACTCATCCTAACTTAGGACTAATCTTAAGGTCTGCATGCTACAGTGCAGGGTTGGGACTCGTCCTAAATCCTAAGATTAGTCTTAAGTTAGGACGAGTTTTGTGAAATCGACGGCAGGCCCCTGAAAAAAAAAGGAGTTACTATTCATTTGATTTTTGTTTTCTTCTGCTAGTGCAGGATTCGTTGTTAAAACTTGACTTTGTAGTGCCCAACATGAGTAACTGTCCCAACTATAGTTGGTCTGTCCCCACTTGAGTACACTCACATCATAGATAGATCCAGGTGTGACCCAACCAGATTTGGGATGCCCATTTACAGTTGGGACAATTATTTTGTTTGCGTCTACCATTTCTACTTGTATACTTAATCTAATAGTCCAAACTATAGTTGGTCTGTCCCAATAGACCCTTCCCATGAAATATGTAAATTGCACAAAGCGCGTGCGCACTAATGTTTTGGTTGGCAAAATGAGGGAACATCGCGCTGTTTTGTACACGCCTAATGGCTGCGTGGCGCAGCCGCGATTGCGCATCTGCTTAGTGCAGAACTCTATGGCGTTTGCCAACCAACAGGGTCTGTACGCATGCGTGAATGTGATTAGCATATTTCATGGGAAGGGTCCATTGCAGTGCACTCACATTAGGCCTGACTTGTAAAGCTTTTGGTGTCCCCCAACCATAGTTGGGTATCCATTTACAGTTGGGACAACCAACAGCTTGTTTTGTCCAAACTGTAGTTGTTCTCTTCCAGTTTCAGTACACTCTTATTAGGCTTATTCTTAAAGACAGTGGACACTATTGGTAATTGTCAAAGACCGGATTTCTCACTTGGTGTATCTCAACGTATGCATAAAATAACAAACCGTCGAAGTTGTGAGAAAATAAGGAAAGAAACAACACCCTGGTCACATGAAGTTGTGTGCTTTCAGATGCTTGATTTCGAGACCTCAAATTCTAAATCTGAGGTCTCGAAATCAAATTCGTGGAAAATTACTTCTTTATCGAAAACCACTCCACTTCAGAGGGAGCCGTTTCTCACAATGTTTTATACTATCACCCTCTCCCCTTTACTCATTACCAAGTAAGATTTTATGATAATAATTATTTTGAGTAATTACCAATAGTGTCCACTGCCTTTAATATAGCTCTTGGTGTGTCCCAACCATAGTTGGGATGTCCATTTACAGTTGGGACAACCAGCATTATGTATAACCTCTACCTGTATACCAGACTAAAAATCTCACACATTCCTTAGGTATTGAAAGTGATGGTTAAGTTTTCACCCTTCACTGCACATGGTGGTGTTACGTATGATTTTTGGTTTGGTAGTTTTTTTAATACTAAAAGCGTTACTGTTTAGTTTCAGGACACATTTCAAAAGTGGTGCTTTATTTGAAAATTTCCTTTGTTGTGCTGTTGCAGAAGGAGTTGTTTTTGACGGCTACTGTTAAAGGAACACGTTGCCTGATCGGACAAGTTGGTCTATTAAAGGCGTTTGAAACCGTTTGTTATGAAATGCATATGGTTAGAAAGATGTTTCAAAAGTAGAATTTGCCAGTTTTCCTTTTACGTCGCGAACTAACGCAGTCTGCCATTTATGAGAGTCCACGGTTGGCCATTTATGGGAGTCAAAAATTTGACTCCCATAAATGGCCAATCATGTTAGTCGACGAGGTAAAATGAAAACCATGCGATTTCGAGGCCTATTTGTGTAGACTATATTGTATTCTACCTTTACAACATCTTTCTACCCATATGCATACTATAACAACAGTTACAGAATGCTTTTTAAAGACCAACTCGACCAATCCAAGACAACATGTTCCTTTGATGTTGCAGCCCTTTCCTCAAAAAACTTAATTTTTGAATAGTTTCCAATATTTTAGGGTTTATATCAAATCTTTGCTTGACTTCAGTTAGCACTTCACTATTTAAACACTCTGAATCAAGAGTGCTCATTAATGCTTGCTGAATATTCAATGCAATTTTAAAAAAATAAATTTCCCTTTTATGGGTGTGGCTCAGTGAAAATAGGGGTGTACCCAAATCTCCATTTGGAGGTTTTATGTTAAATGCTCTTTTTATGATTATGTCATTTTGTTTTAAAGGTTATTTTAGTGGATAGTTAAACACCATTCATAGCATTATGTTTATTTATGTTACCAGCTTACCATGGTAAACCCTGAACCATATTTTTGTACATAACATGTAACCTATTTGGTAATTTTATTTTATAACAAAAACGAATTTTAATTATTTGTATTTGCAATAACGGCAGCGAAAACCTTATTTTGTTTAAAACTTCTCCTTAAAAAAAGAATGTATAAGTGTAAGTTCTTATTGTTGTTTGTACTCATGGTCAAAGAAACCAATGCTTGGTATCATAAACAGCTAAGATGTATCTTAAGTTGTGTATCAGTCTTAATTGCTAACACAACGAGCAGGGGGCAAAGTTCTGCAGCTCATTACCAAACAAACAGATTTCACATTCTATCCTTGCCAATGTTTTATTGATGCGTCAGGAATAATTTGTATTTTAAAATGTCAAACGTTTAAGTGTGTGAACAAATTGCACAATGCTAGTCTATTTTGCAGTCGCTTTTCAGGTGTTTAAATCGTTGTTAATGTGCCGCACGTGCGGGAGACTATACGCGGCTGAATATATGCATTGCTCAGTGTGTGTTGCTTACCGTTTATAAAGATGCCATCTTCGCGCTCATTTCATGAACAAATCGTTGCATTCATTTCAAAGTTTTGACTTAACTCAAGACTTATCGAAGACGGCAATTTACTAGGAACCAGCTCTAGTCAAGAAGGACGCTCAAGTTCTTGGGGATCGAAAATATCTCCAAAGTGAGTAGTACACATCAGTGATCAATGTTGATAAAGTGCAGTATGTTGCCGCCAAGTTGGCACAGGGAATTGCCATGACTAGTGTGTGATTTTGCTTCCCGTATGCCTACATGAAAGCTCGATGTTTAATCACATTGTGGAAAGGTTTGTCAAAAGTCCCCGAAATGTTAAATATGCGAGAAGTTATCAACCCTGCGAACAAAGCACAAACCACGCGTCCTCGATATTAATGATTGATTTTGGCTTCAAAAGGTTGAAAGTAGAAGTGAAATGCATAGATATTGTTCTGGATGTTGCACCTAGACAAAAGATGGTTAGCAGCTAGCTCCTTCCCAATACTGTTACCCGATCTTTGTTATTCGTGGTGCTTACAGCAGCTCTAAATTGGGTCAAAGTTGGATTAGATGCTGCTAACCAACTTTCTGGCCAAACATTTTACGAAATGTTTTAATTTTTTAATTTATATTACACATTTTTCTAACGATGTAATCTTTTCGAGAACAATTAATTGCTTCTTTACAATCAGTTATTGTTTTCAATTCCCATACAACAATGTTCATGGTTATTTTAATTTATTCATTATATTATAATTTATTCATTTGTTTTTAACATGGGATATGTAATGCGATCGCGGATTATATTTTATGAATACTACTTGGTCAACCAAATTGATTGCGCAAAAGGAGAAAATGTGCACAACATCTTTTTAAAGATATTGTCTCATGTATTTTTTAGAGCTTATAGAGTATTTTAATTGAATAAAAATTTGCAGATGCTAAACAAAAATTCCGTTTCCGTCATATGGAAGTTAATTTGAATTTGATAATATTGATATGGCGTATTAGTTCTTGCATGAGTGATTAGTAGGTAGAACGCAATGCGATCTACCATCGCGTGAACAAATAGACCACAAACATGGTCAGGAAAATCACATTGTTTATTATGCGATGTAATCTTCCATACGGTGAACTTTACGGTCAATGTTGGTAAATGATTAAGTTTATTTACATGCGGTGTATAAGGTCGCTCGCCTGTTATCATGTTGACGGTCGTTTTTTCATTGCCATTTTGTGTTTGATGTTTTCATAAAACTCAACCGCAGCCTTCGTTTTCGAAGAAACAGAGTGTACCTTTCATCAGAGGCGAACATAACAATAACATCGTATATCAGTTTCTGTCATCATCGATATGTTGACACCATACCCCCCCCCCTCCCCCCACCCACCCCCAATGCCACTTCGTTGTTCTTTTTCAGGGAGGGGAACCGTTATCCCACCATTTCCTACCCCCTCCGCTTTGTTGCTCGATATGCGCACAGAACAGCATAACGAGTATGGCAGTTCTTAGATTAATCTGCAAGGCCTATGGACACCTTAAGTAATTGTGAATGAACAGTCTCCTCACTTGGTTTATCTGAATATGCTTAAAAGAACAAACCTGTGAAAATTTGGACTCTGTTTCATTGAATTTGCAAGAGAACAATGTACGGAAAAAACACAATTATTGCCGCACATTTTTGTACTTTTAGATGCCTAATGAAAGGCTTCAGGCATGAAGTCTTGTAATATTTACAGTGGGAAATTATGCCTCTTTCTCAAAAACTACGTTACTTTAGAGGGAGCCGTTTCTCGCAAAGTTTTATACTATCAACAGCTCGTTTACCTATTGCTCGTTACCAAGTAAGTTTTTATGATAGCAATTATTTTGAAGAATTACCAATAGTGTCCGGCCGTCGATTTCACAAAACTCTTCCCAACTTAAGACTAATCTTAGGACTTAGGGCGAGTCCCAACCCTGCACTGTAGCATGCGGACCTTAAGATTATTCCTTAGTTAAGACATGGAGGTAGATTTAAGACGAGTTACTCGTCCTAACTCGAGATAAGACGTGAAATCGACCTTTAAGGTTTGTTTTAAGTTTTAACATCTGGATGGCCTTCTTCTGAAGCCCGCTGCGTCTGTTTTGGAACTTAAAAAAAAAAGAGACTACATGAAAAATGGTGACGTAACGTCATAAAACTCAATTTAATTCCAAGGGAAGTATGATTTATAGCGGGTGTTATGTCACCGTATTATTGACCCTGGAGAATTGTGGCCCCTTGATGGCGCCCTGGGAGACTCAAATACGTTACGTAATCTCCAGACTTACATGAAAAATGGTGACGTAACTACATAAACTCAATTTAATTCCAAGGGAAGTATGATTTATAGCGGGTGTTATGTCACCGTAATATTTGACCCTGGAGAATTGTGGCTCCTTGATGGCGCCCTGGGAGACTCAAATACGTTACGTAATCTCCAGACTTGCGTCCTTGGTGTATACTTTTTTCTCTGAAACAAAGTTTTTGTTTTCAAACAAAATATACAGGACCCTCGCGAACTTATATTAACATTTTCGTTTCGAGATGGACAGCTTTTCGTTTGTATGTCTGTTTGTTTCCACTACGATTTGAGTTGAAACAGAATTTCATAAGTTTGCAGTTAACCCCGCCTGCCCGAATTCTCTGTAAAAAAAAGCTTTCTGGTTTCAGCTTTTAAAACTCAAGATGTTCTTTACCACGGACAATTTCTCTGTGCGCTTGAAAGAAGAGCGTCAAACTATAACGCACTTCCTTGAACCTTCGCCCTTCCTCGAAGCACAAAATAAAAAATACCTTTTCCAGTACAGCAAAAAAGAGGAGGCTGCAAACAATACAAAATGGCACCACATAAACAACGGTGGCACTGTAATTGATAGAATAACCCCCAAGACATGTTTTCTATTTTCATCCGAATTTAAACACACTATGAGGCTAATGACTTATTGAAAGATGGCAAAACTTAATGTGTATTCTGACCGATTGGAATAATTGACATACTTTTGAGAGTAAAAAACTTGAAATTAAAACTATTCAAAACAGTCAACTTGCATTGGAGGTGGGCAACGCGAAAAATACTTCAAGGGGGGGGGGGGGCACGAAACCCGTCTCAAGCTTGTATGTCAACCAATTAGTGTGTAGGCCTACTATGTTGCTAACACAATTTGGAGTAAATACATGTCCCATCTAAAATAAGTTTTTGAAATACCCATTCTTCAATTATTTTCAAACAAAGAAATACTCTCCTTATCTTCTCTGATTGAGCTTTCTTACGTTACAGGGTACTTATGAGTTGCTCTTTAGCCACGATTCCCAGGTCTCAAGGGGGTCCTACACGTGTTTTTTTTTGTTTTGTTTTTTTTTGTTTTTGTGGGGGGGGGTGGGGGGAGTCAATTGTATTATGGGAAGGCTGAACTCCATCCAGGTACGATGTGGCGTCATGATGACAGCACGTGATTCCCCAGGTAAGCTCAACCTTCTCTAAAAACAGGTGGTCAATTAGATTTCTATTCTTTGTATCATCCTACCTCCATGTTTGTATCCTTTCTGTCCGTCTCCCACAGTTCCTCCCTTCCTCATCATCCTAGCATCATACCATAACTACGTCTCGTCAGGCATGATGATTTTCCTACTTTACTCTGATTTCCGATTGTTTTGCCCTCAGAAAAACCGGTGAAAACTGCGTAAACAGCCTGAAAATTATAATACTGAACAAGGAAGTAAACCGTTGTGATGCTCAATAAAAAGGTTTTTTCAACTATTTTTATAAGAGTTAATCTCCTCCCATCATAATATGTATGAGATCATGCAGCGTTCAGTCGTCCAACTCGTGGACAGAGGTTTAGGCGGGAAATGCCCCCCCCCCCCCAACCCACTTCTCAGAATGTTGCTACCGGCTACTCTGACCCAAAATGAGAGTGAAATTTGTACATCAAAAAACATGTTTTTATAATCATCCAAAATCCCCTCTCAAGATTGATTCCTTTTCCCGTCTCGCTAGCACCACCCCATATTAAGAACATGTCTAATAACACGTCGTTCCCGTCCACTGTTTGTCGTTGTTTTGTTACCAAGCTCAGTTAGCCCCCTCCCTATCGGTCTCAATTCTCCCGCAAGGAAAAGCCAACGGAGGTGGGATCGAAGTATTTGTACGGAACCAGCACCGAGATATTATTGGGTTCGATTCCTAACATAGTCAATTATTCATAGTCAAAGGAGGCCCAGCCAAGCATGCAATTTTGTTAAAGGCAGTGGACACTATTGGTATTTACTGAAAATAATGATTAGCATAAAACCTTACTTGGTGACGAGTAATGGGGAGAGGTTGATAGTATAAAATATTGTGAGAAACGGCTCCCTCTTAAGTGACGTAGTTTACGAGAAAGAAGGAATTTTCCACGAATTTGATTTCGATACCTCAGATTTAGAATTTTGAGGTCTCGAAATCAAGCATCTGAAAGCACACAACTTCGTGTGACTAAGGGTGTTTTTTCTTTCATTATTATCTCGCAACTTCGACGACCGATTCAGCTCAAATTTTCACAGGTTTGTTATTTTATGCATTATATGTGAATATTATACTCCAAGTGAGAAGATTGGTCTGAGACAATTACCAATAGTGTCCAATGTCTTCAAACAATTTTAGCTGCGTTTTTGAAAGATAAGCCTAGATGGATATTGACAATTACTGCGGCGGGCGTATTCTTGATTTTGTCGGTTGGAAGCAGCAGGCCCCTATCACCTGCTCTGGTCTCGATATTATGGTGTTACATAACTCTGTTCCAGGGACCTAGTTTTACGCCGGTATTACAAAAATATCAGCTCTTTGTTGTGAAAAACACATGCGATAAAATCATGCGCGCTTTGTGGGAGTTTAGTCATCCAAAATCGAACGAAGTGTGTGCTTAATTAATCGCAAACATTGCTTTGTTTGCCGTACTCGACAAGCTCTGCTTTGGAAGGGCCCTTTTTATGGGGCCACCATTATTGCATTTATTTACCTTTTCTTTTCCTACATTGTACAGTGGTCGTTTCATGTTTACCTTCCATTCATTTTTGTGGTGACATGTACTGGAAATAAAGTGAATGGAATTGAGGTTAAAGAATGTGGCGAAGCCAACGCGTTTTGTTCGGCAACCACATTAATTTCGCAGATTTTCAACAAGAATTCTGCAAAGTTTTTGCAACCTTTCCCATCACACCGTAGAGAAGAAAAACCCAGCAAGTGCGAGTGCCTGGACACTTGTGCGACCTCGACACTAAAACCTCATGCCGACAGCAGTCATCGGCACATGGCAACAACACGCCACTAATTCAGCCTTCGTTTCCTTGAAAATCATTATTAAAAGTTCCTGTCCCCCTCTTCCAATAAACAAGTATTACATAACACGTCAAGCGTTGTCAAGGAAAACTGAAAACTTTATCATGACCCCCCCCCCCCCCACCACCACCCCGCCCCTAAATCCATTGTATGCAAAACAACATGATAATTTTTCTTCTATATTACTTTATGGTCCCGAAGTTCCTGATTGGACCATAAAACGTCCTCTCGCTATGATTGGACAACAACTTGGAACGCAACTTGGAAAGCAAACTTTGTTTTCGATGGACACAAATTACCACGTGCAACCAGATCACCCGCTGCCAATTAACAGTCCACCAATCAGGTTAATCTATCGCAAAATAAACTTTCCAATGGCGGCTCTGATTGGTTGAATTTTCTTCTGCGTGGCCCTCGGATACTGTATAAAAAGGCACTGCCGACGCTCTACTCTTTAGAACAATTTCTTGGGGAAAGTTTGAGTTTGGTCTTCTTCTTGGACCGAAGCAGCGTTCCTCCCAACCCGTCATCATGAAGCTCTTACTCCTAGCTGCCTTTGTGGTGGCCGCAACAGCTCTGCCCTTTGCAGGTAATTATTTTGAACATGTTTATGTTATTTATCACAGAGCAGTGAAGTTTTTAAGTGGTCCAGTGGTTAGACTGCATGACTTGCAATGTCACGGTCGTGGGTTCAAATGTGATCCTACCGAGCTAACCTCTGATTTTACAATGAATAAGTATTGTCGTCTTGTTACTGAATCTCAATTTTCGGATTAATTAATTTGTGCAATTCATACTTGAGAGAGATTGGCTGATGCTAGCTCGGTTTTTATCCCCTTGTGGGGTGCCGAGTTCCCTTGTTTTTAGATCTGTCCTGGGCCAAAATTTACTGCAGCTGCCTCAAAAAAGAAAATATTTCTTTTTGTTTTGGTAAGCAAAGAAAGTAGCCCAGCCAAGTACGACAAAATTATTTGTGGATGGGCCATTACTGTTTTGTGCTAGCAACTCGGTGAATTGGTCCATGACCCAAAAATAAAACTGATTAGGCCTACACGCACTGCAAACATTACCATGTGAAGTCAAATAATGATGATTTGATATTTGAAAAATATATAGGGCTTTTCTATAGGCCATTTGTCTGTTTATTGCTCCATGTTTTATCTAAGTATTTGATGGATTGATTGATTGATTTATTTATTTATTTAGTTATTTATTTTGGCTGTTATTGACCGTGCGTTACAAGGCCTACATGGTCCGAATCTTGCCTAAAAGTGTCTCAAATTTGATGCGAAAACAACGGCAAAAATCATCAAGTTCGGTTTAATTAACTAAACCGAAACATTTCAAATGAACGTTGCCAGCCAGCCAGTAACTGCATTGTGGCTGTATAAGTTTGATTTAGTGATTTTTGACTTCGTGATTACACGCTTTGGCCGGCTGATCAAGTTTGTTTTTTTGAGGCATAATAATTTATTTGGAACTACCACTTGAGGGCGCCCTTTAGTAACTCCACTCGCCGCGAGTTGTTGAAAACCAACTTGCTAAGGTGTCATTATTTTGGCAAGAAAACTTTAATTTGTACGGAAAAGGTAGGTTAAAATTGCCGTATCCAACTGCCATTTGTGCATATATATAGAAATAAAACATTACCCTGATTTTCTCAAAATGATGAGACTGGGAATGCATGACTGGGGCTCTGGGCTGGGCCGGGATGTCTTGAATTGCGCGTGGGCCCATTTACTTACCAATGGAAAATTGTGTTGATCATGTTGATCTGAACTTCTCAATACGCCAATGCAGTCTATTCATTAACCACTCTCAATCAACTTATCAAGTCGTGTTGTTTGCTTTGTATACGAATTAAATACCAAGAAAAACATTGTTAAATGTTAACAATATTCTCTAAAGGCCAATAATGTTTTGGTATTGATTGATTATAGTTAGTATTTTACTCTTACTGTAGTTGTTGTAATTTGTAAATTGTTTGTATTGTCTTTTTTGGTCCATCATGCATGTGGCTGATGCTGAGTGCTGGGACCTCACCAGCACTCGGCATCAGTAGGTACCCATCCATGGCATGACAGACCTCAGTCTAATTTTGTTATTGCATCAAATTTGCCACTGATTTGACATCGATCAAGTTGAAAATAAACGAATGAAAAACGAATAAATGTTGATGGATGGAAAATTAAATAGGATGAATGTAAAATCTTGAAAAAAAAAATTATTTGTTTTCCCCACGTTTTTTTTCTTCATCAGATATATTTGAGGATGTGCTAGGCAAACCAGACACCAAGGTTGGCATTTGCCCCCTCATTCCCAGAGACGCATCTTTCGGTATTTGCTCAACCGTCTGCCAACTTGACAGGCATTGTGATGGCGACAAGAAATGCTGTAGCACTCCCTGCGGTGGGACCGTGTGCTTGGACCCTGTCCCAGAACAGCAAGGTAAGATATTTGACATTGTTTGCGACTTAAAAATGATAACTTTCCGTATGGCGCCACCACTTTATCACTCATTTTTACAAAAAGGGATATCTCATTGAGGTAAATTAGATACTATATTATTTCATATCGAATGAAAAAGTGGTGGCGCCATACGGAAACTTTTCCCTTAAAAATATTATTCATTTTGGTTTTTCCCATATACATCAATGTGTGTAAGATCAGTATACTTAGATGCTGTGAACAAAAATTATAGGCCTGCATATTACTTGGGTGGGATTCGAACCCACGACCTTTGCAATTCTAGCGTAGTGTCATGACTCATGCCAACTAGACCACCGAGATTGCCCGGTAGCTAGAGGCAGTTTGAATCCTATGTTTAAGCAGCGAGTACTGCAAACGGGCTAATCAATAACCAATGCATATCGATCTGCACTGAATAGGCATAATTTGAACTTCATCGTAACCAGGGCCACAAAGGGTCAGCCATGACACGTAAGACAACGACGATGACTGCAAACGATAGATTACTGATCGTCTTGTTCAAGCTGTTAAAAAAATATTTTGTTGTTGATGCAGAACCACTCAAGCCGGTCACAACCCCAGAGGAGACCGTCTTGTCTGTCGAGGAGCAGTGGGTTCGCTTTGTGCAGGAGAAGCGTGAGACGGTCCGTAAGTTGAGGGAGTTCACCACACCACCAACGTTCTTCCAGAAGTTGACCAACGGCACAGAAGCTATCAGGTACAAACTGGTTTGATCTTGCTTAACTTAGTTTTACTCAAGTTAATGCGTGGTTTGAGCAGGAAGTTCTTGTAAAACAGTTTTTTTTTAATAATCCTGGGTCCAATTCCGTAAAGCCTGTAAGCACAGAATAGTTTTGTTAGCAGGAACAGAGCACCAGCCAAAATTACATTAAGTTTGCATTGTTGCGGCTGGTGCCCCACTAAGTTTTTGCCTTAAACAAAAAATGTCGTGAAATTAGGCCAAGTTCCCTAATTCAACAGTCAATAACTCTCTCAGTTCACTCCCACCGTCTTTGTAAAATGTATTATAATTTTGAGTGCAATTAATTATTTTTAATTTGGTTTTTTCATATCTCCCTGGTTGAGTGTGCTTTTTCTGTTTCTTAGAAAAAAAAACAAGTCATTTGTCGTTTGTTTGTGAACTGTTTTGTAACTTAGGTTGCAATGAGCTGTTTAAAAAAAACATAATAATAATAATAATAATAATAATAATAATATTAATAATAATAATGTTAGTCTTTATTAAGATTTGTTTATTTATTTATTTATTTTTTTCCCCCAGGTTTTGTACTTCAACTCTCTGTGAATGGAAGAAGTGCACACGTATGGCCGACACCTTCACCTACAGCTTGAAACCAAGAAAGGAATGGGCGTGCGCCTTGGCCACCTCCCCACAGCACTGCATGGCATGGTAAGGGTTTAGATGAGAGAAGACCATTCGGCAAATTTTATCGAGGAGCTGGTCAAAGGGCGCAAAATTTGCTATAATTTTAAAAGTGGGTCTCCAAATTGTTCAATTACAGGAGACAGTTTTTTTAGTTGAGTTATTTCTACCGACCCACAAAAAGATCTTATTTTTAAACGCAATTTGCCCTCATGTATAGTGCTATTATGGTGTTTGGGTAAATTGCATCTGACAACATAGCAACTTGTCAATGATATCGATGCAACTGATTTTCACTTCTTACGTTTTTTAGGATTGAGCAAGGATACGCTGATGTGATGATCACTCGTGATGAGGATGTCTTCGTTGCAAAGACCAGGTTCAACCTCACGGCTGTCGCATACGAGAGCACCTTGACCAAGGTATGTTTGGGTGTTGGGTATCGATCGCCCCAAAAATAAGGTTCTTGAAAGAAGTTTCACTAAAACTGTCCACCAAACCTCTGTGGGATCATTTCGGAAGAGATCTTGTAAATTTATTGCGCAAGTATGAACCTGATTTGCAAGATCCTGTAGTTAATTATCAGAATTTCATATAAAATAACCTAGTGGAACACTTTTCGTCTTTGCCCCGGTGTTTCTGGCAGTGGCTGTTGAATGCGCATCAGTACCATGTAAACTTAAGGTGCTACATAAGTGGCGCACATATAGTTCCACTTCAAAAAAGAATGCTAACTTTCAATTTTCATTTTTTTTCTTCAGAAAACTCCACCCAGCGAGTGGCAGAACGTCACCCTCGCCGTGGCTCGTTACACCACCAACATCCAGACCTGGTCCGACATGAGGAGTCGTTACTCCTGCCACACTGCCGCCAACGACACCGCCAGCTTCAAGACCCTGATCGGGAGTCTCATCCAGCAGGGTATTATCCCCCGACTTGGAGACTATGTGGAGAGTGCTGCCGAGTTCTTCAGAGAGAGCTGTGTGCCAGGTAAGTGTATGAACTATCTCGGATTATAGCTTATAGTGACGCCATTTACCCCATGAACAAACAGTAGGCAAACTTTACCAGAGTGTGCATAGAATCCAATGCTTAAGTGAATAGAGCTGTTCATTTGTGATTGGCCAATACTTTTATACTGCAGTGATTGCCCTTGTATAGTACAACAAGAATCTACACAAAATGCATCAGCAGGGGCCAATTTCATAGAGCTGCTTAAGCAAAAAATTTGCTTAAGCACGAAAATAGCTCGCTTATTTTACACATGTTACTGGCCCAAATTTCATGCTAAATATATTGCATGTAGTTTTTGTTTACTTGGCATAACAATTGAGTGGAGTCTTGGCCGGTAATCTGACTTTACTAAGCAAGGATTTTTTTGCTTAAGCAAAATTTTGTGCTTAAGCAGCTCTATGAAACTGGGCCCTGTTATTCAAATCTCATCATTTGCTACTGGTTATGTGTGCTCAAAACATAGCTCCCCCCCCGGTTGATCCGGAGGTCAGAGGTTCAATTCCCGCTCTTGTCAATTTTCTTTATTCAACCTCAAATCAAAATTAGATAGTCTAAATATTTGTGAGTGTGAAATAACTCGATCCCTTCTCCATATTTCCCTCCTGTCCAGGTCTTCTGAACAAGACAACCATCAACAAGAACGGTACCTACCCCTACTCCCTGGAGGCAAGATGCGACCACGAGGACCTGATCACCCATGGAGGCATTGAGGGCGCTGTTCGTTGCTTGAGAGAGAACCGAGGAGACGTGATGTTTGTCGACCACAAGACCGTGCAGACTTTGCTTCGTGAGGATCCAAGTAAGTTGATATCTTCGGAATTATCCAAAGCAAACAGTCATATTTATGAAAAAGGGATTAGATGAGGCATTTCATGGTGAGGTACCGATATATATTTGGTAACACCATGTGTGTATTCATCTTATTTAGTCTCAATGTTTGGACTAGCTTGCTCGTTTTATTGTAAGGAGACTGGTTTTTTGGGGGGGGGGGTTTGCAAGTTTGCCCCAAATAAGGCAAAAAGGCAATCTTGATAAAAGTTCTACAAAAGAAAAAACGGATTAAATACGACTTTCATGTTGTGTCTTCAACTGATGCAAATGTCATAATTGGATTTGTTATTTTTTGGCCCTACAGCGATGTATAATACACAGATATTTGATGCATACATAATGAATTGCAATGCACAAATGAATTGCAATGCACAAATGAATTGCAATGCACAATGAATTGCAATGCACAATGAATTGCAATGCACAAATGAATTGCAATGCACAATGAATTGCAATGCACAAATGAATTGCAATGCACAATGAATTGCAATGCACAATGAATTGCAATGCACAATGAATTGCAATGCACAAATGAATTGCAATGCACAAATGAATTGCAATGCACAATGAATTGCAATGCACAATGAATTACAATGCACAAATGAATTGCAATGCACAATGAATTGCAATGCACAATGAATTGCAATGCACAAATGAATTGCAATGCACAAATGAATTGCAATGCACAATGAATTGCAATGCACAAATGAATTGCAATGCACAAATGAATTGCAATGCACAATGAATTGCAATGCACAATGAATTGCAATGCACAAATGAATTGCAATGCACAATGAATTGCAATGCACAAATGAATTGCAATGCACAATGAATTGCAATGCACAAATGAATTGCAATGCACAAATGAATTGCAATGCACAAATCAAATACATTCAATATTTGTTTTGTATACCTCGCATGTAGATCCTTGATCCTTTTTTTTTCCTTTTTTTTTTTTTTTTTTTTTTCTTTCTTTCTGTGTTAAGCACTGTGATACATTTTTCGTAAGAGCGCTTTATAAATGCCTTTGTAGTATAGTATAGGCCAAGTCTGGGCGAAATACGGGCCGTTGTTGATGCCCTGACTTTATTATTTTTTTTTTTGTGACTCCCTAGCCGAGACCCAATACAGGCTCATCTGCAAGTCTGGTAACCAACCTCTGGGTGAGTGGGAGACCAAGGATTGTCACATCAGCAAGGTGCCCCAGCCTACTGTCTACATCAGCCCTAAGAAGATCGAGCTGAGGAGAGTCGTTCAGGAGATCCTCACCCAGGCTGTGCAGGTAAGCTTAGAATTCAGTCATGAATGTGATTGTAATTGTGTGGGTTCGACTACCAGTCGTGACACTTGTGTCCTTGAGCAAGATACTTTACTGTAATTGCTTTTCTTCACCCAGGGGTATAAATGGGTACCTGCGAGGGTAGAGGTTGATATTGTGAATGATAAAGCCTTCGGAGCGCCTCGGCAGCTCGGGGCTGTATACTGGGAGCTGAGAAAGATTAAAGGGATGTTATTGGCCCAATGACCAGGGGACTAATGTGAAGCGCATTAATACGGTTTATTGTGAAATGCACTATATAAGAATTTGTTATTATTATTATTATTATTATTGTTGGTGGGTGTCATGGACGAGCGGATGAGAGCACCAAGCTCTGGTGATTCTGATCAGCAGAGCGTGGGTACGAATCTCGGTCGTGACACTTGTGTCCTTGAGCAAGACACTTAACCATAAGCTTCTCTCCACAAGGGGTGAATGGGAACCTGTAAGGGCAGAGATGGTTATTGTGATTGATTAGCTTAGTTCGCTACATATTTGGCAGCACAGGCTGTATCCTCCACAGCACAGACCCGGAAACTAGTTCTGTTGCTTGTATCGCAGACCTTAACAATTTTATTTTGTTGCTTGTATCCAAACCTACCAAAAATAGTTTGTATCGTAGACCTTTAAAAAATATTTTGTTGATTGTCCCGCTGACTTAATTGTTTCACAAACTCCAAAAAAGGTAGTTTGGTTGCTTGTACTGCAGACCTTAAAAAAATAGTTTTATTATTTGCATCACAGACCTTAACCTTATCTAGTTTTGTTGCTTGTATCGCAAACCAATATATGAGTTTTATTACTTGCTTTTATCGCAGACCCACAGCGGCAAGTCCGTCGGTGTCTTCAAGCTCTTCAGCTCCGAGGAGTACACCTGCCCGTTGGCCGGCCCAACCCGCGACCTCATCTTCAAGGACGAGTCTAACGTGTTCATCAACATTGACGAGACCATCAAGCCCCATGCTGCTCCCTTCTTCACCGTAATGGAGACCGTTGAGAAGCTGGTACCCAAGCCCACTGCTAGAATCTGCGTGACCACCGTCCCGATGTACGAGAGATGCAGAACGTTCAAGGGAAGATTCGAGCAGATTGAAAGCGTAAGTGGATTTCTTTATTCCATAAAGTTGCAATTTTTTATACAACATGGGGTTACGCCGTTTGCTCAGTGGTTTATTTCCCTGCCTTTCAACTTTATGGACCTAGGTCCAAATCCAGCCTGAACTGGAACCTAATATTTGGTACTCGTAGCTGAGCTCTCTTAAAATATTTCTTTCTGGTGCTTAAGATGTATGTTTGCAAATTTCTTTGGAAATCCATCATTAGTATTTCAAACTCTGACAGCTGGCCATTTTATCTTTTGTCCCGATTAAAAATGCTCTGTACTACCCAAGACAAGATTCAAACGTCTCCACGTCTGTTTTCCAAACCACTGGATTTATCCAATTCTTTGTCTTGCACTTGTGTACCAGACTAAGAACATTGCTTGGGGTTGCGTCCGCGCCGTGAGCAAGATGGAATGCATGAAGACAGTCTTGAACGGCTCAGCTGAGCTGATGACCGCAAACACTGACGAGATCTTCACCGCTGGACGGGAATTCAAATTGCAGCCATTCTTGAGCCAGCAGTTCGACACTCTGACTCCGGTAAGTGAGCAGTTAAGGTCCATTTTGCTGAGTTAAATTTCACTGAAACCTCCTACCATAAGATAATAACATTTTAATTTTAAAGGCGCTGGTAACGAGTAACGAGGAGCTGTTGGTAGTATAAAACATTGTGAGAACCGACTCCCTCTGGAGTAACATTGTTTTTGAGAAAGAGGTAATTTATCACTCAAATCCTTGAATCTGAGAAAGACTTATGGCCTGAGGCCTTTCTCAGGCATCTGCTGAAAGCACCACAACTTGTGTAACAAGGTTTTTTTTTCTTTCTTATATTTTTCTTGCACTTTCGATGACCAATTGAACTAAAATTTTCCAAGATTTGTTATTTTGTGCATATGTTTAGATACGCCAAGTAAGAATACTGGTCTCTTACAATTTCCAATCAAGTCCAGTGCCTTTAAGGCAAAGTGATCATGTTGTTACCCGACTTAATCCCTGATGTTCTTTTTGCATTACAGCTAGTTGGGGACAAGACCAAATTTGAGAACAACACCTACACGTACACCATCGGAGTGATGATGAAGGAGAAACTATTCCAGAAATACGGCCATGAAGTCCGCTTCCTGAACATGACCGGCCTGAAGACTTGCCATGCTGGCATCAGCAAGGTAAGCGTTGCACTCTCTTTGGTCAACATTCTGCTTAGCACACAATGTACATGCTTAGCAGGAACTGGTTACCAGCCATTATGCATTACATGTTCCTTGTGCCCAGCGGAGTTTTGTTAAGAAGTCGTAGGACAACTTAATTCTGCATAGCTGCAACGCCCTCTTCCTGACTACTGCTGGTTTCACTGTCGGTTTGAGGCGGCCATCTCCACTGTCTTCACTTTGGGCACTATAAAGCTGTTTAGCAAATATTTACAGGGAGCCAGTCACAAACAAGACACATTGTATGGTGTTTTGGCTGATAACAATTTTCTGCTAAGAAATATTTTGTCTGCGCTAAGCAACTATTTCTGGTTGACAGCTTTTTTGGATTTTTACCTAGAGCGTTTTGTGTAATTTTCAACTTGCTGACTCCTATATTAATTTGTTAATGTTAATTTGGAGGTCCCACTCTAGTCTAAATTCAACCGAAAATTAATAACAATTTGCCCAGTCAGTTTCCTTCTTTGATTTGTTTTCTTCTCCCATCAGCTCTCCTCTTTCAAGCACCCCATCGGATGGCTCCTGGCCAACGGCACCATCCCCCGCATTGGCTCCGTCTTTGAGTCCGTCAGCCGCTTCTTCGACGACACCTGCCTACCCGGTATGAACTTCAAATTCCCCTTCCTCTCCCTCCTGCTCACATCCCCTCTCCTCCTTAAACGCCTCCCGAGGTTCAGTATCTCATCTCTGTTCGTGGTGTCCCTCCTGACATCCCCAATTGTCCTCTGTTACTTCGTTCTGTCGGTCATCGTGATACTGTCTGTGATCGTCTTTATCCTTTTACCTGTTGCGATCTTCCTTGCCGTGTTCTTTTCCCTCGTTGTCTTCGGACTTTGTTTCCTCATATTCCCCGTTGCGATGTTGGTTTTGTTTCCGTTTGGAACTCTTTTCCTCTCTACGTTGTCCTTCTGTGCTTTTATTGTACCTCTTGGACTTCTCATGTTTGTGTTTACTGGGTATGTGTTCTTGTTTGTATTAATGCTTTCTAACGTAGGCGTATTTTATTAAGTGAAGATTGTTATTTGTTTATAAACGTAATTATTTTATTTGGCATACTGAAATAATTTTTTCTCCATGGACTCGTCAAAAAACGTGTTAAATTTTAACCATGTCATTTCTGAAATATTTTTTCCTTTAAAACAAAAAATTTGACAGTTTTGTAACAAATTTAAACTTGCCTTACATTTTGATTCAACCTGAAAGCTTATCAATAGCAAACTTCTGACCAGTACAAACTTGCCAGATAAAAAATATATATTTCCAGCTAAAAAAAATTGTTCAAGTGAAAGTTGATGAAAAATCATTTTATAATTCTAAATAAAACTCTGTCGCTTATTTTGGTTGCCATAATTTGCCTGATATCAATTTTCATAATGTCCCTGTTTTTCATTTTTTTATTTTATATTTTAAATGTGGCCATTGAGTTTGATGAAATGTTTGCTGTGTGATGTTTTAAATTGAAATATATTGTAAATGGGTCGTTAACTTAGTGTATGTGTCTAAAATGATTGCAGTGACCTGTTTGCTTATTATTAAACTTTTTATAATTTAATAAACTGAAATAGTATACAGTTTTAACAAGACAGATTATTCAAAGATTTATCTTGAAATAAACAAAAATTGATGTTGCAATGTTTGACGTTGAAATCAAGTGCATAATTGACTTTATTTTGTAGTTGTTATTTCAATTCTGTACTGTTGAAGTTGCCAGCTTTAGTTTGGTTTTACATTAAAAAAAAACAAGTTATCAGTTTCTTACACGGCTTTGAAAAATATTTAAACTTTAACAATGATTTGTTTCCAAACATGGCGCAAACCTTGGGCTGTGGAGCACCAAACATCAGTTCATGGTGAACAAACTAAGGTTTTCAACATACAAAATATTGCACAAACAAATGTGTATTGTTAAAACAATAAAACTTACTATTGGTAATTCTCTTTAAAAAATTAACAAAATTAGTCATGACGAATTAAAAATGTCTTGTTCCCAAGCGCAAATTTTTGTTTTGGTTAATTTCTAAATTTGTGGTTTTTTCCCCAGAAGCAGAATTTTTATTTGTCAATTGCAAAACTTCTGTCGAAAAACTCATGAAACTTACATTTTTCAATTTGTTTTCTCTACAAGGCGCTACCCCAAGGAACTTCACCTGGGACCAGGATCTTGTCCTCGGCCAGGAACTCAACTGGGGCTACCCTGGATTCTCTTTCTTCAACTTCACCGGCTTCGAGTGGTTCAACATGAACGCCCCTAACACCTGGAACTACTACAACTGGAAGGGTATGTCGCCCAAGTTCTTCAACGTCTTCTTCAAGGACATGCAGAAGGATGAGATCAACGAGTACGTGACTAAGGGTGGACTTGCCCGCCTGCCAATGCTTGCCAAGTTGTTGAGCGCCGGACCAAAAAGTGAGTGTTAAAATAAAGGACATGTTCAAAATGCATCAAATATACTAAGCACCAAACATGCTCTTAAAGAGTGTTATGCAAGCCCCTTCTGTTTCATGCTTAGTGTCTTCGGTGTTTAACATGCTTCACACAAAATACAGGAACTACAGTTTTACAGCCCCTCTAAAAAACACCCTTTTTGTTCAAATGTATGTGCTGTCAGATGCCTAAGAAAGGCTTCAGGCCTCAGATTCAAATATTTGAGTGAGAATTTCCCTCTTTCTCAAAGTAGTTATGCTGATGAATAATTACCAAAAGTGTCGGTGCCTTAAGCACATGTGTATATGTCTTCTTTTGAATCTCCTCTCCAACTTCGTCCTCCCTCTTCTACAACCAAACCCAGGCCTAAGAGATCTGTCCCGTCGAATTGACCAGCTCCCCGAGGAGATCCTTGGACTCGGCGACGAACTCTTGACCCTTAGAGGTCAGACTGGTGAGACCAAGCTCGGCGGTAGCTTGGACCTCTTGTTGCAGAGACTCCAAGTCAGGGATCAGATGAAGTCCAGAGACTGGACTTCACACAAGCACTCCTTCCAAAGAACCAGGTAGGTTTCTCACGCCCATTGACCTCAAAGAGCTTCTCAATTGCAATTGTCTACATGTACAAAGGCAAGTAGGATTTGAAACTTTGCATGGTGGAAGTACGATATAGAAAGGTTTGCGGTAACACCATGTAAGGACTATCTCTAACGAGCTGGGGGTGGTTCTGAAAAGAAGCAGTGGTTTCAACTCGACGTTTCGATCAGTATGCTCTGATTGTCTTCTGTGCAAAGGTGTTTATGTGAATCATAGTTCTGTGCATGGTTCTCTGAAGTGCTGCATCAGTAAGTCAATTCTGATTGCCATTTTTAAATTCCAAATGGGAAAAAAAAGGACAAACTCAACAGCCTTCTCCTGGAGATGAGCAGAGTGCTTTGTTTGAAACGTCAATACCACACCAGGCTCTTGTCAAAGCCAACACTCCCACATAAAGGTGAGCTGAGTACAGTGTTCGAAATATCAGGACCACACCAGCTCTTTTCAAAGCCAACACTCCCACAAATAAAGGTTTATATACATGCTTGTCCTCGCAAATTTAAAATTTGTTACTATTATTTTTCACACCATGAAAAGCTTCAAACACCACTAACAACCTCATGGTTTCCTCTCTGTTTTTAATATTCAGCCAACAAGTTGATCCCCTCCTGTCGGCACTCTCTGACCGTCTGAACAGCCAGAGATTCAACTTTGAGGAACAGCTGTCTGAGGTGATGGAATACATCAACGAGGCACCGTCCACCATCGACTACAAGATGAGAGAGAGCAGCTGGATCAACCACCCTGCTGTCAAGGTATTATTAAAGATTCAAACAAATAAAGAATATATTTATAAAATATAATTTTGATATCATAAAACGCCTGATTTGAGGTTTTTAAAAGGCATGTTTTTATGAAGTTTGGTCTTATAATGGGTTAAAATGTGAGTCCTACTTTTCTTCTTTTTAAGTGGTGGTGGTGGGGGGAACTTGAGGTATTTACCCTCTTTTTTTTATCGTAAGCGATGAAGTCAACAGCACTTGTACCCCCTCTTCCTAACCATTGGAGACAGTCAACCGAGCTAACACACAAAAAGCACTCAAGCTCGAGTGCAAAGGGCAATTGTAAAAAAAGCTGTAATTTTGTTTCGTTGGATCTCCCTCAAAATGGTTCAAACCAGTATGTCAACACTGTGTCTTGATTGTGTCTCCATTAGAACTTCCTTCAGGTCTACAATCGCCGCTTCGTCAACGTTGACTTGTTCGACAACCTGGAGATCCGCGAACAAGAGTACAATCGTTACTTCAACCCTCTCTGGCTCTCCCCTAGAATTGGAGGTTTCTTGGGGACCACCAAGGTCTACCAGGAGAAACTCTGCAAGGCCTGCGTCGGAGTCGGTGTTGCCAACTGCATCGAGACCCCAGAGGAACCCTTCTCTGGATTCCGCGGCAGCCTGGAGTGCCTGAAGCAGGAAGGTGGCGACATAGCCTTCCTGGAAGCCCACAACGCCCGAGAGATCCTGAGAGAAGGGAGACTGAGCGAGAGAGAGATCGCTTTGGTGTGCCGCTCCGGCGAGGTGATTGACTTCACCACCAACGAGGACGTCCTGAAGAGATGCAGCTTCGGGGAGGTGCCATACCCCGCTATCTTGACAGCTTACAACAAAACAGGTTCGCCATTTAAGTTTTAATCTGTGTTTTCAAGTCACAAACTCTTCACTCATGGCTTTCTTTTTCTAGATTTTAGTTATTTTATTATCCGCTCACAGTTTTTTTGTAGCATTGGGTTGAAATTGGGCCAGGGGTCAATTTCAGAAAACTCTTCCTAACTTAAGATGGATACTAGGATTTAGGACGAGTCCTAGCCTTAAGATGGATCCTACATTAGATTGTTTCTAGGACAAGTATCAAGTTAGGGCGAGTTAGCTTGAGATAAGACTAGTCTAAATTTTGTGAAAATGGCCACTGATCAGTAGCAAAACATTCAATTCATTATCCTTTAAATTGAGAATTTGTTTCTGTGTTCTTGGATAAACAATTTAAGTCTTGTTGGTAATCTTGGAAGTTTGTGTGTTTTTCCTTCTGCAGGAAGCTGGCGTTGGAATGTCACCAAGGCCTTCCTGGAGGCCCAGAAGCAGTATAACATCAAGGACCTGATCACCGACTTTGACATCCAGAACCCCACCTCCTTCAAGCTTCAGCCTGTTTCCCTCATCAACCAGACCTATGAGGTGTACCTCCAACCAATGCTCCTTCGCTCATTGGAGGCTCTCGTCAAACCCTCATCATGTAAGCTGCTTTTAACCCTCTTACTGTGTGACCATTGAATATCATCCTCTGTGGCATGTCGAGGCAGAACAGAAAAGAACACTGGGCCAAAACTCTGGGTGTTTCTGATCAGCAGAGTCACGATCATTTCACTTAAGTAAGACACTTAAACATTATTGATGTGCCTTCAGAGAAGGGGTTCACCACCACAGCACCTTGAAAACTATTACATGGTGCTATAAAACAATAGGTCCGTCCCATACTTCAAAAGACCTTGCAGAAAACAATTATGTGCGCGTTGAGACACAGCTATAGGGGAGTGATAAAGTGTTACAAAAGAACCCAGTGTTATTATATTACACAGTTTAATTCTTTGCGCAGTTGTGACATCATTAACAACAATGATGCTGCTGGATCTCTTTGGTATTTCCCCGATGGTCACTTTAAAGTCTTGTTAATTTTTACCCTCTCAGATGACTGGTGGAAGCAGGATGCCAACGTCTGCCACGGAGAGACCTACACCAACGTCTTGACCCAGAGGAACGGAACTTGCAACGCTATCGTCAAAGATGTCACATGCACCGGCACCCCAACCCCAATCGTCATGTCGGTCGGCCGCGTCGGAGAGAAGAAGAAGGTCTTGGTACCAATGTGCAGGTAAGACCGATAAGGACTAAGTCTCGTTAATAAGTGTGCCGTCTCATGCTTGGGCCTACATACTAGTCTTATGATCACACCCTCCAAGTACTAAACCTCCCACCTTTGGAGAAAGCCCGAGTGTAAATATAGCCAGAGAATTTAATTCCATGACTGGCTCCCTCCAACTCAAGCAGATCCTACCAAAGATCCAGAACAGAGCCCCACAAAAAGAGTGCAGTCCTTTACTTCGACTGCTAAACGGTATTACAAGCTAATAAGAGCGTCTGAAGAAAAATGTATCCCCTCCTCTTTTTGTTAAAATTGTCTGTGTAAGCATGCTGTTGATACTTTATGTATATTTATTTGCATTCTTACTTATATTTAATGTGCTGGTTGATATTAATCTGGTTTTTTTCATACTGTTAAAATTTTTCGCAGTTTCGCCATTGGTCACGTTGAAAAAATTCCTAACAAATCGTGGAAAAAAGTTTTAAGAACTAATAAATAATTCCGCTCTTAAGATTCAAGCCCACTTCGCTCGCACTGGCTCCACTGATTACCAGATGAAAGTTTACCAATGATGACAAATTTATTTCAATTCCCTGATTGTTATTCTCTGTTACCACCAACAGCCGCCCAACAAAGTTTGTTCGTCAAATGGCAGAGTACACCTGCGAGACTGGCGCCACCTACCTGAAGACTACCATGGTACCCACCGCCTGCGAGTGCGTCCCATGCGAGGAGTTCACCACTCGGCCGTCGTGGAACAATGATAACTTCTGGCAACAACCGGAGCATCAATACTTCCACACTCACAACGAGAAGATCGACAATCTGTGGGGTACGTTACTTTAAGAAAAGTCCGAGCCTAAACAATGCTCTCATATTTTTAAAGCTACCTTTAGTTGAGAAACTCAACTTGAAACAAAACAAAGATCCACAACCTCTGAGCTACGATTGTCTTCAGAAAAAAACAAATACTGTAGCTTAGGCCACATAAAAAAGAAAATTGTTGATCGTCCTTTATTTTTGCGGATGGGGGAGGGAGGGAGTTTTTTTTTTTTTTTTTTTGACATGCCAAATATGAAATCAAGAATACAGAAATCATCACAATCACTATAAAACAGAGGGTTTGTGCGTTTCTGATGTTTTCAATAGTTTTGTCAAACAAATTTAACTCCTAGATGACATTTTCTGTTAACTTTTTCAAACAACTAAGCACAGTGTAGCCCAAGTAAATATTTGAAGAATTGTTCTTGCCTTGCCAACATGAATAAAAACCTTCTTTAAACATCTTTTCAAACCTGTACATTTAAAAAAAAAATACCAGCTGAAAAATCTGGGCAGTAAAAGTATAAAGAGATATCCAGACATGGACAAAAAGGGGAAAAATGGGGTCGGGGGGTTTTGAATGGTCGGGCGGGGACGATAAACAATTTTTTTTGTTCATGCCTTGAAATAGCCCCACGGCACCCACAGCGACTGCCAAGGGGCCCTGTGCTTTTGCTGTGGTGCCCTTTACAAAGTTCCAAAACAAATTAAGATATTCTTCCTAAGAGTACACCTAATCAGAGGAGAATTGCTGCACCCCTTCACGAACGAAATGTTTACCGATTATGTTCTTAATGGAACTATTTTTTCTGTGACATAATTTCCTCTGAAATGAAGTCAAATTCAAGAAAATTCAGTTTATTACTTTATATCCAAAATTATGGTTGATCACAAAACATGAAAACTGTATGCCAAGATTTTGAGACCTCTACCCATCGGGAATAATAACACCTTATGAGCTGCTGTTTTTGTTTTTTCTTTTAATAAATGAACTTGTGTCTTAACCCTCTGATATAATTTTCTCTTCCCACAGGCAATGCTGAATTCTGGAGTGATCGAACCCTGACCCGTAACTTCGACCTCACCGATGCCATCACTGACCTGAAGCAGACCACGCGCGTCGGCCAGACCACCACAAAGACAGCGCCCTCGTGTGAGAAGCCATGGACCGGAGACGGGTGGCAACGCGAGTGGTTCCCACAGCAGAGCAGCGTCCCCGTCTGCGAGCAGAGAGGAAAGACCCAGGCCGTCAAGACCATCCAGGCTATCATTCAAATGGAACTGGAAAAGGAAATCTAGAGCGACGTCGCTAGATCTCAAAAAAATCATAGGTCGACCATCTTTGTTGGGTGTCCTGGGCTGCGTTTACGCGGTTGTGACCAAATTGTTGTTTCGGTTGAACCATTCCTTATTCACTGGTCATCGACCGAAATTGTTGTTGGTAACAGCCCAAAAAACACAACCCATTTATATACACACTATGGCAGATGATGTAATTCAAAATGGCCGCCCCATGATTTTACCGACTTTCTTATGATTGATGTGTAGAGTAAATCTTATTTTGTTCAGAAATTTTAACAATTTTTGTAAGCAATTCTAGATTATACGGCTTACTTTTAGCAACCGAGAAGAGATGAAGTTGAAGTCAATTATTGCCAATGATTTATATATTAAAAAAAAACTGTTAAAAAAACTCATTTACCAACTTACCAATACATTTCTCAAAAAAAGAGTTGTAACCAAAGTCTTTCTCAATACAAAAACAGCAAACACAATGGATATACATGATAGTAACTGTTTCATTTTATTTCCATTTTCAAAGTCAAGAATGAATGATGTTTAAATTCCACTATAGACATAAGTTTAAGCATGCACGTTTTCTTTTGTCTTAAAAAAAAAACAGTTCAGGCACTAAATATATGTTAATCCACTTTTGTTTTTTTACAAACAGTGGAGCATTTGTATCTATTAGAGTTTTAGTTTTTAAATTGATTATTAAAAATGTCTTTTTATATTGTTACATTTGAATAAAAATTTGTAGTTTTAACCACAACAAATAACAGGCATGCAATTATTGTCTTTTATTTTGTATTTGGTCAAATTTGGGCAGACATACCAAAGAATGTTCAATTGCAGGGTACACTATATTGAATAAAGATACAACAATTTACAAGCTTCGTAATAATAAAAGTGAAAGGACTTGCGCTTTCAATTCATGCCAAAAGCCTAAATGTGAGCCTAAAGATACTGCTTAACAAGTTTCTTAGCGGAGAATTGAGTTGGGCACCAGTTACATCAAAGTAAACTTGATGTAATCCTGGCTGATAACCAGCCAAAGTAAACTTGATGTAATCTTGGCTGATAACCAGCCAAAGTAAACTTGATGTAATCTTGGCTGATAACCAGCCAAAGTAAACTTGATGTAATCTTGGCTGATAACCTGCTTCTGTTTAGCAATTTTTTTCTGTGTTAAGCAAGGTTTTGTGCTTACAGGCTTTATGAAATTGGGCACTGGCCATTAAGCCAACAACATCGATGTAATCTTCAACATTCACATCTTTTTTTTACATCACAGTTTTTGAGGACATTGTCACAGAATGATATACACTGTAGCAAATTTACTTCAGAAATATTGTTACAGAAGAGTAACTTAATAAAAATTACAAATGGCCTTGGTAGTACACTTAAAGTGTTGTCTAGTAAGAGAACAAATTCTTATAGTAAGTGGCCATACCACACCCTAAAAATTCCTTAAACTTGGTCAGACATCTTAATATATGCATAGGAGTCATGTGCTTTCAACAGGGTTGTGATTGGTCAATTCACTAGTCATCTGCATAGTGAATATTCATGACTAGGCTTGAGTGAGCAGGTAGAAAAGGGGAAGGTTCGTGTTCTGGTTGGGAGGCTATGCATGGTGTAATACTTTTCATTCAGCTTCAGAGTTTCCAGAGGAAAGGGTGTTGCCAGCTTCAATGATCTGTTGGCCTTAGGAGAGAGGGCATACCCAGCCGTTGGCAGTTGGAACTATTAAGAGTTTGACAAATTTTGAAATTGGAGTGTCGCTTGATAAAGTAATGTGTATGTAGCAATTGAAAAATATACGCCTGCATCAGCAGTATACACTTTGGGAACAGCTAGCCTTCAAGACATCGGTGCTACTATGCAACGGAGGAATCCAACCTGGGCTTGGGGACAGCCAGGATTCAACAGTATTCCTGTAAGTTATTCTTTGTAATAAATTGTGTTAAAGGCAGTGGACACTATTGGTAATTACTCAAAATAATTATCATCATAAAAACCTCTCTTGGTAACGAGTAATGGGGGAAGAGGATGATGGTATAAAACATTGTGAGAAAAGGCTCCCTCTGAAGTGACGTAGTTTTCGAGAAAGAAGTAATTTTCCACGAATTTGATTTCAAGACCTCAGATTTAGAACTTGAGGTCTCGAAATCAACCATCTAAACGCACACAACTTCGTGTGACATGGTTTTTTTTTTCTTTCATTATTATCTCGCAAGTTCGAAGACCGACTGAGCTCAAATTTTCACAGGTTTGTTATTCTATGCATATGTTGAGATACACCAACTGTGAAGGCTAGTCTGCAATTACCTATCTTTCTGAAAGTTTGTATATACTCAGCGCCTTGAGTACCTTGTTTGGTAGATACGTGCGCTATATAAGACTTCGATATTATTATTATTAGTCTTTGACAATAACCAATAGTGTCCACTGCCTTTAAAGGCAGTGGACACTATTGGTAATTACTCAAAATAATTATCATCATAAAACCTCTCTTGGTAACGAGTAATGGGGAAGAGGATGATGTATAAAACATTGTGAGAAACGGCTCCCTCTGAAGTGACGTAGTTTTCGAGAACGAAGTAATTTTCCATGAATTTGATTTTGAGACTTCAAGTTTAGAATTTGAGGTCTCGAAATCAAGCATCTGAAAGCACACAGTTTCGTGTGACAAGGGTGTTTTGTTGCATATGTTGCGATACACCAAGTGAGAAGGACTGGTCTTTGACAATTACCAATAGTGTCCAGTGTCTTTAAATTTAAAGAAGAACCAATTGCGATTATTGTACATTTTTGATAATTTATTTTACTAACACTGTCACTAGAAAGAATGTTGCCTAATTTTAATAATGCAAAGATCGTGCAGTACAATATTTATTCTTGCAGAATTTCACCGATCAGTTGAAATTGAACAAACGCTCAGAGAAATCAGTTTAAATTATTTATATGTGATATTTGGAGGCGACTTGTTGTAAATAATTTGACTTAGAAGCCAATAGAAGCTTTCGATAGTACAAGCATTTATTTTTTAAATGTTTTGTCCCAGAGTAAGAATTTGAAAAGCATTACTGCAGTACACTTCTCAGGGGTTATTCTTCCTGCATGTTGTTTTTTGGCGATATCTCAAAATTCCACCACCTTTTACGATGAAAATTTCCACATGTTCCAAATGTTTCAAAAACCCAAAGGTGTGCTTTGCCCTTAAGTAGATGAAAAGGTAAAAAAAAAAGACTAAAATTACAAATTTTATCAATCAACACACATATATATATTTGCTTTATACATAAAACAAATAAAGAAACATGCAAAATAGTATTAGTACGACTGTATTATACATGTAGAAAGGTGGGAATTTTTGTTCCTCCAAATACAAACTGTTTATAAAGATGTCAAAATCATGAATTGTACTGCTGTCACCTTACAGCTTAGTAAGAAATGTCTAAACCCAAACCCAAATAACACTGATTATATTTCACTGATTATTATCGTTGCGGTACCCGCTGCCAAAAACATGGGATACAAAATTGCCTCTAGCTGCCGGGCAACCTCGGTAGTCTAGTTGGTATGACCCTGCTCTAGATCTGCAAGGGTCGCGGGTTGGATTCCCACCCGAGTCACATGCCTGTGATATTTTGGAAAAGTTTCCGTATGGCGCTACCACTTTTTCATTTGATATGAAATAATATAGTATCTAATTTACCTCAATGAGATATCGCTTTTTTGTAAAAAAGAGTGAAAAAGTGGTGGCGCCATGCGGAAAGGTATCCGATATTTTTTCACAGGACTCGGGGAAAGTATTGAGTATACAGTGCTAACACACATTGGTGTATGGGTAAAAAACCAATTAATACTGATTATATATCATACATGTAGGTCTATACAAACACAGTAAATTTGACAATGTTTCCATCTTCAAAGTCCTTATGTACAACAAAGGGGCACCGCAATTGTTGCCAGAGAGATTGTAGTGGTAAGGATATCGGGGCCCAGTGTCATCTCTGCTAACTGCTGAATTCTCTGCTTGCGATCACAATTATTCGCTTACAGAGCAAATACCGAATTTCTGCATTAAGCCCGGTTCATACTTCCTGCGAATGCAAATGCGAAGGGAATGTTGACGTCACAAATCGGCATCGAATAATTCGCAGCAGTTGAACTCTGCTCGACTCACTTGTGAATATCGCTGCCAAAGGAGGGTTGTGACGTCAACAAATTCACGTCAAATTCGCTTCGCACTGGGCTTTAGCTGTGTAAGCAAAGAAAGCCCTGTACAGGGAGCAAGCGCACGCTTTTCAAGCAAAAGTACTATGTACACTTAGCGTAAGCATGGATTTACCTGAAGCACAAATTTTCTGCTTACAGTAAGTTGAACCAGATGATTTGAGACGATAGCAAAAATACTGATTTGAGATGATAGCAAAATAAGTTGTACATGTGCGAAGCAAAGTTGAAGGAAGACTTGGTTCCAGGTCTGTGATCGTGGTTTTTAGTCTACCCGGTAGCCATTACATTATTGCCTGAAATAGCCCCCTCTTGTGGACAAACCTCCGTCGTGAGCTAAGACTTGAAATCAAGTCCAAGTTGCAGGTGACAGCAATACTCTTCTATAAATATATTCAAAGGAATTGATAATCGGAATATTAACATTTATATACAACTTTGAGTCAGTGGGTTTCATGCGCTCGTAGGTGATGACCATTTACAGGCTTCTACCTGGCGGGAGGGTGACTGCTCTAAAGCCCTTGTTCACACTAGTCTATTCCCTTAGATTACCCCTGGGGAATAAAGGCCAGCCTATTCAGACTACGACCCTTTTACCCCCGGCCTGCCCCAGAAAATGGTCATACCGGGGTATAGCCACCCCTGCTCAGAACTAGATAAACAATTTAAGTTTTACTCAGTAAATCTGCTGCAATGTTGCGTTCCAGATTCTCCCACTACCATAACACTACCAAACTTTAGTAAATTGCACGTTGCAGATGTGAAAAATATAAAATCCAAACTCAAGGCCACCTTGCCCTGCCCTGCTCCGAAGCCCCACCCCCCAACCCTAACCAAAAAGGCATAAGGAGTTCACAAAGTACTATTCAAGTTGCAACTGTCATTAAGACTTTCTAAGCCACATCTTTTACTCCCTCACAAATGGTAAACCTAATGGACCCTTCCCATGAAATATGCTAATTACATTCACGCATGCGTACAAACCCTATTGGTTGGCAAACGCCATAGAGTTGTGCACCAAGCAGACGCGCAAGACACTTAACCATTGCTTCGTCCTTCGGATGGGACGTAAAGCCGTTGGTCCCATGTGTTGTGTAACACATGTAAAAGAACCCAGTGCACTTATTGAAACATGATGGGGTTTGCCCCGGTGTTCCTGGCTGTGGCTGCTGTATGCGTCGTAGCACCTTGTAAACCCATATAAGGTGCTACATAATTGGGTCTCAGAATTCATCACTGCAATATTACCTATCTTTCTAAAGTTTTATACACATGTACACGCAGCGCCTTGAGTACCTTGTTTGGTAGATACGTGCGCCATATAATATTATTATTATTATTATTATTATCTATTGCATTTTGAGTTGAAAACAAACCCTGTGAATGCTAAATTAATTGTTGGTGGAAAAAATTAAATAAACGTAAATATTGGTTCCTTTATAATAGTTATCTGTCTGATGAAATAATGATTCCATGTCACTTCTATTTACAATATTCAAACAAATTTAGTAAGATTTTGAGAGCTTCCTTTGCCTTCAGTTTTTTAATGAGGAAAGGAAGATTTAAACACGTAGCTATAAATACACATAAGGTAATTAGAAATCACTGTCAACATTCATATAAGGAATGCAAAATACTGAGAATACAACATCGTTTTAATAATAAACTGTTTTGTTGTGCGCTTAGAGGCTCCTGCATTATGCGCCATATAAATGTATCGTATTATATATTATTATTTTTATTATTTTTTAGCCATTGACATGCTATGTATTTATTTAAAAATATTATGTAAAAGAGTTGAATCATTTCTCATAGATTAGGAATAGATTCCAATGTGTTTTGGAAAGGGTAGTAGATAATCCTTCACCCTCCCCCCCCCCCCCCCCCAACAAAATAAAAAGTTCTGATCTAGAAGATAATCAAGAGAAACTGACTGGGTAAATTTTAAATGATTTTGGGTTGAACAGAGAAAAATTGGCTAGTGTGGGACTCGAACCAAACGACCTCCGGATTGACGTGCCGGCGCTCTACCAACTGAGCTATATAGCCCTATATTGGCGGTGTCCCTATTTTGTCAGTAAGTTTGTTCGGGGGGTGCCAGTCAGAAGCCATACAACTGTTAACTGCTGTGTAGCCAGGGATCACACCCAAATTAAAATACAACATGGGAAGCGGCAGCCAGGGGATCACGTTAAGGGGATGCAACTTTTTGTTTCAGATATCAATATAAACCCCCAAGGGCTATTTTTTTAATCAATTTTTCTTTGTACAAACCCAAATCAACAGATAATAATCTGATAACTTCTTGTCTAAGAATCACTTTTTGTTACAGATATCAATTTATTTCACAATTTTTCTTTGTTCAACCGCAAATCAAAAGATAATCAAATGATAATTTCTCATCTAAGAATCACTGTAATCAATCACCTGGTCTCAGCTTGCGAAGATTGAGGTATTAGATCTCGTCTGCATAATCACTTTGGTCAGGATGTCGCTCCGACATAGTGGGCATAGATGGAGCGTCTCGGAGCACCCATTGCAGCAGCAAACATGTCCACAGTTCAGGAACAGGGTGTTGGACTGTCGGGTAAAAAGAGGAAATGTGAATTAGTTACAGATTCACACCATGACCCCTTACATGTACCTACTAAATTCTCTTAAGGGAGTTAAAGGATTGTGAACGTTTGAGGACTGTCCATTGTAGTCCGCCATGTCTGTCAGAAAGATACTCCTGGCGCATAGAAAAGGAACTCTGCCAATGATGCCAATTTCCACAGATTTACATTAAACTTGCATGTTTTGAAGATAATAATAGTAGAAAGCTTCTCTTAAAATAAATTCCGGCATGTGAAAAAGAACCATCTCCCAAAGCATATTTAGAACACGGGGTGTAAACATCAAATACTCAACACATGCGAAGAAGCTAACCAAAATCAGCCGCTACATAATAGAGAACAACAAAAACAAAACTTCTTACATTTTCCTCCATACAGACAACGCACTCTGCGTTCACCCTGACCGTCACGTCCCTGACGAAGGCGTTGGACGCAGCTTCACTCGCTGTGGCTTCATCTATGGCCGGTGCCGAGGGGGAGGGGGTCTTCTCCGGCATGTCTACCTCCAGCTTCTTGGTCTTGGCTGAGGCTTGACCGATTTCCCGTTGGTAATCAGCAATTCTCGCCAAGATAGCTCGACGCAGGCCAAGCTCATAAACACCAAGCTAAACAAAAAAACAAAAAAGAAAATCAAAGGTAATCTAACTTTTTTTTATGAGGCATCGGCCAAATCCAAAGTCCATGTTGCAACTTTAGGGGAAGGGCTACACTTGACTGATTTGGGCTATCAACCCAAATCAACGGCCACCAGGGGCGTGTTGCCACCTACTCCATGGGCTAGAACAGGGTTACCCCCTTTAAAGATCTTTTTCTATTGCAGCACCACGTCTCTGGAATCAACTACCTCTTCACATCTGGACATCCACTTCCATTCACTCTTTCAAAACATCTATCAAAACACACCTCATGTCTATAGATCCGTTCTTTTGTATTTAATCTGTTCATTGTTATTTTTTGTTTGTATTTTCTCTGTAATAGCGCCCTGAGCACTTTTGTGGATTTGTGCGCTCTATAAGACCTCGTTATTATTATTATTATTATTAAATTTGTAGGGATGTAGACAAGGCTATCATCCACTAGGAGCCTGTTTTGCAGAAAATACTGCTTAACAAATTTCTCTGCTAAGCACAAAATGAGTGGGGCACCAGTCGCAACAGTGTTAACTTTATGGAAAGTTGGCTGTAACCTGTTTTTGCTAAGCAAGATTTTCCTGTGCTAAGCAGGTTTTTGTGCTTACAGGCTTTATGAAATTGGGCCCTGGTTGGAAGAGCAGAACCCACTACCTTCTCAAATTTTGCAAGCAATTATTAATTCATAATTTGTTTACCTACTATTCCCTCAATTAAAAAGTTTCTACTATAACAAATAAGAACTCCCTTTGATACTTTTTTGAGTTTTTTGGGGTACTGGAAATTAATTCCCTCACCTCTTTCAAATCTTCATCGCTCATGCAAAGCATTGTTTCTATGGAAACACGATGACGGGCAAACTTCGGTATGTAACTGTCTGCCCCAGCTGTTTGTAGAATGTCGATCACAGACAACTCTAGATTATTCTCCTGAAAAGATGAAAAGACAAGTCACAGATGAAACAATTGCTCATATAGTGCCTCTTTAATTGAGCACGCTTTCTGAAAATTGTAAATGTTTTTAAACTATCAAATAATTAACAACAAAAACTGACTGGGTATATTTTTTAATGACTTGAAAAATTTACTATCTGGCCCCAAGCTGGCAGTCTCCTTATTTTGTCAATATCCTTGAGTTTTTTAAGCTTGTACAAGTTCAAGCTTTCTCATTCTCCTCTGAAAATAGAACAGGTTTATTGGTTTTATCAATGAATAATGCATGATAACTTCCTCTGGAGATAGAACGGCATTATATCTACCTGGCTTTCTCAATGAATAAATGTGTGCCATCTCCCTCTGGAGAAAGAACAACATTATAATAACCTGACTTTCTAAATGAATAAATTTATTTTATTTCCCTCTGGATAAAGAACAGCATCGATCGCAGTAACCTAACTTTCTCAATGAATAAATGAATGCTATGTCCCTCTGGATAAAGAACAGCATCATAATAACCTGACTTTCTCAATGAATAAATGTATGCAAACTCCATCAGGATAAAGAACAGCATTATATCTACCTTATCAATAAGTGATTGTGGTTTACGATCCATGAGCCTTTGGAATTGGATCAGCCAATAATCCTCCACGTCATCTTCTCGTCTCTGTTCCATCTCCAGCTACGAAAACAAAATAAAAGACCATTTTCATTATGAAACCTGTTTTGTTCTAACTGCGAAAAAGGATGACATACTTCTGGAAGTAATTTGAATGGTATCTTAACTACTTCACATCAACATCTGCCGATATTTTTCTGGACAACTTTGGAGGGCCCTTTCCATTGTGTGCACAAGCATTCTATATCCATCTCGCTCGCATTTCGTGACCGTGAATAAAAGCATTGAACTCAAGCTCTGGTGTTGACAAATTCTGACAAATCGGTTGCTTTCATGAGCTACTTAACCAACTGCTAATACAATTACGCAAGGAAGATTTCTGATGAACGACCGTTTTAAAAGATTTTATAGATAGTAACCACTGCTGAAACATAGGATTCAAACTGCCTCTAGCTACCGGGCAATCTCAGTTGTCTAGTTGGTATGACACTGCTCTGGAATTGCAAAGGTCGTGGGTTCAAATCCCACCCGAGTAATATGCCTGTGATTTTTATCACAGAACTCAGGTAAGTTCTGAGTATACAGTGCTAACACACATCGGTGTATATGGGTAAAAACCAAAATGAATATCATTTTAAAAATATTGATCACTCTTATTCTTCTCTCTCCTTCCCCCTCCCTCTTTCTTACCAGCCGTTTCTTCAATTCCATCTCTCTGGACTCCCTCTCAATCATCAGCTGCTTCAACAGCCCGGCCAAATCCTCCCTCTTCTGCTCCAGGGCGATGTTCGTTGACTCTGCCCTCGCTGATTGCTTCTTAAGCTCAGCCATGGTGACCTGAGCAAGCTGCTGTTGTAACATGTATATCTGAAGAAACAAAAATGAAATTAGTCAAAGAATGAATCAATCAATCAATTGTATCATTTGTACATGACGCCATATTCCAACGTTCATTGCTCAGGGTGCCGTACGGTAAGCTCTTGTAAATAGGTGAGATTTGAGTGACGTCCTAAATATCTGTATTTTAGGTGATCGTCTGATGTTGTGAGGAAGACTGTTCCAGATCCTGGGAACCTGACAGAAAAAGTCACCGTCACCCCAAACTGGTTTTGTTTCTAGGAGTAAATATTGCAGATCCAGTTTCTAGGATGCAGTTTCTAGGAATGAATAATGCAGATCTGGCCGAACTGGAGCGCAAGTTATGAGATGTTCTATAGAAGGTCAGTAGGTTTGTCAGGTATACTAAACCACAGGAATTCAGACATCGATACACGAGAGCAGCATGATGCGTGTACATTTACATATGTGTGCTTTTTTGTCTGTCCACGGCGATGGTTGTGGATGCTTGGACGCTCTATTGAGCATCTACAAAAGATCAAATTATCATTTTGAAAAAGTCAGCATACCTCCTCAGTCAGTCGTTTGTGCTTAGCGTCCTTGCTGAGCAGTAACATCTCAAATGCTTCTCTCTGGAAGGCTTCTTCCTTCATCAGATTTGCCACCATGGTGTCTTTGGTCATTTGCTTAGCGTTTAGACGGGAGAGTAACTGCTCAAATGTATCATTCTCACTACAAGCAAACGGAGAAAAAACAAAAGGGGGGAAAGTTATGCTTGAAAATAATATTGTTACAAAATCTTTTTAATATAAATCATTTTTACCCTTACACCTATGTGTATTAAACATTTTGATAAACCTTTCACTTTAGAGTACTGCAGTAACGGACACAGATGTTGCTTTGCATCCCCAAATATTGAAGCACTACTGACATAAAGTTTTCTCAGATTGTGTATTCCAATTGCAGATGGATATAACCGCTCTGTTTTTTTTTGCATAATCTCAAAACGCTACCACCTATTTAAATGAAATTTCTAGTTTAGTTTTATGGTTTGTATCTACAACTATACTTGATTAAAACAACCTAACGGTTTCAAAAACTAAGGGTATTTTATGCCTTTACACATTTTGCTCTACTACACAGAATTGAAACAAACAGTGAATTGCAAACACCCAACGTATACAACCTTTTAAACCCGCCCGCCCCTTGCATTCTAGAGTAGACCCTGAACCAACCTGGCCTCAGCTCTCCTTCTAATGCTCTCCTTATTCTTATCATACATGTTCCTCAGCGCCTCCAACTCAAAGCTCTCCTTCATGATCACGCCGACAAACTTCAAGATGTCCTTCTCTCTCAAGAGGGCGTGCTCCACGGATGCGACTTGGAAGGTGGCGTCCAGCTCCATCCTAGAAAGGAGAGATCAAACAGCCACAGAAATGGTGAGCACAATATGCCTGAGGGAAACCATGCAATAAGTTTGTGAGTTGGTTTTTTTTTAATATTTTATGGCTCTGCTTACCATAAGCTAAGAATAGGCGCTGAAGGAAGCAGGGAATTTCGAGCTTACATCAAGCATATTTCATGGGAGCTTTGAAGTTTGAGACCAACTTCCTTATAGCGCACCATGTAATGGCAGACTTCCTCAAAATAATTAAATCGCGATTTTCTCCAACAGTTTATTGGGGGCTGTGGGCCAAATAGGTCACTTCAAGGGACCAAAATGGCAAAGCAACCTTTATTTTCAAAAGTCTCTTAACTCAAATTTACCTTTCTTTCTCCAACTGATCAAGCAGGGCTTCCTTCTTCTTTGCTCTGTCATCAAGAGAAGACAATTATTAAAGCAATAAGACAGTACCTACGGCAATATTCAAAACCCCAAAAAATTAAGAAAGCAGTACATCCAAGCAAACAAGTCAATGACGATTTCACTGAGGGACCATACATTCTGTAAGAGAAAGACAGCGCCCAGGTTTTTGTTCAAAAATTAAAAAAAAAGTTAGAATATCTGGCTTTTAATTTTGTGCAATGTGATGGTAAATTTACTTATTTGTCTCACTTATCTAATCACTAAAAAAATTTGTACACTATTATCTTCAGTTTTTATATATTTTTGAAGAAAGTATGACAATTTATTCAAAGATTTATTACATTTCACTGAACAGAAAAGTTACGCTAAAATAATAAGATGAAATTAGGGGCGATAAGGAGTCACAGAGTTTCACATCATCTTACTTTTCATTCATCTCCAACAGTTGATTCACGAGTTCTGACGACTTTTCCTCAACTGTCATGAAAAAATGGAAACATTTTAAAAAGTTTAAAAAACAATATTTCAAACCTGCCAAACTGACTTTTGTGTTACTTAGCATTTCCATGCCTCAGTAAAATAAGTTGTTTGCGAGTTTGATTGTGAATAATGAGTCTTTGAACCAGTCATTCAAAATAATCAATGCTAGGCTTTTTTACCGTCATAAAGCATCCTCAGAAAGTTTCTCTTCTCAGAGTCGCTTCTTTCTTGTAATGTCTTGATACCAGAATCCATGTCAGCTTGCTCCTGTAAGAAGAAGATGGCGCCCAAGTTTTTGTAAAAATAAGCCAAAAAAAATTAGAATATCTGGCTTTTAATTTTTGATTATGTGATCGTGAATTTACTTATTTGTCTCACTTAGCTTATCACTAATTTTTGTTTACACTATTATCTTCAGTTTTTATATATTTTTGAAGAAACTGTGACAATTATTACAAAGATTAATTACATTTCACAGAGTAAATACATATTTTGGGTATTAACACAGACAAACCTAGCTCGTCAAACTGATGCATAACAATAGCACACCTGTCCTGGATTAATTTTGACAATACCCCTAAAGTGGCGTATCACGATTATTATTATTATTATTATTATTTATTCGCCACTTCATAAAGAACAATAACAAAACATGTAATTGCAAATAAGATTATAGTAATAGGAAGAAAAAAAAAGGGGGAAAAATATGTTAAACAGAACTACATAAAGGCATACATGCTAAATAATGGCAACTAAAGCACTGGTCCTGAATGAAGAAGACTGACATAAAGGTTTGGATACAACAAGAAACATGTGAAGAATAGATGAGAGAGTAGGGTAGATTGGGAAAGGACAGGAAAACAGGGTGGGTAGGGAAGAGCAGGGAACTAGGGACAGAGACAACCCATTTCAAGCTGGCCAGGATTAACAAAAGAGTACTTAAACCCTGTAGCCCTTACGTCTGTCAATCCAAACTTGAGATGGGACAACACCCTTTGCCGAAACAAACATGAATTGTTACCTTTCTTAAGGCTCTGAGTAGCCCTCTATGCTGTTGGTCAGTATGAGCCATCAATCTCTCCTGATCTCGTTCCATATCCTCCAACTCTTTCTCAAGACGTATTCTCTCCAAACGCTTCTCCTCCTTAAAAAAAAAAAGGAATAACAATAACTAAATGGACGATCTTTTAAACAGTACTCCCTGTAAGTTTTGTTGCTAAGCAAATTTTTGTGCTTAGCAGCTCTATGAAATTGGGCCCTGCTAGTACCCCCTAACACATTAAAGGACCAAACCTGAGATATTGTTTGAACTGCTAGTCTACCTGTACTCTCTCATACTGCTTGATGCTATCACTCAAGATGGCTTCTTCTTGTTCCAGGTTCTTGAATGAAGAGGTGGACGATGAGGAAGTTGGGGAAATCTTTGGAGCATCCAAGACGCCCAAGACGTGCTGCGAGGGCGGACTGTAGTCAATACCACACTCTAATAAGAATAAGAATATTTACATTTATTTGGGCAAAACTTCAGAAGTACATCAGCTTCATAAGTCCACGCAGTCGTCGTCGTCGCCATCCTAGAATTCATGACTGACCCTTTGTGACCCTAATGATTGAGTTCCACTTGTTGACGGCCACGTGAGCAACTACTACATCTTTGTACAATGATCTTCTCAAGGTTGTCTCCCTCTCTTCTGGATGTATGACCAAAGTATTGAAACTTGTTTCTGTCAAGTACATGTACAACTACTAAACAACACTTAGAAAGGCAGTGGACACTATTGGTAATTACTCAAAATAATTATTTGCATAAAACCTTAATTGGTAATGAGTAATGGGGAGCTGTTGGTAGTATAAAACATTGTGAGAAACGGCTCCCTCTGAAGTGACAAAGTTTTTGAGAAAGAAGTAATTTTCCACGAATTTCATTTTGAGACCTCAGCTTTAAAATTTGAGGTCTCGAAATCAAGCATCTGAAAGCACACAACTTCTTGTGACAATGGTGTTTTTTTCTTTCATTATTATCTCGCAACTTCGACGACCAATTGAGCTGAAATTTTCACAGGTTGGTAATTTTATGCATATGTTGAGTAAAACAACAGTGAAGGCTAGTCTTTGACAATTACCAATAGTGTCTACTGCCTTTAATCAGGTTTTTAATTTTGTTTTGTTATGTTTAACGTACCTTCACATAGTGATTTCATTATTGACTCAGTTCCCTGGGAGCAAACTTTAGCTGCAGGATGCTTCATAGTAATGGCGTCTAAGCTCAGTGTCTAAGGAAACAAAGAGAAGAAATAAACCTTCAAACCAGGTCAATCAAACATAGAACGATCATTCATTTGGGCTTGAATTTGGGGGGGAAAACCCGCAGGGCTTGTAGCACACACTATTTTACTGGACAAGATTTTGTAACAACTCAACTTTAAATCCCTTTTTCCTCAGTTTTATTCTCTCGCGTCTCTTGGTGATTCTACTTTCACAACTTTTGCGCCAAAGGTGGTATCAACATGGGGTTTAAACTGTATTCAAGCACAAAATATGATCTTTTCAAATGTAACAAGAAATATGAAATGACCTTGGTCGACAAATGGCACATTTTGCTTAATCACATCACAGATATATAATTTGATGCTTACTTATTTGATTTCACTGAAATTTGATTCTTGTTTTCTTGATCCTCACTAATTATTTTTGATCCCATACCTCTAGGGTTCTGACGTGACACAGTTTTGAAGGCAGTTCTCTGATTTTGTTACAGGAGATGTCCAGATTCCTCAGCGACCTCATCTGACAAATACTGGCTGGTAGTTCCTTCAGGTGGTTCCCTGCATACAGATTGGTGTCAGTGATGGTTAGTAACGGGTAATGGTGACTCACATTACAGACAATTCAATGGCGACTCTGTTACAGTGATTCCACAGTGACTCGTGTTACATGTGATTTCACAGTGACTTGTGTACCACCAATGCCAGTGACTCACATCACATACAATTTCACAGTGACGTATGTTACAGTGATTCCATGGTGACTCGCGGTAACAGTGTTTCCAGAAATCAGACTTAGACATTGTACACATTGCTTTCATCAAATGGTTTCCTGAAAACCTTCTTTGATTTGCTCCATGTATTGAAAAAAGAAAGTATTTCTATATCGTATTTCCACCATGCAAAGTTTCAAGTCCTACTTAAAGCATTTCTAAGCCTATCTCGTTTAGCCGCTACATTTGACTTACCTCTTGCGTTAAGTGTCTGCAGCGCCTGTAAATTCCCTATTGCCTTCGGGAGTTTCTTGATGTCGTTGTTTTCCACATTCAACACTTGAAGGCCACTGAAGTTTGTCACGGCGTCCGGTAACTCGGTGAACTTATTGTGATGTAGATCAAGCACCTGGAATGAAAGATAACGAATCATCTAAGCTTGGGCGATATCGATTTATTTTATTCACGATATATCGCCGACAATATATCGCGATATATCGCGATGTTCGATATAATCGCGATTAGTGAAATTTGACATCATCAGTCTTAAAACTCCAAGTGAAAGTTGTAGAAGAGACAGTCCTAGCATAAGAGAGGTGTTCTAATGACCTATTCTTCTGGTTTTACTCCAAACCTATGGGGTGCAAGATGTCTCAGCTAGCAAATACATCGCGATATTTAATCGATATATCGGGATTATCGCGATATATCGCGATATATCGCGATATATCAATATTTCGATTCAAACCAAATCCATCCGATATCAAAATCGTGTCCAAATTAATATCGCGATATTCGATAATATCGTGATATCGCCCAAGCTTAGAGTCATCATCATCATAACTAGTTCTTTGGGCCAATAACATTCCTGTTATCTTTCTCAGCTCCCTGGGGAGTTTACAGCCCCGGGCTGCTATGGCGCTCCAAAGGCTATTTCAAACACAATATCAACCTCTACCCCCGCAGGTACCCGTTTATACCCCTAGGTGAACAGAAGCAATTTTAGTGAATTGTCTTACCTAAGGACACAAGTTCACACACTTGTTCAAGATTGCTTTCCCTGTAATTTGACAACACTTTTACTTCACTTCTACTAGAGGTGCGCCTTTGGATGGTTACATGAAAGTGCACTTTTTACAATATGCTGCGTTATTAAATTATAGTTATTTATCTCGAACGAGAGATAAATCTAAAGCTTACCCTTAGGACGAATACATCCTTCAAACTTCCACCTCCTGACAGCGACGACAGGTAATTATCACTCAGAATTAGCACCTGCCAAAATCCAGAGAGAGCGTTTCGGTAATTAAAGCATCATTGAATCATCCAAATTGCAAGAAAATTTCTTATTCAGTCAAAGTTGTGCTGGGATTTAAAGGCAGTGGACACTATTGGTAATTACTCAAAATAATTGTTAGCATAAAAACTTACTTGGTAACAAGCAATGGAGAGCTGTTGATAGTATAAAACATTGTGAGAAATGGCTCTCTCTAAAGAAACGTATATTTTGAGAAAGGAGTAATTTTCCACGCATTTGATTTCAAAACCTCAGAATTAGATTTTGAGACCTCAGAATTAGATTTTGAGGTCCCGAAATCAAGCATATGAAAGCTTACAACTTCGTGCGACAAGGGAGTTTATTCTTTCAGTACTAACTCGCAACTTCGACGACTAATTGAGCTCAAATTTTCACAGGTTTATTATTTTATGCATATGGTGAGATACACCAAAAGAGAAGACTGGTCTTTGACAATTACCAAAGGTGTCCAGTGTCTTTAACCAAACCATTTAAAAAATGTTCGGCTCTAGTTCATTAAATTTCTTGAGATAACACTGCAAACAATTACTTACTTCTTTCCTTAAAACTTTACAAAGAGAATATGTTCCACTCGGTACCTGTTTGGGAAAAAGTAGAAGGTATGTTAGGGCTTCACAACTAGGGAGACCAGAAAAAAACCATTACATGGTGCTATCTAAGGATTAGGTCTCATAATTCAAAAATGTAGTCCCACATCTTGCAGGAATGACTGTATGTTAAAGCGCCAGGGGTTGATTTCACAAAGAGTTGGGACTAACCCTAACTTAGGACTAGTCCTAGGAGATATAAAAAACGCATGGATAGTCCTAAGTTAGGACGAGTAACTGGTCCTAACTCTTTGTGAAATCGACCCAAGGAGTGTCACTGAGTGACGGGCATGTGCGCTATGTAAGAAGCCACAATTATTGTTGCTATTATTACATGGAAACTACTAAGTGCAGGCACTACCAATGGAGCCAAAGCTTATAAACGGAATGCCTTAATTATTTCATTGATGGGTACAATTCTTTGATTGATGGAAAGGCAGAAGAGAGATGTACGTACCTCTGGGAGCTCACATTGCGACAAATCGTATGTTGGCTCTGGTGATTCAGTTGCCTGAAATAAGACAGAAGTGTCATGATGAACTAAGAAAAGTTAAGCTTTTACCAGAATTCACATCCCACCTCAGAGGACATTAGACCTTATGGATTCGGTTTTCACATCTAGACCCGCTGCTAATATTTATAAACAAATGTAATAAAACACATTTATTGGGTGCTTCTAAACATTTAATCATAGCGCATTACCTCTATATATATAAGGCACACTGGGGGATACTTCATACATAATAATAATAATAATAATAATAATAATAATAATAATAATAAAGAACACTTAATAGAGCGCCGGTGTCCGCCTCAGGAAGGCGCTCATGGCACACAGAGGATTGTGTGAGTATGCTTGTTTGAACACGTGAGATTTTAAGTTTGTCTTGAATGTTGTGATGGATGGAGATGATTTGACAGTCAGTGGGAGTTGGTTCCACACCGTACATCATACTTCCTGTATTAAAGTGCAAATGCGCAGTGAATTTAACATGGCTGTTTTTCGGCTGCGAATGTTTGCAGGGGTTGAGCACAAGTCAACTATTTCAAATTGTTAACTGTAAATTTGTGACGTCAAAATTCGCTTCACATTCACAGGTAGTATGAACCGGGCTTTATGGTTCTATAGATAAGTATACCATCTACGTATGTATACTAGATGTTAAATTTGCACTGGGGATAAAGAATATTAATTATTTTTATTTTTTTACCCATACACCGATGTGTGTTAGCACTGTATACTCAGTACTTTCCAAGTCCTGTGAAAAAAATATCACAGGCATGTTGCTCGGGTGGGATTCAAACCCACGACCCTTGTTATTCTAGAGCAGTGTCTTACCAACTAGACTACCGAGGTTGCCCGGTCGCTAGAGGCAGTTCAATCCTATGTTTTGGCAGCGGGTACCGCAACGATATAATAGATGTCTTTCACAGGACTCTGGAAAGTACCGAGTATACAGTGCTAACACCCATTGGTGTATGGGTAAAAAAAAAAAAAATTAATATTATGTATGTTGTCTGTCAAACGTTTTATTTGAATCTTTGGATTGATTTCCTCACCAGGTACTGGCAATGTTCCATCCGCTTCCTAGCGCTCTCACTCTGCTTGTGTCTCAGTATCGGCATGCCTGGGGTATGGTTCTCCGCTCCGTGATTCATCGATGACCTCACACTGCTGCTGCCCGACCCAATGATTGGTTGATGTTTCTCTTATCGGCCTGACGAGAAACAGGCCTTTAGAATGAGACCACCACTCCGGACAGTTGTAAACCTTCAAAACACCGACTAGCTGGACAGCTGGAGTTCACAAAAATTATGACAGAATGCTCATGAGAAATAATCTTGATATATTATAATTAGGTGACACTCACAGTGGTCACAATAATTGCGATAACGTAATCCTCCTCCCGACAGCAGGAGGATTACGTTATCGCAACTATTTGTGGTCAAGTGATCAGAATGCTGGATATTATCACCTAGCTGGCAATAGGGATTACCTCTCTCTCTCAATCAAGTAAACATTGGTTTATTAAAATTATTAGTCTAAAATATAAATTGCACAAATCAAGAAATTGTGATTCAGTAAAACTAGATAGATCTACGACACTACTTCTGAATCTAATTCTAAGTCTGATGTCGACAAAATCATCCTTATGAAGTTATGTGAAGTTATGTTATGGAAACATCACACAAACTTTTTACAAAGGTTTCCTTGTACTATTGTGGTTGTAGGATTCGAACCCACATCCACAAACTTGTGATGCACTGCATGCAGTGCAGTCTCTTAGTCTTACCACTACTGGACCAATATTAGGGAATTTTCGTTTTCGACAACGGATGGTTCTGCGACGGTAAATATGACATTTGGCGTCATCTGCGCATGCGTCGGCTTTGAGGACGGTCGTCCCTCAATTTAGCTCAACAACCGTCGCAGAACCATCCATCGTCAAAAACGAAAAGTCCCTATTATATATTCAGTCAGATATTGCGCTTTTCCAAAACATTATCAAAGCACACTATCACATCAGATCACTGTCAAGTGTCAGTGGGCAGTGTCAACATGTGTCGGTACAGACTATGGATAATTTTCCCTGATTATAATAAGTACAATCATCTCCGGCCGGACACATAGGCCCCTCTCACTCCCCAAACAAGGCCGATCAACCGGAGGATGGTACGGTTGTTTCGCGGTTGTCGTGCCATGCTCATGCCACTGTCGTGACAGTGTATTTAATAATGTCAACAAAACTAAAATCGCCACTGTAAAATAAATGACAAATTACGATCTCTTAAACGTAACTACATTATTTGGCATTACTCACCAGCCAGGCTATATAAGGTGTTACTCCAAATACCGCTCTCGATTTCTGTAGTTGTTATGTTTGATCATTTATATTTCAATTTTTAAAATAACCATCCAGCTCTCTCTGGATCATCAATGTTTACGATAATAAGAACACACTATATCCGCAATACAAAAACACACACTCATGTGCATTACGGAGGCACGGGGTTCGGAACCAGTCCATGCTTACCGGGTACCAGGCCATTCGCCCAGAAGGCAATGTCCTCATAATCTATAAATAGACGTCGGCAAATTACGTAAATAAAAAATAAAGTAAAATACACATCGAGAGCAAACTGGAGACAAAAGAGAACTTTAAAAGAAACGATACAATTCCTCTGATAGTCAATAAAACCATGGAGGTACCCAAATAAAGAAACATTTGTAAAGACACCCCCTTATAATTATGTTTTTTTTATATCAACTAACAACACATAATTATAAATGAAAATAATTTCATTTTTTTAATTTTTTTTATTTCTGCTGTGGTTTTTTTATGGTGGATTTTTGTTAATTAATTGTTTATTTTCCATATTTTCCTCATGAACATTAATTTATTTATTTATATCTGTCTATTTATACACTTTGAGGGCAGTAATTAATGGTGTTGCCGTTCTCCTCCATCTAGTTAATAAAGCCATTGGACCCTTTCGGTACAGAAAAAAAAGTTCACAGATTTACAAATAACTTACAGGGTTTACAGAAGGTAAGGGTGAAATACTTCTCTTGAAATATTATTCCATGAAATGCTTTACTTTTTGAGAAAACAGTAAAACAATATCAATTCTCGTTAACGAGAATTACGGATTTATTTTAAACACATGTCATGACACGACTCCGATGATCGATTAATAAGTTTGTTATTTGATATAGAAGTTGGGATACACGAAGTGTGGGCCTTGGACAATACTGTTTACCGAAAGGGTCCAATGTTTTGTGGGGGACTAGCGCGTCCCTTTCAATTTTGCGTACATTCTTGCTCCATGGGATGGGTGGTACGGTACACAGGGGGAGGGGGTTGTAATTAATTAAAAGACCCGACACTTAAGCGCACATGGGCTCAGGCTCTAGCTGTGACCGTCTCAAAACTCAGACTCGGGCCACCCGGTCCGGGGTTCGAATACCATCTGTCTCTTTTTTGAGGAAAACGAAGACCGAAGTCCGTGATCGCGGTTTTTAGGGGCCGGGTGCTGGATCCCTTGACTTCGACACAAGAGGGCGCTGTTGCATAAACCATGGTCAGAAAGAAGAACATCTTACTCTCTTTCATTGGCGTTAAAACTTAAATCATGGATGAAGAAAATCTGCAAGCAACTATTGTCACATACAAGCAGCAGGTATGTAACTTAAGTTAATTATATACGACAGTGGATACTGTTGCGATGAATAATCAATCATGATCATCATGTTCTGATTTCTACCTCCATGTTGTGATGTTGCAAGTTGTCAATCAATGGAATGGTTATTATTATGGTTGTGTTCTGTTGACCTGTCCTACTAATTTATTAACACTACAGTCCTTGCTTGCCCCCCCCCCCTCCCCCTCCCCCCAACACACACACACATGATACTTGAGGTGAAAGCTCCCAGAAAAGGAATTTAAGGTCTGTAGGGAGAGATTTGCCTAAGAAAGGTTGATGTAGTTGTACGTAGGTAGGTCGGTCAGGTTGGTGTATGAAAATGGTTTGCTTTCATTGCAACAGGCAAAGTTCTGTGTTCCCAAGTTTTATAAATCAAATCATCCACATTTGTATCATGTTTTGTTGTTTTGTTAGCTGCAACAAGTGGAGTTGGTTTTACTGAGTGCAGGAACTGAGGGGCAGACGGAGTTACTTCAACTCAGAGAAGATCTACGAGAAGTTGTTCAACTCACTGAAGGTAGGAATCAGATGCTCAAACAACTTACGAATCTACGCGGCCTAGCGGTTAGGAGCACCCGATTCAAACTCTGGGTTTTCTGATCAGCGGAGTGCGGATTCAAGTCCCACACTTGTGTCCTTCAAAGCAAGACACTAAACCGTGATTGCTTCCTCCTTCGGATTGGACATAAACTTAAGCAGTATATCCTTCATGTAATGCATTATTGTAAAAGAACCCGGTGCACTTAAAATGAAAGAGATAAAACTATCACCAAAACTTGATTTGGATGCTCTAAACCACTCGGCCATAACATCCTTCAAAGACCGTTCAAAACTTCAATCATTTCCAGGAGATTGCCATAAAACGATATCAACTCTTTCTTTTTTTCAGAAAGTCTCCTGTCACTTAAAAAGAGCAAACTTTTGAGCTTAGTTGACACGGCAACAGAGTCAACAACCTCGGGGTCATGTGCATCTGATGCTTCATTGCGTGATCAACCCTCAAGAAATAACCCCTCTTCAGATAAATTTGATGAAGAGTTTGCTGCATTTCAGGTAGGAACTTCTCAACGTAAAGCCAGGACAGTCATAGACCCACAAATTGACCTCCATCTGTGATGTCGGACAATTGAAACGCGCAGAGTATACTGTTTAAATATTAATTTTTGTTTTACCCAAATACACCAATGTGTGTTAAAGCCCTGTATACTCGGTACTTACCCAAGCTTTGTGAGAAAATAAATCAGAGGCATATTGCTTGGTTGGGGTTCGAACCCACAACCATGGCAATTTTTAGGGCAGTGTCAACTGCAACTAGACACCAAGATTGCCCAGTAGCTATCGAAACTGGGTTTTTTCAGAGCCAACACTCAAAAGAGGTTTACAAATAGGTTTACCCGCAAGTTTACTATTTATATATAGTTTCTTCCTGTTTATCCACACAGTGCAAAGCTTCATACAATACTTGTTTCAAATTGTTTCAATGCAGGCAGCTATTGCTGAAGATGATAATGTAAACCGTCCTTCCGAGTCCAACGTATCCACGGCCTCTTCATCAAAGTCTTTCCCCGCTAGAGTTCAGGATGAAACAGGGACAGAGGAGACGAGAGATGGGGAGGAGGAGGAGGAGGAGGGGGAGGAGGATATATCAGGGACTAAGTGCAGTGTTGATCATGTGGAGGAGTGGGGAGGAAGGCAGAGACACAACGCTATTGTGATGTGTGTGGAACCAAGGGTTGATGGTGAAGAGGTACTACAGACTGTTTTAAAAACTTCAAATGATCATTATTGAAAAAAAAAAAACATTTTTAGTACTGTTAGATAAAATTAAAAGTAAGCTGACTGAGGGAAAATTTTTGAAACATTGTTAGTTTTGATGATCAATAAATAAAAATCTTACTTTTGAAACTGGCTTCTTTTACGTCCATTTCACGACACACAGGATGAGCGGCTTTACGTCCCATCCAAAGGACGCAGGAACGACAATTAACCGCCTTGCTTAAGTGTCACGACCAGTTGTAAATATGATTATGATGTTTTTGTTCACCAGGCTTCTCTGAGGGTTCTATTCTGTAATCCCACCTCTCTATCGATGAAACCCTGTCCGTACTATCTAGAAGGTTCTTGCCGATTCGCAATTGAAGATTGTAGGTATGTTGCAAAATAAATAATAAAAATCACCTTGCTGGGAAGATATTTTGCTTTTTATAGTAATATTAAATTCTTATATAGCGCATTTCAAAATAATGGTCTCAATTGGTTTTACAATTAGTGCCCTGGTCATTGGACCAATAACATTCCTTAGATCTTTCTCAGCCCTGGGGAGTATACAACTTGGGCAATCGTAGCGCTCCGAAGGCTTTTTCATACAAAATATCAGCCTCTACCCCTTGCAGGTACCCATTGATAACCCTGGGTGAAGAGAAGCAATTGTAGTGAAGTATCTTGCTCAATGAGTCATGACTGGGACCCCAACCCTTAATCTCAATCAGTTTTCTTTATCATTTTCAATCTTGTACTAACTGACGCATTTCCATAACATTTAATACATTGTATTTCTTATTATATCCTCTCCAGATTTTCTCATGGATATATAGTCAAACTTTCTGAGTTACATTCCTTCAAAGAACCAGACTTTAGGTAAGTACATGTACTGCAGGACGAAGAAAGTCCCTTTTAAAGACAGTGGACATTATTGGTAATTGTCAAAGACTAGTCTTCTCACTTGGGTGTATCTCAACATATATGCATAAAATAACAATCCTGTGAAAATTTGAGCTTAATCGGTCGTCGATGTTGCGAGATATTAATGAAAGAAGAAAAAACCTTGTCACAAGAAGTTGTGTGCGTTCAGATACTTGATTTCGAGACCTCAAATTCTAAATCTGAGGTCTCAAAATCAAGTTCATGGAAAATTACTTCTTTCTCAAAAACTTCATTACTTCAGAGGGAACCGTTTCTCAATATGTTTTATACTATCAACCTCTCTCCATTACTCGTTACCAAGTAAAAAACCTTGTCACAAGAAGTTGTGTGTGATCAGACGCTTGATTTCGAGACCTCAAATTATAAATCTGAGGTCTCAAAATCAAATTCATGGAAAATTACTTCTTTCTCGAAAACTTCATTACTTCAGAGGGAACCGTTTCTCACTATCTTTTATACTATCAACCTCTCTCCATTACTCGTTACCAAGTAAGGTTTTATGCTAATAATTATTTTGAGTAATTACCAATAGTGTCCTTTGCCTTGAAGTGATTAATATCACTGAAATGGTTTTAAAATTGTAAATAGCTACTTCTGTAGCCATAGTCACTTGATTGACACACAGGCTAATGTTTTGATTTCTTTGTGTAGTTTATTAAAGCTTGAAGCACCTTGTCTGGCTCGATACAATGATGGAGTCTGGTACCCCGCCTCCATTCAGCATATAGATGAAGATAAACACCAAGTAACTGTGCAATATGAGTCGTATGGTACCACAGCAACACTCGATGTACAAAGTGTACTGCCATCAGGTATAATCTTCATTTTCTTGCCATCTTCGTTTTAAATTTTAAGAAATAAAAGCAATTAATACAAAATGCTAGGAAATTACCTCCAACCAACAGTGCTTCTAACCCAAAGTTTGTATGACCATTAATGTCATTGTCAAGAATGATAACCCAAATGTATACCTTCCCTTTTACAGGCACTGGGGTTGATTTCACAACGAGTTAGGACTAGTCCTAACTTAGGACTAGTCCTAGGAGATATACAAATTGCATAGATAGTCCTAAGTTAGGACGAGTAACTGGTCCTAACTCGAGATAAGACTAGTCCTAACTCTTTGTGAAATCCACCCCTGGACACCTTTGATAATTGTCAAAGACCAGTATTCTCACTTGGTGTATCCCAACATACATGTATGCATAAAATAACAAATCTGTGAAAATTTCATCAAATTTGCGTGAGAATAATGAAAGAAAAAAAACACCCTTGTTACATTACTTTGCGTGCTTTCAGATGCATACTAAAAGGCTCCAGCTGAAGTCTTTTATTATTTGAGTGAGAAATTACCTCTTTCCCCAAAACTACGTTACTTGAGGGGGAGCCGTTTCTCACAATGTTTTATACTATCAACAGCTCTCCATTGCTCGTTACAAATTTTTTGTGCTAACAATTATTTTGAGTTATTACCAGGAGTTATTGCCACTAGTGTCCAGCATGTTGAACTCATTTTACGTATTTGTCTTCAGAGCAGAGAAGTGACACATCCCCTCCCCTCTCATCATCCAGTGAAGACAGTGAAGATGAAGAACTTGACGTCCCATCTACAAGTTCATCCAGACAGGACACCCCTACATTCAGGGAGGATTCGCCCAGTGTAGGGTGGAGACCGTCTGGGGGTGGGGTTCCTCTCGGTGAATGGGAGGCTCACACCAGGGGCATTGGGTCCAAGCTAATGGCACTCATGGGTTATGAGTTTGGGTGAGTTGTGAGTTATGGGTAGTTATGTAATATCTTAATGTGGTTTGTTGTGGGTGAGCAGTGTAGTAGGTGTTTGTCTTCTCACACTCTGTTCTGATCTCAATCTTTCTAATTCTTGACCTTATTTTTTTGATTTTCAGGAAAGGATTGGGTCGACATGGTGAGGGAAGAGTGGAGCCTGTAGAAGCTGTTATTGTACCACAGGGTGAGTTGCTAGCGGGCTGTCAATTTTCCAGAGGGTTTAATTGATGAGGCTTCATCAGTGATTCTAAGCATATTTTGCACTCATTTCTTACCATTGGTGACTTTAGAAGACTGCCCTCTACCCCTCTTCCTTACCATAGGTGATTTGTTTTTAGTCAACTGCACTTACCCCCTCTTCCTAACTATAGGGGTTTAATATTTCCAAAAATCTTTCAGTGATATGAATCACTTATGAATCTTTATGCATTTTTTTGCTGTTGTCTGTTGCTAGGTAAATCACTTGATAAATGTATGGAGCTGAGAGAAACGAAGAAGCTTGGCATTGTGGGAAAGCAGAAGAAGAAGAAGAAAAGAAAGATCAAAGGTCATCATCACCACCATGGTGATGGAGGAGGGCAACCAGCGAAGAAGGAGAATGTGTTTGATTTTCTGAACCAAAAATTAGGCGGGAAAAAGAGTAAGCACACTATTAAGTTTTCAGATGAAAAATAGAAAATAAAGTCTGTACCTACCTCTAAGATATCCTGTACATGTCTTTAATAAAAATGTCCAATATTTTAAAACACAAAAAAGGAAGGCTAACAAAAAATGTCATACTGACCATCTTTTTTCCTTGCCACTTTACTCCTATTGGTTTATAGCCACCAATTGTTTCTAAAAGGTTAACTTATATTGTCTATAACTTTCCCCCTTTTTCTGGATCCAAATATAAATGGATATTGAAGAAGGTCCAGCCAGTTTGGATCGAAAGCTAAGGCCATCTACCCTACTCATATATAATAATAATTTTGCATTTTTGATGTCTTGATTTACAGCTAGAATAACGGACCTTATTCAAATGAACATGGACAGTAGGAAATTCCTTGAAAAGGAGCCAACGGTGGATAAAGACGAAGAAAAACCCAACAGGAAACTTAACATACAAGTAAGGAAAAAACTTTTCACTAACGACCCTTGGCCGTGACTAATAAATCTTTGGCAAAGGTCTTCTTCTGTCTCCTGACAATGACTAAAGCTATTCGAAAAGGTGTGACCACTAGAGACTTTAGAACGCTAGGTGGCAGCAGACTTACCAGGTAAATGTCCATTGTTTATGTAACTCACACGCGCACATTACCGAGAGCATGGATTTTACCAGGTAATCTGCTGCCACCAAGCATCCGAAAAGTCCCCAATTAAGAACTCGCTTCGCGGTAGTGAAGTTTATAATGAGACGTCTCCCTCGATCCACTAAAGCTAAAGTATTAGTCCTGGCTGATTCTGTACCTTCCTGATGACAGTTCTTTTCAGAACGGAGAAGTCTCTCGAATTCCGAAAGATATATTTTGCGTTTCTTCTTTGACAGCTTGTGAAGGCGCAAGAAGATATCCGAAGTACAGAAAAAAGGCTTGCGAGATTACAACAGTCACTCCAGAGAAATCAAAGGTAAGAATAACCAATGAGTACCAACTAAAGAACTAATGTCAAATTGATAGATTTCCTAAAGAGGCTTGTTTCAAATCATACAATAATCTCAAAGTGCATATTTATAGACGATGTGACCTGTGACATCACATGTTTACAAAAGAGCCACAGAGCCTGGACTTCCTGCAGGCACGATTTGTACTCGGCTCAATTGAGAAAACATAAAATCTTATATTTTATGGCGATTGCACCGTCTAACTCTTATCAACTTTTAGTATGATGAAAGGGGGCACATCTCAAAACTTGTCCAGCTTTTACTTTCATAATTCTTGGATTTATGTGGAAATTATGACACAAAATGTCAACCTTCCTATATGACCAGTGTAGTATCTTGCCTGCCACAATACTCAAAGAATGTACAAGGTCACACTTATGGTAAACAAAGTTCACATGGTCTATAAGTATTGTATGAAGCTTTGCATGGTGTGGTTAAAGCCATTATACACTTTCGGTAAACAGTATTGTCCAAGTCCCACACGTCATGTATCACAACTTATATATAAAACAACAAACCTGTGAAAATTTAGGCTCAATCGGTCATCGGAGTCGGGAGAAAATAACGGGAAAACCCACTCCTGTTTCCGCGCGTTTCGTTGTGTCATGACATGTGTTTAAAATAAATCTGCAATTCTCGCTAACGAGAATTTATATTGTTTTACCGTTTTCTCAAAAAGTAAAGCATTTCATGGACTAATATTTCAAGAGAAGTCTTTCACCATTTCCTTCTGTAAACCCTGTAAATTATTTGTAAATCTGTGAACTTTTTTCTTTTTTTCTGTACCAAAAGGGTCCAATGGCTTTAAATAAGAGGAAACTATAAATAACTAGTTAACTTGCGGGTACAACCATCTGAAAATCTTTTGTGGGAGTGTTGGTTCCGATAAGAGCCGATGTAGCCTTGTCTGGACGAGCAGAGTATACTGTTTGAAATATTGAGACCACACCTGCTCTTTTCAGAGCCAACACTCCCACAAAAAGAGATTTTCACATGGTTGTACCCGCAAGTTTACTGGGGGGGGGGGGGGTAAATTAAAAATTTATGAGACTGATGGACTTGTATCATTATCCAACCTCTTTCCCAGTGACAAGCTGACTTCATCTCAGATCAAAGCCAAGATCACTGGGGTCGAGGAGCTTCTTCACAACCTCAGATCCACAGAGGGAAAGATTAAGAGACAGCAGAGTACAAGACAACAACATAAGAAACTGACCATTTTCTGAAAGGGCGTCTTGAGACATTTTCTGAGACTTTTACTCTTCGGAGAAGAAAATGGTTTGTGTTCATTGTGAAACGGATGTAAGCCATGGCTGATGACATGCCAAGACCTCCAATGCACAGGTCCGAAACTGGGATTACACAATAATCCCATGGAAAAGGGATATTTGGTGCAAGTATTCCAGTTCTCTTTGTATGGGGCAGGAATGTCCAGGCAAGTTAACATAACACAAACTGTTGACCTAAAAACATACATGAGGCATGTATATATACCATTTGCCAAAGGCATCCCATGTACAATTTCAAAAGATGTTTAGCAGGCAACCATTTTGATATAGTGTTCAATACTGAGCAGTGCTAGGTTAAGAAAATAAAAATATATTTTTTTAAACTATCAATATTTCACTTTATTTCATTTGCAGATCGTTACAATTACATTGCAAAACAAACTTTTAGTGTAAAAGGAAGACCAAAACTGAAGTTTGGCGCCCTTGATATTTCCCATAGATTTACCAATGGAAGTTTTTTTTTGCAAAATGAAATTGCCTAGCCCCCCTGAAAGATGAAATTCCAGGCTCGACAATTTCACCTAAAAAGTTTCCAAATAGACCCCATAGCAAAGGCCAGTTATTTGTTGAGTTGTTGCAAGAATTGTTTAATTATGTGAAGAAAATGTATATGAATAAAATAATGGGAAAACAATTCTGAGAGGTTGCTAAAAATTATTATTTCTGATTTTTTTATTTAATTCTTTAGCAGTAATGTTTTTTATTTCTACATCGACGCTGGACCCAGAGGCAAAGTCAGTTGATTAAATCACGACCATAGTAAAATCAAAAATACTGGAGTCTGCATTAAAAAAACTTTTTTTTTTTTTAAGTTCACATTAAAAAGTAAGATTGAGAAAAAAAATACTAATAATATAAATAGTAGATGTAATAAAAATAATAGTTTAAAATGACCCAAGCCCAAAATACACTTGAAGCCTTGTATGTTCTTGCCACACCCTGGGTTTAAAGAACTCCCTTGATTTATAGGTTACGATCTTGATGACAGGTACACATTTGTCAACTTTGTCCATCAAAAACCTCTCTTTGTTCTCCAATTGTTTGGACTTCACAACTTTTTCTTTAAACGTTCAAGCAAAGTGAGGATGTTCTGTAAAATCACCTGGATCTCATTTTTGATAAGCTCCACAGTTTCAACTGGTGGACACTTTTATTTACTTGGGTGTTTGTGTGGGCTCAAGAATGAATAGCAGAAAGAATAGCTCATAGAAAGACAATGACAACAGATTTTCAGGAATGATTTTTATTGGCCCAATAGTTTAAATAAGGTACCAAATCCACCAATCATTTTAGTGCTTAAAAAAAAGATTTGACCAATGAGAATGAGTGGAATTGTAAGCGTGGCACGGTTGAGCATCAATATTGGTTTAGATAAACCAGGGATGTGAGACTTTGCTGAAATAATAGTCTAAAACTCTTCGGAGGAACATTGAAGCGATGGAAATTCCACCTTTTGGTAACCCCTGGAATTGTAAATTCCAAGGAGCTTTTGAGAACAGCAGAGCATGACTTACTTTAGAGAAATCTTAATTACTGGGTAGACTTTAAAAGGTCTGAATTCAGATAAAATTCTGAACTATCAAGTCGCTGATCAACCGACACAATAAATACATGTAGTTTTATGTAATCTCTGTTAATTTGATTAAGCAGATATGGTTCTTATAAGAACATTGAATTAGTCTTTTCAAATTTCCACTTATGGATTTCTTTGAACATTTGTTAATATTAAGAGATTATAATATTTACACATATACATTATCATAAAGTAAACCAAGAAACGTATAACCTGCACAAACTTTGAGTCCCCCTGCTGAAAACATAATTATAAACGATGCTGCCCATAACACACTAACATAATTTGTGCAAGTAATAGCTTTCTTGGAAAATATAACATGCTTAAAGGCACTGGAAACTATTGGTAATTATTCAAAATAATTGTTAGCATAAACAATTACCTGGGAACGAGCAATTGAGAGCTGTTGGTAGTATGAAGCATTGTGAGAATCTGCTCCTACTGAAGTTTTTGAGAAAGAGGTCATTTTTCACTCAAACAAAGTAATGCAACAAAGGTGTTTTTTCTTTCAATATTCTCTGGCAAATTTTATGACCAATTGGGTCAAAATTGTCACAGGTTTGTTCTTTTATGTTGGGATACACCAAGTGAGAATACTGGGCTTTGACAATTACCAATTGTGTCCAATGCCTTTAAATAAGAACTCTAGAACCACCAATATCTGAGATAAATGAGAAAAACTGCGAGTAATATAACAACAGCGGCTATCTTTGCGTTTCTGGATCTCTGGTTTAGGTATTTTGCATCTTGCTTGTACTTCTTGGACAGAGAGGAAAGATTGCTGGCTTTGTCGTCTAAAACTGGAGAAAAGAAAAGGAAAAAAAAAATAGAAATATTAATTCGTTATTGCAAAAGAGAGGAGCTAGTCTCTTCCATTGCCATGAGGTTTCTTTTCCTACCAAATCCTCTCGATTCTGTGGGAAAAAAAATGCACAGGCATATTACTCAGGTGGGATTCGAACCCGCGACAATTGCGATTCTAGAGCAGATGTCTTCCCAGCTAGACCATCGATATTGCCCAGTGGCTAGAGGCAGTTTGAATCAAAGAGCAAACACCTTTTTCGTTTTTCAATTTTCATTATAAGAGCCTAGAAACCCAAAGACATTTGGAAATCAGCGGATCAGCTCGCCAAAAACTGCAAGCGCCATCCAGGTTGACCAATCATAAATGCAAATTAATGTCACTTTTTATTATTCCGACACAAAAGCACATGTCACATGTTAAACTCGCACCTGAAATAGCTACCCCTCTCTGCATGACATCATCAATATTCTGGACCATAATCCTCTGTACATCCTGTAGCTCTGTGTTAATGTTGCTTATGTTCCGTCTCGCTCTGGTATCTGTGTAGGATTTCTTCAGTTTCTGGATAAAAGTATCTGAATGACAACCAAGAAACATTCTAAATCAATATCATTAGTTAGACATTAAAGCAATGTTTCACAAATTTGTGCATTTTAAAATCCACTGTGTTTTTAAATGATAAACTATGCCACCCTACAATATTAATGTACATCTTGTGATGGTGAATACATCTACACAGTTAACCCTCCTACTGTTTGACTGTTCAACATCATCCACTGTGGTTTCCAGAATATTGAAAAAAGTTACTACATGTATTATCAAATGGTGAGTCTCATATTGGGCAAACTGCATCAGAAAGATACATTAATGACAATAGCTGTTTAAAATCAGGGCTATTAAAACTTTCTGGGGGCAAGCTATATCCAAAGTTTATTAGCCTGGTTGGCTACTTAACAAAAAGCTTAAAGACAGTGGACACTATTGGTAATTGTCAACACCAGTCTTAACAGTTGGTGTATCTCAACATATGCATAAAATAACAAACCTGTGAAAATTTGAGCTCAATCGGTCGTTGCAGTTGCGAGATAATAATGAAAGAAAAAACACCCTTGTCACACGAAGTTGTGTGCTTTCTGATGCTTGATTTCGAGACCTCAAATTCTAAACTTGAGGTCTCGAAATCAAATTCGTGGAAAATTACTTCTTTCTCGAAAACTATGTCACTTCAGGGGGAGCTGTTTCTCACGATGTTTTATACTATCAACCTCTCCCCATTACTCGTAATCGAGAAAGGTTTTATGACAATAATTATTTTGAGTAATTACCAATAGTGTCCACTGCCTTTAAAGCAAGGCCTGGATACTCACCAAACTCGATGAATGAATATGGTCTGGTGACGGTGCTGACCCTTTTACTGTACTGTGTGTAGAATTCTTGATGCAGCTCCTCCAGGTAAGCGAATGCCAATCGCTTAGCGTACTGCTTTTCACATAACACTAAGTACACTACACCAACCTCAATCATATAGCTGTGACACAGAAAATAAGGAAAAAACAAGCACTGTAGTAAATGAGATTAAAGGTGGTTTCAGACAACGTGATGTCATGATGGAATACAATAATTTATAGAAATTCATAGATACCACGAACTGCCACAAACCCCTCCGACCATGATTTCTATTAAAATTAAAATTGTTCTGTAGTCACGCACCTCGTCAAACATGTCTGACCCCCAAGGAGGCTTCTAAACGCAGAGCAAGTTAAACTCTAGTCAATATGTATAGCTCTATGTGTTGTGAGCGCAAAGAGTGAAGCATTTTGGCATGGGATCCAGGGCCTGCTTAAGGGCCCCAGGAAATGTCTACTTCATAGATGCTCTCTGGTGAAATAAAGACCATTTCAGAGTAAGCAAAGATGTGACAGTATTACGGAGGCAATGGAGTTGATTGCCTCCATGCCCCCTGGTCATCGCCTTTGTACTCTTTAAATGGGGGTCCAGTAGAAATTAACGATTTCCTCATAGGTGCCCTTGATCAAGGAAAAAATGCCTTGGTGCCCTTGCCATTTCAAAAACGAAGCATAAAACAAGCCTAATTATACAAACTGTGGCCAGGGGAGGAGCGTTATGTTAGTGCAACTAAATGCAATGTTATTTTGAAAACATTGGCCAAGTCTTTCTGAACTTACTGGAATACCATTGGGTTACTTTCTATACTGCACTTGGAGGGAGACTGTTGGTTGAGCTTCTTGAACAGCATCTTAGCTTGATTTTGGTAATCCATAAAACTCCTGCCAGACTGTAAACACAGGGAGAGAATATTCAAAGACTGTTTACACAAAGTAACGGGACCAAGTATTACAAAGCAGCTGCCCAGGCCAGTAACTTTAGTAAAAACGTTTGGGCATTCTAAAATAATGTAGTACTGCAAAAGCATACCCAGCTGGCAGTGCCTTGGGCCATTTCTACCTCCATGCTTGGGCACTGTACTCTTTCAACAAATGTTTTTTTCAAGGAGTAAAGCGCCCAAATGTCTAGTCTGTGTTCTTCTAATATACAGTGATCCCTGCCTGTTGATTTTGAATACAGGGGCATTTGTACAGACAGTGGCACCAACAAGCACATGAGTGTTCACTTACTTGGACACTACAAATGGCAGATTAAATTATAATTATAAAGTAAAAAGGTGAAACTAGTTCAGTCCATATCACAACTGGTTAATGGGATTTTATACGCAATTTAGTTCAACTCTTGTTCGTTGGTCGGTATTTCAACTTACCTGTTCGTCTTCCTGCATCGAAGCAGCTAGCGGAAGACCATCCGCTAGCCTGGCTATCATCGTTATCAGCACCATGGCGAAATATTTCGGTTGAAAATGTTTTACTTTTCAAGGAATGTGCAATTCTGTGACAGAAACTCACATTAAAAATAATTGCGCATTGAAACTTGAATGAACGACGTGGCTCTAGTAACCTCAGCTTGGTAAACTAACCGTTGGGCAATAATTCCCGTCCTGAGATGAGGGAACCAGTGAATTACATTTCAACTTTGACCTCTGCTACCTGCTTTAAATAAATCAAAGATACTATACATTGATTGCCCGCCCCCTCGCGGCCCTGGCCCGCATATAGGGGGACACCAGCAAATTTCCTTTTAAAAATATTTTTACAGTATCACTTTCAGTATTTATTCCTAATTTTATTCCAGTTTATGTCAGGAGAAAATTGTGTGCGGACAAAGCCAACGTGTGGGTTGATTTGAGGTTTTTGTGGGTTCAAGTTTTTGGCTTCACTCACGGGGGTTGGCTGGAAGTTTCGGTTTGAGAGACGGGAGTCGACTCAAATCCACTGTTATGTCTTCAAGTTCAAGTTTTCAAAGAAAACGAATTCAATGTCATACTAAACTGACAGCTGCGCAAAATGGTTTTGTCAACTTTAACATGATTTCTCTCAATATATTATGATGGCATAGAATTACCAGATATTTTTGTTATTATTATTTTGTTTTTCGGGGAGGGGGGGGGGGGGGGGTGCAGTGACAAATTCAGCGGGGAGGGGAAGGTGGGTATTTTAAAAGGGCCTGGCGGCACACATACTTTTAAAATGATGTCTGAACCATACATGCAATCTTATTGTCATTTACATTGTAGGCTTGTACAGAATGTTAAAAGCAAAATAAAGGTTATAACAAAAATCAAAACGAAATAAGAGTAATCGTTAAATATATATATTTTTATTTTTTTATTTTTTTATTTTTTAGATTTGAATTCAATTTCAATTGTTGAACTGGTCTACCATGGGACAGCAGGGTTGTAAATAATTGCATCCGGGATCGGCCATTTGTTTTTATTGTTATGTAAATACAGGTGCATTCGTCATGCAGCCGTCTGTGTCCCTGTGTGTGTACGTGTCCGACCATGCGTGCCGCATACAATGGCCATCAAATGCACACCTCATTGAACAAGATAGCCGACGACGTATTGGGTTCGCAAAAGCACGTCCCATCCCACGACGTACCACACGGATGTCCGTATGTACGTAGTCTAGTTATACATATCACACACGAAACAACAGCGTGAAAAAGGTAATAAGTTTCTTCAGCGTGAACTTTTGGGTTTTTTATAGTAGAAAATAGAAGCTGACACCGAACTTTAAACAAGTATAAAACTAATGTGTTGAAAACCTAAGATGGGGAAGGAAAAATACGCAGGGGAGGATGCTCCTGATGCCCCTCCGCCCGGCAGAACGGAGTCCAAAAAATTCGGTAAGTTTAACAAAATGCAGTTTATGTTATCACGCTGTGTGTGCGTCCGTAGTGGGAGTTTATACGGGATGTGTGGGTCGTTGGACCGTGAGGTTGTTTGTTATTGCCGCCGTGTAAATACACTTTCAACCCGTTGTCATTCACCAGAACACGGTCGGCTCTTTACCGTAGCGAGGAGTCTACTCTTTGAGTGTTCATTTTGCCATGTATGATTTTTAAATGTAGGGACAAAAGGTAGTAATGAGTAAAAGTTTGCATCTTTTATGGACTGAATTGTTGACTACTTCTCTTGCTTAATACTTGACATAAGGCATGAATGAATGAACAAAATGTTTGCTCACAAAAAGAGGGCTGCGCTCGTTGCTAGTTATTCTGGATTACTAAGAAAGTGAGCAGAACAGGTGACAGAAAGGGAAATTTAATTTTAAACAATCAAGTGAAAAGTTAACTACATCTTTGTAACTCTAAAAAAAAAATCAAGCTTTTCCACTCCTGACACCTTTTTTTTCTTCTTCTTTTTAATTTGTTTGTTTGTAAAATGTCATACCCCTTTAATTTGTTTCCTTTAGCGTATTAGCAGCCCCCACTGTGTACAATCCCAACAAACATTTTGTGTGTGCATTTAGCACTAGCACCAACTAGCATGGTGACGGCCCAAGGATAGTACTGTAGAAAACAATTTGCTTCACAGTCAGTGCTACAGGAAAAAATCCTCTGCTTGCATTTTGCTGTAATATATAATGTTTTCATTTAAAGCCATTGGACCCTTTTGGTACAGAACAAAACAAAAAAGTTCACAGATTTACAAATAATTTACAGGGTTTACAGAAGGTAATGGTGAAAGATTTCTCTGGTAAAACAATATAAATTCTCTAAGCGAGAATTACGGATTTATTTTAAACACATGTCATGACACGGCGAAACGCGCGGAAACAAGAGTGGGTTTTCCTGCTATTTTCTCCCGACTCCGATGACCGATTGAGCCTAAATTTTCACAGGTTTGTTGTTTTATATGTAAGTTGTGATACACAAAGTGTGGGACTTGGACAATAAGTCCTGTTTACCGAAAGTGTATAATGGCTTTAAAATCTGTTGGATTTTGACGCGTAAGGAGATTGCAAAATAAAACACCTCCAGCAGATAATCCCTGCTTGGCAAAGTGCTTGCAAACAAATTTTGCCAAGCAAAAAAAAATTTGTGCACCAGCCACAACATACAAACTTAATGTATTTCGGGCAGGTAACCCATCTCTGCTAAGCAGTAATATTCTGTGCTAAGCAAGTTTTGTGCTTACAGGCATTATGAAATTGGGTCCTAAAAGATTAAAGACATCCTTGGCACATTATGCTTGTAATTTCACCCTTGGGTGACGATAACACGGTTGCTATTTCAGAAGCTAGTTTAGGTGTTGAATATGACAAACGGAGGTCAGTGAAGTGTGGATGGTTGTCTTGATAATTCATCAATATTGTCATGAGTCTCAGATTTAGTTTGTCTGAGAAGTGTTCACTTTCGAGGGGAATCATCAACAAACATGATTGAGTCATTAATATTTATTTGCTACAATGAAGTTATGAAATTTTTAAGAAGAGGTTTGTTTGTTTTGTATCATTTCCGTCTCCAGGTCTTTATTTTCTCTGGACATTTTGTTTCACTGCTTTCCGATTATGATTCAAGGAAATTTGCTTCACTCGTGCATTTAGTTTGTATAAACATGGAGCTTTAGCTCCATGTTATAAAGTATGACACAGGCTTAAGGCTTGCGTTACTTGCTTGGTGTACATTGTGTTGAACAGTTTCGTTGAATGCATCAAGGCTCAATGAACTCATCCAAATACTTAAAAGGTAGTTGTCTAAACAACTAAACAAAAATGGGAAATTTATTGTTTTTCTGTAAGTAAATTTTTAATCTCTAAGTAAGTCTGGTACTTTTTTAATGTCAATATCATCTGAAGGAAAAGTACAAAAAAAAGAGTAATTTATAATAAATAATCACGCTGTGTTCAAAGTCACATAGAATTTATTCATTATTTTTATTTCATTGTGTTTTTTGTAATTTGACCTGCCATTTGAACAACTTCCTTCTAGATTCTATCATTTCAATCTAGAGGAAATCATGCATGGCTTGTAGTTTGTACAAACTTTCGTTTTTTTCTCATGGCTTTGTTGAGGTCAACCACTTAATTTTAATAACATTCTCTACAATTTGCTTGGTATTGTTGGCAGGTGGCCTGACAGCCTTACCCAGCCAGTTTTCATTTGTGGTTTATTACCAGAACTGTATGCTTCGATTTTGATAGGGCAAGGGCACTAAGGCATTTTCTCCTAAGAAAATTCTACCCAACATTTCAAGGGCACCAAGGCAATGACCAGGGGGCAAGCGACAGTGTATAGTTCGCAAACTAATTGTACATGTACTGCACTCAGAATTTGTTAAGATCGATTTCGGCACTGTTTGTTTCTTTCCCCATGAGTGTTTTAGTATAATTTGATATGTTTGCATCCATTCAGTGGTGATGTGATATCCTGTTGATGCCACTTCCCCTGACACTGACAGGAATGACGCATGGCTCATTACATTGTTGTCATGTCAAGAATCTTTTAAAAGTTTAATAGGAGTGGCAGTTTTTGTAGATAATCAATTTTTGTATAGCGCTTTACATCTTAAGGGCGTCTCAAACTGCTTCAAACATTTGTTTTCATTTGTTGTGGTGCATTCATTGTAGTTCCGATTGTTCAACTGGGATGGGGTCTGATGGAGAATGACATCGACAATGAGACCTGGGGTGGATTTCACAAAGGAATAAGACTAGTCTTATCTCGACTAATAACTTAGGACAACCCATACGTTTTTAATATCTCCTAGGACTAGTCCTCAGATAGGACTAGTCCTAACTCTTTGTGAAATCGACCCCTGGGCCCAATTTCATTTTTCTGCTTACCGCCAAATTCTGTGCTTATGATTACCATTCAAGTGCTGAACTTCTGCGCTAGCTATGTAAGCGTAGAATGTCTAAAAGACACCTGAAAAACATGGTGTGGGTTAGGTCTGGGTGGGGAGGGGTCCCTCATACATACTCAACTAAATGTGGAATATATGCACGCGCACCCTAAGCGAAAATCCTTTCATTGGAAACACAACAGAAGAAATTAGGTAATGGATGGGTGGTTATATTATTCTGCCAATAATTGTTTAAATCTTGTGGTATTTCCTAGCATTAGTAAATGCTCCCTACAAGCATAGAGCAAGGACCCAGTAGGTAACAGGAAAAGTTCGGTATCCTGGTTTGCTGCCCACAGTTAGATCTGATTGGATATTTTGTAGTGTTCAGAAACATGATACTAATGTCCTACTGCGTGTAGCAGATGAAATTCCATCATGCCGACATTCCATTTGGGTTGAGCATGGGTTGAGGTATTTCACAGTAAAGCAAAGTACATTTTGACATTAATTAATGCATCAGTTGCTCGTTAAAGGCACTGGACACTAATTAGTAATCCCTCAAAATAATTGTTCTAAAGCATAAAAATCTCTTAACCAAGCAATGGAGAGCTGTTGCTAGTACAAATCATTGTGAGAACTATTCCCTCTGAAGTAGCGTAGTTTTGGGGAGAGAGGTAATTTCTCACTGAAGTGTTAAGACTTCACAGGGCCTGAATCCTTTTTTTTAGGCACAAAAATTTGTGCATCAAGAGTGTTGTTTCTTTCATTATTCTCGTGCAACTTTGATGACCAATTGAGTCCGAAATTTCACAGATTTGTTATTTTGTGCATGTTGGGATACACCAAGTGACAGCACTGGTCTTTGACAATTACCAGTGCTTTTAAAGATCATCATTTGCTTGTTGCTACATTAGCAAAACTTGGTTGGGCTGCTAAACATTTCACTGAGCTAAAATGCAGTACATTTGTTCCCTGCATGATTTCCACTCGTCATTACAAATAACATTACCACTAGTAATTTAATAAATCAGTGGATTGTGGAAGTGAAACCATGGTGAAACCTAGCCAAGGATTCTTCTGTTGTTGTGGAAACAAAGTAAAACCCATAGTTTGTCATGATGATGCTTCAGTGCTCCACTTAATTCTTTTTGTTTGTTTTTTTCCTTCTTATTTTTTCTCTCAAATTGTTTTGTTATTTTTGGGAGGAAGGACTCAAAACTGAAACAAAATCTATTCAAAATATCTGGAGGACGCCGTTAATGCTTTTGTTACATTTTTTACAAAAACATGTCTAATATTCACATTAGTATGTTACTCCTGCACAATTTGTGAAAAAATATCAAACCTGTTTTGAAAGTGTTTGGTTACACTGAAATTTGATATTTTAAACCAATGTTTATGTTTTGTGATTTGTACTTAAAATGTACATGTAATCTGAAAATCAACATATCCAGAAGTGATTTCTCAGTAATCCGTCATGATTATTAGATCTCCATTGTTCATCCATGGCCCTTGTGCTGTCCATTACGTATTGTAATGGAGTGTTCAATTTGGATGGTACAGGTTTGTACATATGCAGGTACACTGTATATTTTACATAACGTACAGTCACGTTGTTTTTGTTTTCTTGAGGTGAACGTGCTAAAAGGTCAAAAATGAAGGACTCCAAATATTGACTTCCTCTTTGCAAACAAGTAGGCCTACCTTTATTTTGGAGGTCAAATTGTTTTGTTCACTTCAAAATACAAAAATGTTCAAACCCTCTATGAATGTAAATAAACAAATTCCTTGTATTGTAATAATTAAATAACAATGTAAGATTTACAATTCAGTTGCATTCTTATTTGCTCTGTCAGGCTTGTAAATGTATGCTTCATTTTTGAAGACAATGGCGCAAACCAAGGTATTTTCACCTTGGTAAAGGGCACCCTATGAGGAAATAGTAAATTTCTACTGAGACGTTTCATGGGCAACAAGACAATGAATGACCAGGGGAATTAAGGCAATCACCTTCATTGTATCTTCGTGTTTTTATGTTTCTTTCATTCTCAGTACATTCTCACATCATTATGAAACATGTTTGTTTCATAATTAAAGCCATTGGACACTTTCGGAACAGAAAAAAAGTTCACAAATTGTGTAAATAACTTACAGGGTTTACAGAAGGTAATGGTGAAAGACTTCTCTTGAAATATTATTCCATGAAATGCTTGAAACAATTATCAATTCTCGATATCAAGAATTATAAAACACATGTCATAAACGCGCGGAAACATGGGTGGGTTTTCCCGTTATTTTCTCCCGACTCCGATGACCGATTGAGCCTAAATTTTCACAGGTTTGTTATTTTTATATATCTAAGTTGTGATACACGAACTGTGGGCATTTGGACAATACTGTTTACCGAAAGTGTCCAATGGCTTTAATGCATTTTTATCACCGACACTAACATTTCCCCAAAGTTTCAACTCATAAAGCATCATTGTTCCGCAATTACTTTAGCGCAAGGTATGTAACATCACCAGATTTAACAAATAAATTGAGTTTTCACAAATTAGATATAGTCAATCTTTGATTTGTTATTTTGTTACATTGAAGTACTGCATATAGCCCTGGCAGAGTGCCAAAAGCGAGTGCGCTGCATGTATTTTGCCTTGCTCCATGCAGAGGCAATTTGCATAAATTATACAAGCATTGCAGCAATAGACCCTTTCCATGAAATATGTAAATTGCACATAGCGCGTGCGCACTAACGTTTTTGTTGGCAAAATGAGGGAAAATCGCGCTGTTTTGTACATGGCTAATGGGTGCGTGACGCACACGCGATTGCGCGTCTGCTTAGGGCACAACTCTACGGTGTTTGCCAACCAACAGGGTCTGTATGCACGCGTGAATGTAATTAGCATATTTCATGGGAAGGGTCCATTTATACAAAGATACAATCATATTAAACAGTCAATTTAGTCATTAATATAACTAATTAGAATTTTAACCAATTAGTATGATAAAAACAATAAATTTTCATGATGAAATATCTCCTGTCTATCATGGTTGGTTACATGTCAAATTATATTGCCAAATAGTCTCTGAAACAATGATTTGAAAAAAAAACAACAGCTGAAATTCAAATGCAGTTGTTTTCCATTTTAAAAGTTTGGTTGCAGTGGCTTAGATATAGCACCTTGTTAAGCTCATGCAGTAGTGTAGCACAATCTGCCAGAAAAACTACTTGGGCTAAAACTTAAAAGATAAGTGTAACCTGGTTTTTGTTAACCTACATTTTGTACACAACACAAGGAAGGTAATCAGCTAAGACCAGTCCCATTGAAGGACCAAGCAATTCTACCAAGGACACTTTTGTCATGGTGGGTTTGTGGCCTGTAGTCTCTCTGCAAACATGAGTCTTATGCCCTGGTCAATCAGGACACCCTTACTTACTGGTGATGTCATTGGTAGTGCAATGGTGCAACAAGCACTTTCAGTTTTGACAATCACAGGGTGTGACACTCACACGGGGTGTGTCCTGGTTGGGAAACCATAACCCAAATTATTGTGACCCTCAATCTATTATGGATAAAGCTCAACTGAGGGTGACAAAAAGAGTCATTCTCTTGTATTGTGCATGTGGTGCATACTCATTGTCGACAAAACAAGTCAATAAAAGTTGTTAAAAAATATATAATACATGTAGCAGCGAAAATGGAGATATCAACAAAGTCTTTGTACTACACACAAAATGTCCCTATTTCTGGTATTGTGATTTTTATATTATTACAAATTAGAAAGCGGGGAAAACTTTCTTCACTAATATGTTGTTTCCCTTTTTTGAATAAAACAACGTGTTGTGATTAGGGCACATCTCAAGTGGGCAAACCTACATGTATGTCGAAAAATGTGTGCTTGCATGAATTATTTTCAGCTTCTGTAGTTTACACTTTAATACAGAGTATGACTGTGTGATTTTACCCTATTGAACCATCCTCTATTATTATATTATTGTAAACGGCATTGCACATTACTACAAAGCCATTGAAAAACTCTGCATGGTTCCAAGCAGCAATGATCTAAGGTCACCACCTTTTGTTTCTAACGCAGATTGGTTGAAGGGCTCTGAAGTTAAAAACACTTAAGCCTATCAAATATTTGTCAAAGGAGTTGTTTTAGTAGCTGTCAGTTTTGAACAAAATTGCAGCTTTTAAAAAGAGACATGTTATTATTCAGATTCAGGCCTGTAGGCCTATGCTTCGTTTTTGAAAGGGCAAGCATATTATTAAAGGGCACCCTATGAGGAAATTTTTGATTTCTACTGGAGCAATTCAAGGGCACCAAGGCAATGACCAAAGGCCATGGGAGCAATTGCCTTTGTTGCCTCTGTGAAGTAACTGTGCAGGTTTTATTTTGATCATGATAGTATAGTCAGCGAAATTGAGGAAATCAACTTGCAGTATTTGGGCAGGTTTTCGTTTGTGGCTTGAGTGTACAAATAGAATATAAATTAATTTTTTTTTTACGGAACGGAAATGGTTGATTAGAAGTTGCTGGTAGTGGTACCAGGTTACGTATGACGTAAAGTAAACATCATTGAACAGTAGTGTTGTGCTTTAAGGTAGGCGGACACGGTTCATCAACAGTGAAATGACTAGTACATGTATTTTAAAAAGTCATTTGCAAGCGTGTAATGCTTTGTTTTTGAAAGGGCAAGGGCACCAAGCCATTTTCTCCTTGGTAAAGGGCACCCTATGAGGAAATTTTAACTGGAACATTTCAAGGGCACCAAGGCAATGAAATGATGTTCTGAGTTATGGCCAGACATCAGTTCACAGTAATCTGACAATGTTGTCCATAAAGATTAAAAGATAACTGCATGCTTACAGTAGTATTTTACTGATAGGCCTGTTCAAACATTATTTATTACCAACAAACAGGTTATGTGCAAATTTACTCTTAACTGTCAGCGGTTATGATGGGTGTAAAACTTCATTAGTCAGTTATTCTGGTAGAAAAGCCAAATAAACAAAAATAACCAGTTGAACGTCCCCTCTCTAGTCCTTTTTTAAAGCTGCAACCTTTTAAAAACAAAGTAAGAATCTGTGTATTTCCCATTAAAACTTACTAGTCTTTAACTTGTCATTATAAAGTAAGTGGTGACTTTAAGCTGAATTGGTGGCCAGTTTGATTTAAAATGCTTGGCGACCACCTTTAAAATAAAATAAAAAGGCCCTCATCCTCCTCTTTTTGGAAAAACCCGGACAATCAGCTGGTAAGTTTGTTTTACTTGGCCTAATGCAGTTTAATGTCAACCTAAGTACCTAGATAAAATACCGTGATATGTGGAATCTTCCCTAACACCTTACCTTCAAAACCATTCTTAATAAATGTTTTCATTGTTTCACCTTTTGTATGTTGCTCATATCTTTGTATTTCTATATTCGCAGGTAAAGGGAAGAAGTATGACCCATCATTCCATGGACCCATTGCAAACAGGTAAACACCTAAAAACTGTTTTTGTTTTGTGTTAAACTTGCTCAGCGTCGCACTTTAAGTTCAGTAAACAGTGTTTGCCCTTAACTATTTTAGTGACAAGTCAGCAGGACAAGTTAACTTGTCATTTCAGTAGTCCATTGGATTCGGCAGTTAGTCAATCTATGAAATAGGGATGCTTTTAAACACTAAACTAGTTTGCCAGACCGCCCACTTCTTTGAGCAAAGGTTTGAGTGATTACATTTGAACTCTGAAATGCATGAACTTTGAAACAAAAGTGGGGGAACATCAAAGCAGACGAATTTTAAACCTTGGCGGCAATTTGTTACACATGGCAAGTGTAACAGAAAACTAGTTGGTGCACCAAGTTGTGTTTACAGTGTTAACATGGAAAGCATTCTAGACCCAAAAGTTCTGAAACAGACAGCTCAAAGATTGACACTTTTTTAACTGGATGCCGTGAATGCCGACTTGCATGATAATCAGCGCTATGAACGTGGGCCCTGCCGTCGATTTCACAAAACTCTTCCTAACTTAAGACTAATCTTAGGACTTAGGACGAGTCCCAACCCTGCACTGTAGCATGCAGACCTTAAGATCAATCCTATCTCGAGATAAGACGAGTCCTAACTCTTTGTGAAATCGACGGCTGACTTGTTATTGTTTTCCATTATGTCTTAATTTCAATGCTCCATTTGTTGTTTGATCGTACTCCACAGGAGCTGCACTGATATCATATGCTGCATTATATTCACAGTCTTTGTCATCGGGATGTTTGTTGTTGGTGGCATCGGTGAGTTTTAAAGGAATTGTTTAGCGACCCCGCCCGATTCCTTTTAACCCTTTAGTCCCTGCACCGCCCGAGTTTGCTGAAATCCAATTTCTCAAGATTCTTGCAGTAAATTACTGGAATCGTAGTTCAAATTTTAAAAGATAGCCATGGCTTAATGTGTATGCACAATTTGTACCCTTTCGGTAATATTTGTATAAAAGTACAAGTTCTCATGGGAACTATAAATCTCGTTAAACTGCTACGGTAATTGTTATGGCAAATATTTGTGTGCACGGATAAAATGAACACAATAGCTTTTCAAGGCTTTTGTCTGGCTCAATGCTCATACTGATTAAATGCGAAGGCGTTAATTTTCGACAATATCATCATAAATGATGAACAGTTTCCTGTTTACTAATGACCGTTTTATTTTTCGTAATGAGCTAAATTATTTCATCGTCATTAGCTTCGACAAGTCAACTGTGAAAGGAGAATTAATAACGATCTATAACAACTAGATATATTAAAAAATCCGTAGACCTACTAATGACTATCGAGTTTTCTTTTGATGTTCCTTTTTTTCTACAAACACAAGCTAGCGAGGTTTCCTCGTACCGCATACAGTGTATCGCTATATGCGGCTGGGCGGTACAGTGGCTAAATGGTTAAGAGGCGGCCTACTTTTTTCTATTTAAAAAAGTAAATAAATAAATACATGTTGGCGATCTGGTCAAGCTGGTTGTCTTCAAAAAGATGTCAGACGCCCACCCCCCCCCCAAAAAAAAGGCCTCCTACCCCTTTCTTGAAAAGCAGGATACTAATTTGTTGTTGTTGTTTTTTGCCTAATGCCTCAAAAAGCAAATTGAATCAGGTTCATTTGTAAGTTTACCCACAATTTTAAAAACACTACCAATGACTTTAAATGAAATTTCAGAGGATATCTTTCATTGCTTATTTTTACATTCATATGTAGGACTAGAATAATCAATGGTTGAAAAAAAAAAAGAGGTATACTTTACCTTTATATAAATTTGTATAAAGTGAAGGGCTAAAACTTGTGTACAAAAACTTTGTGTATAAATGGAAGTTGTGGACTTGTAGGCGTGGGTAATGAACTAAATAACTCTGTGTTGTTTGTGATGGGCTTTGACCGAATCCAAGGTCTTATGCCAATTGTGTGCAGTCAGGCAATAATTATTAACAAACCGATATATGACCCCGTATAGTATTCGCTTTGTGAATCTACCATTCAAAACTTTTTGAGCAGGCGTTAAGAAATGTTGGAATGTTAAATGGTTTCAGATTTGTGATTATGGAAATTATGAATGCTGTCCGCGTCAAAATTAGTCGTATAAAGTGAGTAGCGTCGCATCTCACAAAGTGAGTCGGAGGAAATAGTAGGAGACTTTCCAACACTAGGTGGCAGCAGACATACCGGGTAAATTTCCATTGTTTACGTAGTTCTGAACATGAGCATAATTCTGAGAACAATGGATTTACCTGGTAAGTCTGCTGCCCTCTATCGTCCCAGAAAGTCTCCCATTGCTCTGATGGTGTTCTCAGGGTTCAATTTCTGTAAATTAAAGGGAAGGTATACGTTTGGTTGTAACTCTTATAATTTATGGCAAAACAATCTTTTGGTTAGAAGGCTTCAGTAGCTTTCGATATAACATGATGTCATGATAACATGAACTTATACATGATGTCAGTGTCTGAGATACTGTCTCTATGGTAATAATAATAATAATAATAATAATTAGAGATTTATAAAGCGCACATATCTGCCTAACATGGCACCCAAGGCGTACAAAAAAAAAACCCACTAGAAACAATAATTAGCGAAATAATGACAAGTATGGAAATGACAGTTAATCGCTGGATTCCTTCATGAGGTATGTTTTCAGATGCTTGTGGAACAATTCTGTAGTTTTGCTAGATTTGGTATAGTGCCCTAGCTCCCTGCTGCATGAAGCAGTCTGGTAACAACGGCTTATTTCATTGACTCTTTGTACCAAATTAATGAAATGCATCACCATACTTAGTGATCCCCATTTTTCCTTTGGATGTACATGTATTCTACTGTATGTTCTTCAACAAATAATCGTGTTGTTTAAAACCATTTTTTATTTAAGCTAGATCTGATCTCACACCTTTTTGAAGGTCAATGCTATGTTTGTGATTTATTTTTGTAATCCATGAACAATAACATTTCCATAATGTTTTGTACAATGATATTGGTTTGGGCGTAAACAGAAAATTATTGAATCAATAGCTATTGATTGCAATTAGCTTGCTATTTCATAGCCTTCATAACTGCACTATACACTTTATTTATCCCTTGAGGTTAAAGCCACTGGAAACCTTTGGTAATTGGCAAAGACTGGGTGTTCTCACTTGGCCTATATCAACACATAAAAAAACAAATTTGGTGAAAATTTGAGGTCAATTGGTCATCGAAGTTGTAAGAGAATAATGAAAGAAAAACATCCTTGTTGCACAAATTTGTGTGCTGTCAGATGCCTTAAAAAGGCTTCAGGCCTGAAGTCTTTTAATGTTTGAGTGAGAAAGCTGCCTTTTTCTCAAAAGATGCTACTTCAGGGAGCCATTTCTCATAATGTTTTATACAGCTCTCCATTGCCTCGTTAACAATTAATTTGAGTGATTACCAATAGTGTCCAGTGTCTTAAGTTAACCTTTTGTTTTAAATCTGTTGTGAATTTTACTTAATTTTTTTAAATATTAGGTTGGTATTCTGGGAATCCGTTGACATTGGTCTACGCTACCGACTCGGAGGGAAATGTGTGCGGCCAGTCACCCGGATTTGAGTAAGTCCAGAATGTTATTCAGGAGATCTAAATGTCACAAGCTTGTTTAAAGCCATTGGACCCTTTCGGTACAGAAAAAAAAAAAGTTCACATATTTACAAATAACTTACAGGGTTTACAGAAGGTAGTGGTGAAATACTTCTCTTGAAATATTATTCCATGAAATGCTTTACTTTTTGAGAAAACAGTAAAACAATATCAATTCTCGTTAACGAGAATTACGGATTTATTTTAAACACATGTCATGACACGGCGAAACGCGCGGATACAAGGGTGGGTTTTCCCGTTATTTTCTCCCGACTCCGATGACCGATTAAGCCCAAATTTTCACAGGTTTGTTACTTGATATAGAAGTTGTGATACACGAAGTGTGGGCCTTAGACAAACTGTTTACCGAAAGGGTCCAACGTGTTCCAAAGGAACACGTTGCCTTGGATTGGTCGATTAGAACGATATTTTAAAAGTAGAATATAATGATCCTGACAAGTATCACTCAATGGGTGGTTTTCCTTTTACCTTGTCAACAAACATGGTCGACCATTTATGGGAGTCAAAGTGTTAGTTCGCAAAGTAAAAGGAAAACCACGCAATTTTGAGGCAAATGTGTGTGTGTCATTGTATTCTAATTTTAAAACATCTTTCTAACCATATAACGAACGGTTACAAACGCTTTTCAAAGACCAACTCGACCGATCCAAGGCACGTGTTCCTTTAAATACATGGAGAAATCTGGTCGATTTTCAGCTCATTTTGAGAAGAATAATGGCACTTTTAGATTTCTGCACTTTTCCCAAAATCCATTTTTGTAACCCCCCCCCAAAAAAAAATAAAAATAATAATAATAATAACAATAATAATAAAAACAATAAATATATTTAAATAAAATAAAATTCATAAAACATGAAAAGATAAATGTATAAAATAGGCTTCAAGCTCACAAGCTTTATGCTTTGCGCTCACAGTTCAAGTTTTGTTTTCAACAGCCTATCGCATCCCTGGAATAGGATGTACTTTTCCCTACAGTATTCTGCGTTTATTTCCATAAATTACCCCAAATCTGATGTTGCAGGCCACGTTTCAATCTTGAAGAACAGTTGTTGGGACTCGTTTTAACTGTTGTGTTTATTTATATCGATCATTTTTTGTTTAGAACCAAACCTAATTTGATCTACTTTGATCTGTTGGAATGCTTCTCTACGACGTCAGTACTTGAGCTAGGATGTCCATCACCGAAGGTTTGTCATTTGACATTTAATTGTTATCATAATTATTATTATTTTATTTCACCATAATAATTGAAATATACAGAAATACAAGAAGTGTGGGGATGTCACTTTCTTATTCAAATATAAACTGATAAACCAAAAGAGAATCTGACAGGGCAGATTTTGTAATACCTTTGGGTTGAGCAATAATAAATAAATTTATGGCGAGATTTGCTCCTGTGGTCGTTGGATTAACATGCCTGTGCTAGTGCGGGTGGTCTGTTCCCTTTTTGTCGATATCTTTTTGTTCAACTAAAAATAATGTTAAAAATTTACCCAATCAGTTGATTAGTCCTGAAACACAAACAATCAGACTAAGCCCTGTGTAAATCAATTAAGCCTAAATAAACTTCGCTTGAAATTGTAAAAAAAAAAATTAAAAAAAAAGAATTGTATCTGTACATCATTATTTCCTTTGAAAAATGTTAGATTCTTTTGTCTTGGTTTGTCTTGTTATTATATTTTTGTTACCTTGTTCGTTGTAGGTTAAACTAATTTTTAATTTATTGTTTGTGAAAATTGATTCATGCATTTTGTTTTGCTGTTAATTTGTACCTATATCTACTTTTTAAAATTTCTTATCTTTTCAGTATTTGTTTTGCTTTTAATAATGTTAAGTGTTCTTAACGTCATATGTACAGCGCCTTTGAGCACTTGATTGGATATATGGCGCTTTATAAATGCTGTTATTATTATCTTTATTATTAGGTGTGTGTACAAGACTGCCCATCCATCACGTATGCTCCATACACCCTGGTCTTAGCAGGTGGTTTGTTGCCTGATGTATCCGGCATTCCCGTGGTCGATATACCAGACTCAGAATGGGCCAAGTTTATCTGCTTGAATGGCTTTGACCCAAAGACAGAATACAACAAAGCTGGGGGAACATACGTAAGTAATAATATTCAGTAAGTAAACATTAATAATATTCAGTAAGTAAACATTAATATTGCAGACATATTCAAGAGAGGCTCTACTTGTAATGTGTTGTGGCTGAGCCGTCTAGGTCACTGGACCTTAGCTCTGGTGTTGTCAGCAGCAGTGTGGGTTTGAATTCCGGTCGTGACACTTGACATTTATTTAAAATAAATTTTAAAAAATCTTATTTTAAATTATTGTTATTTGTTCTTGTAGACCCTTTGATTATGCTATTGTTATTTTTTTCTAAACGTTACCGGCAAATGAAAAGGGGAAAACAAATTACGGAAATAAAATAAAATGTTTTAAACTTTTGTCAATATCTTTTTTATTTTCCCTTCAGAATGGTATCGAAGGACTACAAAAGATGTTTGAAGACAAGAAATGTGCCGCTTATTACATCGCAAGTGAACCATGTAAGTGATAACTAGTATTGAAAGGCACCGTACACTATTGGTAATTACTCAAAATATTTGTAAAAACTTACTTGGTAACGAGCAATGAACTAGACGGAAAGCTGGGGATAGCTCATTCTCCATAGCTGCCCCCTCGCCTATGGAATGAGCTCCCGTGGGGTCTGAGAGAGGCGATCTCGTTGCCTGTATTCAAAAGCCTTCTCAAGACATTTCTGTTTCCACACCCATCCTAGTTTGTTTGTTTTTCTTTTGTTGTCATAGTCTCATGTAAAGCGCTCTGTTCTCCGTATATAAATGCTTCATATTATTATTATTATTATTATTATTATTATTATTATTATTATTATTATTATTATTATTATAATGGAGAGCTGTTGATAGTATATTAAAGCATTGTGACTTGTGAGAAACGGCTCCCCTCTGAAGTAACAGTTTTTGAGAAAGAGGTAATTTCTCACTCAAATATTAGGACTTCAGGCCTGATGAAGCCTTTTATTATGCATCTGAAAGCACACAAATTTGTACAACAAACCTAAGGATGTTATTCTTTCAGTATTCCCTTGCAAATTCGATGCCCAATGGAGTCAACATTTTCACAGATTTCTTATCTCCAGGGGAGAATACTGGCCTTTGACAGCTACTCTGCTGATCAGAAACACCAGAGTTTTAATCCCGTGCTCTTAAAGATGCTTTGTCAGATTTTTGGCCCCAAACATTAAAAAATAGATTTTTTTGAGTGAATGGTATTTTAAAGAGTATCACCTGCTCTAACGAAAAAAAGTTTAACTTTTACTTTTAACGTTTCTTATAAAACACATAATAATTGGTCACGTGATATATTGTCAGGATCCCTACAAAAACTAATTTTGAGCATTTTATTTCACTGCTACTAATAATTGGCAGACTTTTTCGAGCAATGGCTCAAATGAAAGCTTGTAACTTTCTCGACGCCCCCATCAAAATACCTATTGAATTTTTAATCAAAATTTTGGTGTCAAATCAGCCAAAAATCTGACATAGCATCTTTAACCGCTAGGCCATCACGCGTTATTGCAATTCTTGAATGTTATTTTTATTTTGTTTTTAATTCTTATCCACAGTTTCAGACCGATGCATTCCAGCTTTCCTGGTGAATAGCAATGTGTCGCTCGAGAGCGTCTTGACTACTGGCCTTTCCTTAATAAAGACGGTTGGGGGTGCAGACTTGGCCAATGATACCATCTTAAAGTCATTTATTACGTAAGTAACAGCTCAGTAACTGAACACTTCTCAAGCAGAACTTGAACAACCTTTGAAGGGTTTTGGGTTCTTTTTGTAGGACACAAAACACAACATCTACATATTTACATTAAACGTACAAGGGTTGAAGATAATCATGGTAGAAAGCTTCCCTGAAAGTATTACTTGCTGAGGTGCCATAGTTTTTGAGAAATGAGTAAAACTGTACAATGTCAAAAAAAACAATTTTTGTCTCAGGAGATAGAAAATTATTTTAGCATTTACAATGTATTCACGCATGTAAAAGAACCCAGTGCGCTTATCAAAAAGAGAAGGGGTTCGCCCCGGTGTTCCTGGCTGGATTGGCAGCATAATGCGCCACATCACCTTGTAAACCATTACATGGTGCTTAAGGATTAGGTCATATATCTCAAAATTCGCCCCACTCCTTGCAGTGGTGCTTTGTATCCTTTGGCAAAAGGCGCGTTATAAATACGGTTATTATTATTATTATTATTATTTTGAATTGATTGATTGATTGTGCTCTATGTTTCTTTTCTAGGGCTGCTGATAACTTCTTGAACTTGCGGTCTGTCTTGAGTGTTGTCTATCAGGACTTTGTGTCATCATGGTACATAATTCTCATGTAAGTATAGCCACTCATATATTGTCTTATAACCCAGTTCAATCGTTATGTTAATCTAGTCCCTCGTAGCTTGTCTTTAAACCACACCTATCCTTCAGCCGATTTCACGAAACGCTAGGATTAATCCTACCTCGAGTTAGAACGAGTAACTCGTACTAACTTAGGATGGGTTCAATCTGTACTGACGTCTATGGTCACGGATAACCCGTCCTAAGTCCTCAGATTAATCCTAAGTTAGGTAGAGTTTGGTGAAATCGAGGGCTAGTCCCAATGAACTCCTACTGATAATAATAAAAGTGGGCAATTATACTACGCCATGTCTGTCTAAACGACACTCCTGACTCAAGAGATTTGCAGAACCAAGTGTGCCTATAATGAGTTGCATACATTGAAGCACAAAATAAGATTTCAAATGAGTTTTGAAGCTAGTTTAAGTAGCGACATGTTAAGATTTGGGGTGAGTTTCCATTGTGGTGGGCCAGAGTGTTAGAAGTAAGCTTTGGCGATATCACGATATTATCGAATATCGCGATATTAATTTGGAAACGATTTCGATATCGATCGATTTGGTTTTATTCGAAATATCGATGTATCGCGATATCGATTAAATATCGCAATATCACGATGTATTTCCTAGCTGAGACATCTTGCACCCCATAGGTTTGGAGTAAAACCAGAAGAATAAGTCATTAGAACACCTCTCTTATGCTATGACTGTCTCATCTACAACTTTCACTTGGAGTTTGAAGACTGATGATGTCAAATATAATTAATCGCGATTATATCGAATATCGCGATATATTGTCGGCGATATATCGTGAATAAAATAAATCGATATCGCCCAAGCTTAGTGAAGAAGGAACGGTTCCCCATTAGTGGTGTGTACATGGAATGTGAAGAAGTTTGGTGTCAGTTGATTTGTATGGACTCTTACTCTTACTGACAATAAGAACATGGTACATATACGTCGGACACAGAATGCTATACTTTTCCAAATTCCACTCGCATACTATGCTTATAAATTTAAGAACAGATTGCGCTTGTTCAAGTACAATATGTTGTGAACCATCTGTTCTTTTCAGAACCACCCCAACTCATTTAGAGATTGTCATTACATGGTGTTACCGCAAACCTTACTACATGGTCTTTCCACCATGCAAACTTTCAAATCCTACTCATGTACAAAGTGTTACTGCAAACCTTACTAGATTGTCTCTCCACCATTCAAAGTTTCAAACCATACTCATGTACATCCGGTGTTACCGCAAATTTTTCTGTATGGTATTTCCCAGCACGCAAAATTTCAAATTCTACTTGCAATGTGTTTGATGTGTTAACATTTTGTTCTGTTGTTGACAGTGGTTTATCCATGGGTATGTTACTTTCCTTGATATGGATTGTTGTGATGCGTTGGTTGGCTGGATTCATGACATGGCTAAGTATCTTTGCTCTGTGGGCAATCTTAGGAGCAGGTGAGAATTATACAAATACATGTATCTATTAGAGAATGGAATCGATTTATCATGTGCAACTGACCCGTGCCCAATTTCATGGCTCTGCTTACCGCTGAATTCTGCGCTTGCGGATCACGATTCCTCGCTTACGTGCCTTGTAAGCTTAAAATGTCCAGTAACTTGAAGTATGCACGCGCAGAAGCAAAAATCCGCAGCTAACCCGTGAAATACGTTCGCCGTAAGCACATAATTCCCTGCTTCCCTAAGCGCTGATTCTGTGCTTATGGTAAGCAGGGCCATGACATTGGGCCCTGATTAACACCTTGGCGAAACTTCATAATGCTCAATTTAAAATTTAAAAGAATGTTAAAAACATACAATGAGGCGTCATGGATTTGAATCCCACCCTATAGTTGTATGCCCGTGGATTTATGAAAATAAGGAGTATAGACCGTATTGAATAACCCCTTTTTGCTATGAAAAGTCGCCATCTTGTAGGGCAAACCGTATGCGCGTCCAAACGCGTACATCATCGAAGCACGCAGCACGCAACATTCCCAGTTTGATTTCTACGGCACTTGCACACACGCACAGACGCCATCTTGTGGGTTAGATAATTGAGCCGTAGTGACGTCATATTCAATACGGTCTATACAGGGCATGTCACAACCAAATTAAATTCTTTATCCCCAACATGGTACTTGGTAGTTATCCTCCACAGGGAAACTTGACAAGGAGATCAAATTTTAGTGGAAACAAAGCTTTAATCTTTGTCCATAACTGCAGTACTTTTAAGTGAAATGTTTCTCAAAATGCATTATGCTTTTTAAAGCTGTTGATCTTTATCGCCATTCATTTTTCAGTCAGTACAATTGTAACAAATATTAATTTGTTGTTGTTGTTGTTTAAGGTATCTATTGTTGCTGGCAGCAGTGGGTAGAGCTTGGGATGACCGGTACAAGCAGCAGTGGGTCACTTGACGTGAGCAATGGTGTAACAGCATTTATCAGCGGCTTATCAGGGTTCCTAAGACTGCAGAAAACATGGCTGGCTTTCGGTGAGTAAAAAATTGCAGAGTGCTCAACACTTTGTGTTTAATCAATCAGTGCGTGTAGATGACTTTTACCGTGCTTAGTAAAAACCATCTTACTGCTTAGCGCTTTTTAGTAGTGCAGACCTTTATCAATGTGTGGTGATCATGTTTTTCAATGTGCAGATGTAACCAAAGTGAGGCTGAAAGGAAACAAAGTCTGGTCCCCTTTTCTTTTTATAAATTAAGAATTAAAACTGTCGGTATCATTGTGTAAAATGGACCGACGGCTTAACAGGCAGGACTGATGGCTTATTTGTGGGGTGTGGTGGCCGAGCTCTGGTGTTTCTGTTCAGCAGAGTGTGGGTTCGAATCCCGGTCGTGACACTTGTGTCCTTGAGCAAGACACTTAACTATTATTGCTTCTCTCCACCCAGGGGTAAATGGGTACCTGTGAGAGCAGAGATGGTTCTTGTGATTGATTTAGCCGAGTAGCGCATCTGTTGCACAGGCTGTATACTCCCCAGGGAGCTGAGATTGTTTAAGGAGTGAATTAAGGCCCAGTGACCTGGGGTAATATCTTGAAGCGCTTTGAGACACCCGTAGGGAGTGAAAAAGCGCTATATAAAAACTCAATATTATTTATTATTTATTATTATTTGATGCAATGTTCTATATTTAGCTGCAATAGACGTACACTCCCGGCCATATCTCTTTGGGCCCCCCCCCCCACCCCCCGGGGTGCCCCCTTTCCATGTTGGCCCTCATTGCCCGGTTATCTGCGTTCCTGTCAACATTGTACGTGTACGCTTTTTGCGTATTTTGAATGGAGAGTCTGTTCATTTTGTTTGTTGCTTGTTTTTTTTCTGTTGACTTCAGGTATTACTCTGTCTATTCTGTTACTCCTCATCATTCTATTAACGCTATGTTTGTGTTCACGTATCCGTATCGCCGTCCAACTCATCAAGGAATCTAGCAGGTAAGGGCATTTGAGTTCACAGTGGTGTGATTTCTTCTGGTATACTTTAAAGGCAGTTGACACTATTGGTAATTGTCTAAGACTAGCCTATACAGTTGGTGTATCTCAACATATGCATAAAATAACAAACCTGTGAAAATTTGAGCTCAATCGGTCATCAAACTTGCAAAATATTAATGAAAGAAAAAAACACCCTTGTCACACGAAGTTGTGTGCGTTTAGATGGTTGATTTCGAAACCTCAAATTCTTAACTTGAGGTCTCGAAATCAAATTCGTGGAAAATTACTTCTTTCTCGAAAACTATGGCACTTCAGAGGGAGCCGTTTCTCACAATGTTTGATACCATCAACCTCTCCCCATTACTCGTCACCAAGTAAGGTTTTATGTTAATAATTAGTTTGAGTAATTACCAATAGTGTCCACTGCCTTCAAGCCCCCACCCCTCAAAAAAATAATAATATTTAACAAAAATGTTTGCATATATTTTATTACCATGATCAAATTCATAAATAAAAATGAAGATACAACTTAGATGGAACGCCCCTGATTGCAGAGTCGGGCTTTCAAAACCAAGGATAAATGTGACCCACTCTGTGAAAATGAGTCAGATGTCGCCAAATGCAATATTAAGTTATGGACAGTTTAATGTGAAAAATGCATAAACAAAATTAAACAATTTTAAAAAATAGATTTTTCTTTTTAAGATCTTCAGTTGCATGGTTAACCTACTTACACTTACTTTGAGGCAATAAAGCTATGAATACAACAATTTTGTGATCATACTTATGTCTAATTTGTATCCTTTTGCACACAATGGTAGTTTAAAATATCATTTTACTTGTAGTTCGTTTTTCACAAAAAATGGTGTAGTGGCTATATTCAAACGGGAGTAACTCAGCAACGCGACACACCCAAAAGCTTAGACACATACCAAATTACTGCTGATGATGTGTTCTTTCCAGCCATGCATATAATTCAATTCTTGAAATTGCCTACATCTGACTCATTTTCACAGAGCGGGTCACAAATGTGTGTAAGCAGGCTTCGCACTCGATTTTCACTTCTTTCACGATTTGCGCTCCCAAGATTTCACGCTTTGTGCTCTTAGTTCAAGTTTTATTTTCAGCAGCCCTTCACATCCCTGAAAATAGCTTGTTGCCATCAGTATAATTGGAATTGAACTTGAAAACTTTAATAAAAAGCCGAGGTAAACGTGATTTTTTGTAAGGTCTGACATATCTTTTTTGATTGTATCTTATAGGGCGGTTGGTTCAATGTTGTCAACGCTGCTATGGCCCATTATTCCATTCTTACTACAAGTTATAATCATCACATTATGGGCAACCATTGCTGTGTATCCTTTTATAATTTTGACTGTCAAGAATCCATTTTGAACCACTGGATTATTTGTTTAAAGACACTGGACACTATTGGTAATTGTCACAGACTAGTCTTCTCACTTGGTGTATCTCAACATATGCATAAAATAACAAACCTGTGAAAATTTGAGCTTGATTGGTCGTCGGAGTTGCGAGATAACTGCGAAAGAAGAAAAAAACACCCTTGTCACACGAAGTTGTGTGCTTTCAGATGCTTGATTTTGAGACCTCAAATTCTAAACTTGAGGTCTCGAAATCAAATTCATGGAAAATTACTTACATCACTTCAGAGGAAGCCGTTTCTCACAATGTTTGATACCATCAACCTCTCCCCATTACTCGTTACCAAGTAAGGTTTTATGCTAACAATTATTTTGAGTATAATTACCAATAGTGTCCACTGCCTTTAAACTATACAGAATTACAAGGATCTCATAGCAAATAAGATTAGGGTAAAATAACAACAAGATTCTTTAGCTTTTTGCTCTCCGTTTTTCATATTCCATTTCACGTCCTGAAAAGTATTCCTTGACAATAATTAACTCAGCTTCTTGGCTACGTCTCATGAATCCAACTACGTAGTTTATAATGCAACGAATTCCATGGACCAAACTGTCATTGATTGTAACCCAGAGGTGAGTCTATAACTGCTTTGTTATTTTTGTGGAAGTTAGTTGATGGAATAATTTTTAATCACATAAATACTGGGCCCAAGTTCATAGAGCTGCTTTTAAGCACAAAATTGTGCTTAAGCAAAAAAATCCTTGCTTAGTAAAATCAGATTACCTGCCAAGACTCCACTCAATTTTTATGCTAAGTGAACAACAGCTAAATACCAGTCACAATCAATGTATATAGGATAACATTTTGGCCAGTATCATGTGTAAAATAAGCGAGCTGTTTACGGCTTAAGCAAAATTTTTGCTTAAGCAGCTCTATGAAATTGGCCCCAGATCTTTCTGTAACTTTATTGAGAAATGAAATAATTCTAGAAGGCAATAGTATTCGAGTTGAAGCGCATGTGTCTCGTTTGGTGGAAATAGAGTGAGTGAGATGGCTGATCATTATTGTGGGTCATCCAATCCAACTTAAAGATGCTATGTCAGATTTTCGGCCGATTTGACCCAAAAATTTTGATTTAAAATTCAATAAGTATTTTGATGGGGGTCGAGAAAGTTACAAGCTTTCATTTGAGCCATTGCTCAAAATAGTCCGCCAATTATTAGTAGCAGTGAAATAAAGTGCTCAAAATTAGTTTTTGTCGGATCCCGACAATATATCACGTGACCAATTCTTATGTGTTTTATAAGAAACGTTTAAAAATTTGTTCATGGTTCCTGACCATTAAAAGTAAAAGTTAAACTTTTTTTCGTTAGAGCGGGTGATACACTTTGAAATACCATTCACTCAAAAAAATCTATTTTTTAATGTTATGGGCCAAAAATCTGACATAGCATCTTTAACAGCAATCATGAAACAAAGACACAAATAAGGTTTAATGAACTTTCTTTCTACCTAGGCGATTACATGTGGTAGGAAGGACATGGTAAATAATCAATTAGGGAGGTTGTTCCAAGGTCAAATCGTTAGGCTAATGGAATCTACAGACGTTTAAAGTTCATCAAAATCAATTCATTTCCTCCTGTAGACTTTTGATAACTCGACCGGTGCCTCCTGCATGTTTGCGTCCTACAAACTCCCGAGCTACATCATCTATCTACAGTTCTATAATCTCTTCGGTCTATTCTGGATGATGGAGTTTGTAGTTGCCCTGGGGCAGGTGGCCCTGTCCGGGGCATTTGCTTCTTACTATTGGGCGTATCATAAGCCTCAGGATATCCCAACGTTACCGCTTTGGGGAGGACTCTACCGTGCTCTCAGGTAGGTTGGAATCTTTTATCACTCCGGTACACTAGATTGGAGAAATTCATCTTAAAGATACTGGACACATTTTGTAATTTGTCAAACACCAGGTTTCTCTTGGTGTATCTCAACATATGCACAAAATAACAAACCTGTGAAAATTTGAGCTCAATGGGGTTTGGAATGCAAGAGAATAATGAGTATTTTGTTATTTGATTTAGAAATTACCTCTTTAAAAAAAAAACTCTGTAACTTCATACTATTAACAGCTCTCCATCGTTCGTTACCAAGTATGCTAACATTTATTTTGAGTAATTACCAATAGTGTTCAGTGCCTTTAATGAATGGAATTAATGCTGAATTGATAATGAGTGAATTGATTGATTTGGGATAAATTTGCAATTAGCTGATCAATTATTAATTGATTGATGATTGATTTATTACAGGTTTCATCTGGGTTCAATAGCCTTTGGATCTCTGATAATTGCGATTATTAAGATCATCCGAGTCTTGTTGGAGTACGCTGAAGTGCAACTCAAAAAAGGTCAGCATCCAAATTTAATTCAGACCAATTGACCCCTTGCATGCACGTCGCACAAGGTGACTGATGCCACGCTCACCATGTTGGTGGTCAAATAGGTTTACTAGTAAACGCCGCGCCGCCTAAAATGCACATTTCTCTGAACAACACACGTTGACATTGACCACCAAAATGGCGCATCCAAGATTATTCTGATGAATAGGTCTATAAGCCAGGGGAGTAACACACCCCTGTGGTGATAGAGTTTCATTTCACTCTTGTCCTCTCCTAGGCAGCCAATCGTTTGTTTTGGTCTGTTGCTCCTTGGTTGTTGTCAAATTTTCAGTTTTCGTATTTTTATATTTTTATACCAAATATATTTTTCTCAATATGTTTATCTGTGTGTATTTTGATGTTCCAATGGAAGTGCCCTCTGCAAAATGAAAATGGCCTTGCCCTTTTAAAGGTGAAATTCCAGGCCTGAAACTGGTGACAGGATTTCACTTGAATCTTAAGTTCTTGTGACGTTTATTTTTTAAAGATTTCTTAACATGAAAGCTTATATATTATGATCATCATTGTGTCTCATTTATTTTTACAGGAAAGGAGAACAAAGTGGTTTCGTTTATACTGAAGTGTCTTAAATGTTGCTTCTGGTGTCTGGAGAAATTCATGAAGTTCTTGAATAAGAACGCCTACATCATGGTCAGTACTTGACACTTCCTTTATTATTATTCTCAGACTCTGAAATGATAGACAAAGAATCATTTGTTTCCGTCCCCCCTCCATGAATTGCTGCCCTTTTCCCCAAAAAGGGGATACTAATTTAAACCCCCATATCGATCCAAATCCTCTATAAACTTCCTAAGACCGAAAACCACACCGTAATAGAGGTAAACTAAAACTTGGGAGTTGGGTGGAGAGGTTGGTTAGAAATAAAAGTGTGTTAAAGACAGTGGACACTATTGGTAATTGTCAAAGACTAGCCTTCACAGTTGGTTTACCTCAACATATGCATAAAATAACAAACCTGTGAAAATTTGAGTTCAGTCGGTCGTCGAACTTGCGAAATATTAATGAAAGAAAAAAAACACACTTATCTCACAAAGTTGTGTGCGTCTAGATGGTTGATTTCGAGACCTCAAGTTCTAAATCTGAGGTCTTGAAATCAAATTTGTGGAAAATTACTTCTTTCTCGAAAACTATGGCACTTCAGAGGGAGCCGTTTCTCACAATGTTTTATACCATCAGCCTCTCCACATTACTCGTCACCAAGAAAGGTTCTATGCAAATAATTATTTTGAGTAATTACCAATAGTGTCCACTGCCTTTAACAGTTTAGTTAATTTGACCAAGTGAATATTCCCGCTTAGCTGTACGACCAATGCTGAACCAAGAGCACTGATTGGTTTGACCTGCTAAGAGGAAAGCAGACTGATCGAAACGTTGATTTGCCAACCACCTGTTCTTCTTAAAACCAACTCTTCTCAAGAGATTTACACCTGGTGCTATCGCAAGCCTCACCTGCTAATATTCTTGTTGTTTTAGTTTGACCTCTGGCCAAAATTCAAGGCTATTATTTCTGTCTTTAATTTGTTTACAGATCGCTATTTATGGCAAGAATTTCTGCAGCTCGGCTAAGAGTGCCTTCTTCCTTCTGATGAGGAATATTTTTAGGTCAGTACGAGACTCAAGATATTAATCACTTAGGGCCAACATTATCCAGTAGTTTGAGCAAAAATTATTACATTCTTTGCAAAGATTTTGCTTATTGATTGGTTTATGATATACATCTTGTTTTTACCTGTAAGGACCATGCTATACACGTCGCAAACAAGATACTAACCCCGTTGCAATCAATGTGCTATCCCCTGGCAACCAATGTACTACGTAGCAACCAATACCTATATTAACAGCGGCTTCATAAACTTGTCTCTAGTTATACAACTTTATTCCTCACCAACTTCCAATAATTTTTTGTTTGTCCCTGTCTGTTTTCAGAACTGACTCCGCGGCAGTACAGTTAATTACGATCATATAAGCTAAAGTAGTAGTCCAAGTCCATTTTCTATTCCATCTGCCCTGGTAATAGTTATAAAGCAGGACAGTTCTTTTCAGAACTGAGAAGTCTTCCGAACCCCCGATTATCTACTCCGCGGCAGTAGAATAACGCAAGACAATTCTCTAAGAACAAACTCTGCCTGGCAAGTAGATGCACACATGGTGTTACCGCAAACCAAATATACATTGATACCTCACCATGCAATGCCTTAAATCCTATATGTCTGTTTGTTTTTAACAGAGTTGCCGTCATCAACAAGATTACCGACTTCCTCCTCTTGCTCGGTATCCTGTGTATTACCAGTGGTGTATCGGTCGCTGCATTCTTCTTCTTCACCAATCAGATCACATGGGTGTCTGGTATCCTGACTGTACCTGAAGTTAACTACTACTGGGTTGTGATTATTGTAAGTAGACTGCCACTTCAATCTTGAATCAGTGTATTGGGATGTTAATACAATATTTGAGTACCTCCCCATGCAATGCCTCAGATCACATGGGTGTCTGGTATCCTGACTGCACGTGTATCCACCATAGCTTAAGGCACTTGAACAAAGAGAAACACTTTTTGTGAAAGGTTTTTAATTTAACTATAACTGAGTTGTGATTATTATAATAGGCTTAACTAGACCCGACTTTAGTTTTAGTTTGGCTGTTGAGAAGAAACGAATTAAAGACACTGGACACTGTTGGTAATTGTCAAAGACCAGTCTTCTCACTTGGTGTATCTCAACATGTGCACAAAATAACAAACCCGCGAAAAATTGGGCTCAATTGGTTCATCGAAGTTGCGAGACAATAATGAAAGAAAAAACTACCTTGTCACACGAAGTTGTGTGCTTTCAGTATGCTTGATTTCAAGATAGATTTGATGTCTCAAAATCAAAATCGTGGAAAATTACTTCTCTCTTGAAAACTACGTCACTTCAGAGGGAGACGTTTCTCACACTGTTTTATACTATCAACCTCTCCCCATTACTCGTTTACCAAGTAACGTTTAATGCTAATAATTATTTTGAGTAATAACCAACAGTGTCCACTGTCGCAAATAATTACTTCAGAGAACAAAGTTTCCATTGATTTCAACTTGTTTCTCATTACAGGTGATCGGGCTGGGTGTTTATGTAATCGCTAAATGTTTCTTCAACGTCTTTGATATGGCTGTAGACACTTTGTTCCTCTGCTTCTGTAAGTTAAGACTTAACACACTTCCTTGTGGTATATCTGTCATGGCAATTGAGCCAACTGTCCTCAACATCTTCTTAAATTTGTTTTCTTTGTGTATGCGGTAACCACCCAAAGTGGGCAAGTTTATAGTCCTAATTTCGACATGAGACTGGTGAAATCTACCTAGGGCCCGACTTCACAAAGGAGATATTAAAAACGTATGTCCAGTCCTGAGTTAGGAAGAGTATAAACTCTGCCTAACTTGAGACAAGACTAGTATAAACTCTGCCTAACTTGAGACAAGACTAGTTTTATCTCTTTATGAAATCTACCCCAGGACTCCTTCACTTCACTAGTAAAGCACTGTAGACTCGGTGCTTTCCTGTTTATCCAGGAACGGTGCATTCAATCAAATATTTGACCAAGACGGTTTCTGAGAGCAATTTTTGTTTAAAAAAATGAAGGACGCCCCCTGTTGGCCATGATTGTAAATGTTTGATGATAATGAATGAAAACATGACCTGAAATCCATGTTTTTTGTGTGTGGTTATCATTTGACCTTTTAACCTCCCAATCATTCAATCCATTTTATCAGTTGTATGACCTTTGACATGAGTTGTTTAACCTTTTGACCTGCAGTGGAGGATATGGAGCGACACGATGGCTCGGCTGAGAAACCTTACTACATGTCCAAATCGATGATGAAGATATGTGGCAAGAAGAACAAGAAACCCATGACGGAGAACGAAGATGAAGATGAAGATGAGTGTGAATGGTAACTATGGCAACCAGTCAACGATGGAAACAGCTGGATGCTGTGCCATGGCATCCGTCTATTTTTTAACTTTAAAAGTGTTGAATATAAAAACATGTCATTAATACAAGGCCTTAATGTGGGATACTGTGTAACGCCCAGGGCCCAATTACATTGAGCTGTTTAAGCACAAGCAGCTATGCCAAACAAAATTATGCTTACCAGAATAAGGTTACCGATGAAACTACCATGTAATGTGTACAATGTGTGACCGGTATCCTGCTCATTTCTGCTCAGGAGAAAGATGTTTAGGAAGTAGCTCTATGAAAGCCATTTTAAGCACACAAAAAATGCTTTACAATTTTCTTTGGTAAGCAAATATGAAGTGGGGCACCAGTCACAACAATGAAAACTTAATGTAATTTTGGCTGGTAACCTGTTTCTGTTCAGCAACACTTTTCTGTGCTTAGCCAGTTTTTGCGCTTTCAGTTTTTATGAAATTGGGCCCAGATGAGGCTGAAATTGGTTGGAGACATAGAGACTCTAGGTGGCAGCAGATACATGCCTAATTATATTCCATCGTTATGGTAGTTTGAGCTTACCAACATGCAACCATGCCATTCAGTCACCTGTTAAAAGCTCTTGCCTATTACACACAAGAATCATCACCACTTCACATATTGATTTTACACAAGCAAATTTAATCGTAATCAGAACATATCATTATTTTTTCTTAACAAATCATAAAAGTATTGTTTTATAGGGGGTGTTTATTTTTTCAATGTTGCTTATAGAGGTAGAAACATTTGTAGGAAGATGTGTGATTCTGTTTTTACTAAATTTGCTCTTACTTTCTGGAAGTAATTTCTGTGTGTGATATATCCTTTAGTCCTATAAGATGAAGTATCAAGGGATGGATTTCACAAAGAGTTGAGACTAGCCTTATCTTGAGTGAGGAATATATGTAGCCTTAAGGTCCTAGGACTAGTATACACATATTGACTGGCAATGAGGTAACTAGTGTACCTCTATTCCCTCGAGGGACTTTGAGTGACCAGAAAAAGGACTATTTCCCGAGGACTAAGGCCGAGGGGAAATCGGTCGCTCTTCTGGCCAACCAGAATACAGAACAAGCAAGAGGTGTGTTATAATCCTAGTTAGGGCTATCTTGGTGAAATTGACCCCTGGTACTTTATTAGCATTGATATGACTATACTATCTACAATGGATTGGGTTCTTACAGGTAGAGATGGTGAACTTATATATAGGGATTAGTTTCTTATATTTACAACTTGTGTAGAGGCATGGTAATGAGTTTCAAGTGTATATTTTTGTTTGTGTTGTATTTCTGTTATTTTATGTAAACCTGTAGAACAAATGCAATTGCTAGATTTTAGCTATTTTTGTTATGGAAGTCGAGCCCAGTTAATACTTCCTGCGAATGCAAATGCGGTTTGATTTTTGACGTCACAAATTCGCAACAAATTCACCACGTTTCCTAATGTCTGTTTATGCCATTGCTTGTTGCGGTGATTTTATGTCCTGTAACTTTGAATTGTGTTGTCTTTTAGGTAGGTACTCTGTGAAATAGCCATTATAAACATAACTTAGCAGTACTAATTTTGTTTTAATGTGACATGCAACTTAGTTCCAGTATTAAGGTATGGTTTGACATAGACTTAGCTTGTCAGATTAGGGTCGGAAAATGAGATGGTGAGTTTTGCACACAACGAAAGTGTTAAAGGCAGTGGACACTATTGGTAATTACTCAAAATAATTTTTAGCGTAAAACCTTACTTGGTAACAAGTAATAGGGAGCTGTTGATAGTATAAAACATTGTGAGAAACTGCTCCCTCTGAAGTAACGTCGTTTTCAAAAAGAAGTAATTTTCCACAAATTTGGTTTTGAGACCTCAGATTTAGAATTTGAGGTCTCGAAATCAAGCATCCGAAAGCACACAACTTCGTGTGACGAGGGTGTTTTGTCTTTCATTATTATCTCGCAACTTCGATAACCGATTGAGCTCAAATTTTCACAGGTTTGTTATTTTATGCATAGGTTGAGACACCCGAGTTGGAAGACTGGTCTTTGACAATTACCAACAGTGTCCAGGTCTTTAAGTAAGATAAAGAATGTGCCTGATAATGGTTTTACTTAAGAGAAAGTTTAAAAGAATCATGTTGTGTGATCGTTATTTAAGAAACTGATTTTGCTATCACTACAAATATAGTCTACAAATTTTAAATGCAACGGAATGTCTTAAAATGTCTTTACTTATTACCCCAGTATTTAAATTTACTATAGTTTGAGCTTTGTTAAAAAAACTCTCACAACCAATACTGCCTGACATTCGCCAATTATGGTTGGAAATTAAATTGTTATCTATTCTTGCGAACTGTTAAAGCAATTTACAAACAGTGTTCCTGAACTTCCATTTTTTGTGTTTTCAACCGTAAAAATTTCATCTTTGAACATGTTGAAATGGGCAAGGCCGTCTTCATTTTGCAAATAGTACCTCCATAGGAGGGAAATGAATTTCAATGGGAAACTTTTGAAGGGCACCAAGGCCAAGACCAGGGGCAATGGAGGGCACAACCTCATTTGCCTGCGTGTAACTCCAGGCCTGATGTTGTTAGCGGTTTTTTAATTTGCATGTAAGTTTTCTTGAATACGACTTCATTTCAGAGGGAAATATTATTTAACAGACGAAACAAAAATGGTTCGAGCATAAACTTCATAATCAGTAAGCTTTCAGATTCAAATTTAACTGAGGTATTTTTATCCTGTTTAATACCTTTAATGCTCTCGCCTTGTCTTGATTGACAAATGTACAACGGTAATTTTAACAGTAAAAGATATGTTATGCAAAATGTAATTATATATTTTTTCACTTTTCTTATACTATTTACCGTCACATCTTTGTATATTTAGCACTCGTACTTCCACTATTCTATTTGTCCGAAAGTACTTAAAAGTATTTTATATATATATTCACAATTATTATTACTATTGCATGTTATTTAATAAATCATGGTAGTATCACAATTCATCAACCTTGTTGGGTATTCTATAGTGATAATGTTGCCTGCCGGTTTGTTTACTTTGAAATTAATCGTAATTGCATATCAAAGTGTGATATCACAATACATGGACAGGCCCAAAATTATGCTTGGGGATTTTACGAACCGTTTGAACCCGGTTTTTTTTAGAATCGGGTCAAACTTTCAAACTTTTCCAGTCCAGTCATAGGCAATTTTTTCAAATGATGGACAAACTACAATCTGACTGGTTGGAACTGTCCCCCTCACCCAAAACGATGGGGAGAAAGTGTTAAATTTAAAACGTCATGTCCGTTACGTATCCAGTAAATTATATGGAAACTTGGTAAAGGGGTTTCGCAGATAAGAATGGCATAGCCTTTCTCTCCGTGGCATTTGTCTGCAGTTTTTACCATCCTGAAATAAGTCCATTTTTTGTTTTTAACTCCCTTTTCTGTAATGATTGAGACTAACAAAATCCTCGTTGGAAAGCACTACGCCAGTGGCAATTATTTCAGAGTGCAGAAAGCAATATTGCCTCACACCGGTGTGTCCCCGCCCAAATCATCAGTCACTCGGTTGATATTTGATATTTAATTGGCTTCAGTTCTTTAGCTGAAATTTGTTTTCCCTTAATTTGTTTCCTTTCTTTTCTTCTTGTTTCGTTGTAAATATATTGCATTACAACATGTCCCCTTTATAGTGTGTTTGGTATTTTGATATTAATAGCCTCATTCTCTGCCTGATGTTATTTTCATATACAAATTCTCTGGCTGATAATATTTTCATATAAAAATGCACAAAGGATTTTTAATGAACTGCCTTGGTGTCGGGTTTTTTTTTTTTTTGAGGGGGGGGGGGGGCATGAGGGGTCTGTTTTTTTCCCTTTTTTCCATATTTTGTTTCTTTTCTTCTTGTTTTTGGTTGTAAATAATATTACATTGTATGTGTCCCCTTGTGTGCGTTGGGTTGAGTATAGGGGCCTAGACCCAGAGACCTTGGTACTTATGTTTTAGTCACTTTCGCGTTTTTAAAAGCAGATTAGGCTTAATCCTCCTGATGGTGCACCATTAATGTAACCCCACTCAAACAATAAAAGGGTAAAACAAACAAGTGCTCAAATTACATCCTGGTTGCTTGGAAATTCATCGAATTTGATGTCAAAGAGCAACTTGAAAAGTTCATAAAACCCATCTGCGCACTAAGCAACGGCATACTGTGTACAAATTGACGTCACGCTTTGTCATGCAAAACGTACAGCAAAAAAATCGATAGCTAAACATGGGCGAAGAAGAACGAGAAAAAAAACGTAGAAAAAAAGTGTGGTGCACATTTTACGCACGGAAAGTATTGCGTACTGCTGAATTTACTACGAAAAGTCGTGTTTTAAGTGTTGAATTTTGGCTGGAACCTCGCAAAATATGGGCAAGAAAGGGAAGGTGGAGGATGGTGAGCCGCTGACCCCACGGGAGGACGGGGAGAAATCGAAATACGGTAAGTTTAAGATGCTTTTCGTTGACGTGAACTGGTGGTATTTTTTGTGTTGTGTGAAAGTTGTCTGGCATTGACGCGCATAGCGTGGTGGGGAGCTTTCTCCCCTGCACACTCTGCACTCTCTGCCGTCTCATTACTCGTGAAACCGGTCATTGCATTCTATGGACTAGGTCGAATTACTTCTTCAAGAAACCATATAGCTCACACACGACGGGGAGAGTTTAGAAGGGTCTAATGTCTAAACTTTGCTGAGCTAGTTCCATGGTTGGTTGGATGTATTAAAAAAAAAACATGAAACTAGAAAGAGTTTCAACAGTTTAACTTTTGTCTCGATCGATGTGTATACACACAGACCTTCCTAATACTACTAGCCATTCTTTTGTAGAATGTAAAACAATTGTAAAACATTATGGATACAATTAAACTTATGACAAATGACTTAATAATTTGTAGTAACATTTTTTAAACAATGGTGAGTTGAGTGAATGAAAAGAATGAAAACAACTGTTTAATTATTGTTTTGTGGTGTATTAATATTTTACATTAAATGTGCCATACATTCAAGACGACTTTAAATTTCACTTTAGCCTAAATTATCAAATTCCTATCTGTATCAATTATGATGTCACACAATCAAAATTTTTTGAGGGGGACTTTACCTGTAGTGTAGGGATTCAAACCCATGCAGGACCAATAATAAATCAGACATTTTTCCGAGTTTAATTAATTAGCCCAGATTAAGTAAATAAATAAAGACAGGTTTGCTATAGTAAGATTTGCTATAGTAAGATTTTTATTTATTTACTGATATCATTTCAACTGGGTGGCCCTTTAAAGACAATGGACACTATTGGTTATTGTCAAAGACCATTCTTCTCACTTGGTGTATCTCAACATATGCATAAAAATAAGTAACAAACCTGTGAAAATTTGAGCGCAATTGGTCGTCGAAGTTGCGAGATATAAATGAAATAAAAAACACCATTGTCACACGAAGTTGTGTGCTTTCAGATGCTTGATTTCTAGACCTCAAATTCTAAACTTGAGGTCTCAAAATCAAATTCGTGGAAAATTACTTCTGTCTCGAAAACTACCTCACTTCAGAGTGAGCCATTTCTCACAATGTTTCATAGGCCTCATATCAACCTCTCCCCATTAGTCGTTACCAAGTGAGGTTTTATGCTGATAATTTGTTTGAGTAATTACCAATAGTGTCCATTGCCTTTAAAGTTGCAACCTGCAAAGTCAGCCCCTGCAAATAAGTCACCTCCAAGCAAAGTTGCCCCCTGCAAAGATTACAAAATTGTTTTTTGGGTCAAAAATATTTGTTAATGTCAATAGAAGCGTGAAGAGCCAGTCCTCACCACGTTGTAATGACCTTGGCTAGTCACTGTTAATGGACCTTGCCTTCAGCCTGGTCCATTAACAGCATGAATGGTCAGCCACCAACCTTCATTACCAGTACTGTTATTGCCTAATTAAAAAGCTAATATTGCATGGTCACAAAAACAAAAGATAACTCTCTTCTTTTTTTGTCAGTAGTGGTGGCTCTGCTAAGGAGAATAGCTGGCTTGCCCAGGAACAAAATCACAAAAACATAATGCTATTTTAGGAATAAGCAAATTTGAGAATTTAAGATTTTAAAATTAGAGTAACAGGTTAACTTAAATTACAAACAAAATAAAAATTAAGCATTGAATGAAAAACATTATTTCAAACCTTTTCTTGTGTATGTTGGATTTAAACAATGGTATTGACACAATTGGTGATTGATTTATGTTCAGAATCATCAATATGCACAAAATAATAGCAGATCCAGGACTGAAATTAAGGGGGGGGGGGAATCCACAGACTGCATGGGTTTTAGCTCACAATATTCACTGAACCAGATCAAAACGAGAACAAACTATTCACACAGTTTGTGATCAGTTTTCTTAATTTATTTTTTTTCTTTCTTTTTTTCTTTTTCTTTACAAGCACTCAGAGAAGATTAAATCAATGTTGTCTAACAAATGGGTTAAATCCCGCTTCAATACTCAACACTACACAATATTTCAATACTTTAATATAATACTTAAAGATATTTTACAGACTTGAAGGCAACTAAATTAAGGCCTTTAAACATATTAGACGGTTATTGAAAAACACAAGATAAGTATATCCCGTGGGGTCAAGAGTTTACTTGCATGACATCGCTAAAATTGAGCTCAGTGTCAATTTGGAGCCCTTGTACAGCCCCTAGAGATTAATTAAAGCTACTCACGCAGTATTTGTTCAACAAATAGCGTTGGTTTGCAATATAAAAGCGTTCAATATAAAAGCGTTCAATAGGGGCCTATGTTATTATGTACACACATACAAAATTCATGCATATATTTACAGGCTAACAAGACACTATGTCTCGGTTTTGGTCGTTTCTTTTTTTCCTTTGAGTGCAAATTGGTGTGAAATTGGTGCAAATATGTCATCTATTCAAAATATTTTCCTGCCTAATTTTTGCACAATCCAATTTTTGTTTAGGATTAAAGATTTTTTTGTAAATTTTGAAAATCCATTTTTAACACAAAACTAGACTCTCTTAGGAACGATACAGAATTGTAAGAAACAAAAATCATGAAGATTACAGATTTACATAAAACTTACACGTTCTATTGATGATGATAGTAGAAAACATCCCTTGAAATATTTCTGTCTTTAAAAATTACATATTTGATGAGAAATAAATAATCCAATTTCGCGTTTGGAGTTTATCGCTCAGTGAGCGTTTTATTCATTTTTATTTTGGCATTGATGCAATGCAAAATTTGTAATCGGTTTTCACTATTCTCTCGTGACCCAGATGGCCGATCGATCTCAAACTTCTACAGGTTTGTCAATTTATATGGTGAATAACTTAAAGTGTTTGCACTGCCAGCAACTGTTTTGTTAGTTTGTCTGTTGAAATACTCCATGCTGTGTATACAATAGTGTATACTGAAATTGAAAAAAGGTGAAATGTATAAAGTGAAATTGGTCACCATGGAGATGTTTGTTTAATACTGACTCTGTGTACAGAACCTTGATTAACAACTCACTCCCCCCCCCCCCCCCACCATAACAAAATAACCGTTATATAACTCTCGCTAATAAGATAGAATCTATTGCAGCTGCGCTTACAGGGTTCTTTTCTTTACCATGACAACTGTGAAACTGTTAGAAAACAAGACACTATATTGTCTATATTAATGAGCACATTTTTTGTTGTATTATCTAATGCAGTCAATCAAATTGTGAAGGGGCATCTGATATGCTGTCCTCTTCAGTCTAAAAAGTAAGCGGGACATGTCCCCCCCCCCCCCCTCCCGCCCGACAATTTTTTTCTTCTTTTTTTCTTTTTCTACAACAAAAAATACAAATTTGTTACAAATTACAGCCAGAAAAGATTACCCCCAAAATATTGCACTACACAAAAGGACCATAATACATGAATTAATGTAATAAGTGAAGTGGAGTACACATTATTTCTATAAACCAATGTGGTAACAATGGCCTATGAGAAACAGACAGGTTGACACACTATGACCCTTCCACCAAAAACCTATAACGAGAACATTTTATGAATGCAAATGTTAATTTTGGTTTTTACCCATACACCGATGTGTGTTAGCACTGTATACTCAGTACTTTCCCGAGTCCTGTGAAAATGTGTAAAAAGGACCACAATATAATAATGTAATAAGTGAATCATGGAATACATATTATTTCTATCCTCTTTAATTCCTAATGATCCAATGTGTTGATAATGGCCTATGAGAAACAGACAGGTTGACATAATGTCACACTATAACCCTTTCACCACACTACATAAAACCTAATGAGAACATGTTATGAACGCAAATGTGTACTCTAATTAGGCAGCATTAGTCACAACACTAATGGCTCCATTATTAAAATCAACACATGTTGCAGTTTGTTGTTTTTTTCTGACATATTTATTGTCCAGCTGGAACAAAAATGGCAACAAGTTGGCTTTGCTCTTTTGCAAAGTACACCTTTGGTTTCTGGAACATTTCGGTTGTTTTTATTCTGATACAAAAATTTAAATTGTGTACACAATAAAACTAACATCTGAAAATTTCAATTTCAAAAGATTCGTGTTTTTGAGATATCGCCGAAAATCTGGAGCGAATAATACGTTCATGCATGAAGAATAATCCCTTAGTAGCAATAATTTGAGAAGCGTTAAGCCTATGCTGTTACGCTTCATAGATTAAAAAATGTTTGCAGAAAAACATGTGTCTTTTTACTTTAAACCACACTTTTCCCAAGTGAGTTTGTTTCTCAAAATGCTTTCGATCAGTCGCTGCTGTACATGTAGGTTTCTAACCACAGTTTTTTTTTTTATTGCCTACAATTTTAACAGTGATTACAAAACGTATACCTTCCCAAAATTTGGCTATATTGACCTGACAATCAAAGTCGCAAATCCTTACAAAAACAAATTTTAAATTTGGTCGGTAGTGTAACTATATCAAAGTGAAATGTTTCTCAAAATGTGTTCTATCGTTTGCTGTAGCTTTCTAACCAAAAGTTTTCATTGCCGGTAATTTTAAGAGTGATTACCAAACAATAATAATAAAGACTTGTAATGCACACATTATCCACCCTGCTGCTGGGTGTTCAAGGCACAATAAAGCCCCAAAACCTTCCCATTAGAATCTGCCTAGGACTTGTACCATCAGAGTGTCAAATCCTTACAAAAACAGATTTAAAATTTGATCTGTAATAATATTATAAGAAAGAATTAGTGGTAGATGACACATGATATTTTAACCCTTGCGTTTGCCTTTATTTATTAGCTCTATACGGGTCATATTTATAAGTGTTGTGAGTTACTATTGATCCCCACCATTGACAACCCAAAGCATGCCTGCTCACGACCCCATTGTTGCTTAGCCTTGTTGCTAAGCAACAGGGAAACCGATGTAAACTGTTGCCTGTGTAGAACAGACATATTGTCAATAGCGGCCATTGTGTTTGTGAGTTCTTCAGTACAGAGCATGCTGCCTTCAGTGGTTTTTACAATGGCAGTATTAGCTTGTAACAGGTTGTTCTACTAAAAGTCTAAACATGTATGACACCCTTTCAACAAATTATATAATTTTCTTTAGCATGTAGAAGCAGGGAGGATTAAAATAATTACATGAACAGGATGAACTAGCAAAAGGGAACAGAGAGGAGATCCAAGATTGAATGTTACAGACAACATGTATACCAATTTCTCTATGTAGGCCCCTATAGGATCGGACAAACTATATTGTTGTTCATAACTAAAAGAATAGATTTCTCTATAGGATTGGAAAAATTAATTGTTATTTATAACTGAGAAAATAGAATTAGCTTTTGCAAACTGATTAACAACAAAAAGGACCTGTGGTATAAATATGTTGTAATATAAATAAGTCATAAATAAAATAAAAAAATAATATTTATCAACTTGATGTTTCGACCCTAGCAGAGTCTTTCTCAAAGGCTAAAATGACAACACAACAAACATGAACAGGTGTAAAGTGTAACAGGGGCTAAACAGGGGCGGTCAAGTAGAAATACATGAATGCAGAGAGAAAGGAGGCAGACAGTAGTGGGAATTAGACAGGGGTGAACAATGAATAAGGAGACAAAGGGGTGGAGGGGCTGGTTTAATTATTATAGTAGTGGCAATTTATAACGCACCATGTCTGTCTAAAAGACACTCCTGGCGCAGGAGAGATGCAGAATGACCACAAGAAGTGGAAATAAAAAGGTTTTGATGGTTTAGTACCGATGCTTTTGAGTGAATGGTTTGATGTAGGGATCTGCACAAATGCTGCCTTTAAATTAAGACAAAGTGAACAGTAAAATGAGGGAGAAAAAGTAATGAATGATGTAGACTAGAAAGATAATAAATTCACAATCCACAATAGTTTCAGTCTAGATAGTCATTAATAAACACACTGTGAAAGTCTGTTCTCTATTGTGAAACCTAAACTAATTTGCATAATAAATTAAGTTACATAAGTGGGCCTGTCCATACTGATGTGGCCATATGGTGTGACACTTTTATGTTAATTGGCGACTAAAACATATAAAAAAAAAGATTTTTGTCAAGCTTGTTTACCATACACATTCCACATCATTTTAGGATTTTTCTGTACTTCAAGATTTCCATTCAGACAGATAATCAAAATAACAATAACAAAGAACACAGTATGGGGAGAATCGGAAAAATATCAATTCAGTTTTTGTTTTGTAATTTAGTAATAACTGAGGATAGTTTTTGTAATGATTTTTTTGTAACATGAGCATGTTGGACAGACATTTCATACATAAAATGTGAGAAAGGGATGCAAAACATTAACAGAACGCCAACATTCTTACCCCTTACGATTAATTTAGATCTTGAACATAAGCTCATTCTTTTTATTTTTTTATTCTGTCTTCTTTACAGGAAATGCCAAGAAATACGATCCAACATTTAAGGGACCAATCTCAAACAGGTGAGACACAGGTTTTTCATCATCAGTCACAATGTTTACAGGGATGATAAATTTCAGACTTTTATAGATAGATAAAAAATGATTGATTTTCTTGATTTATTTTTGTTTGAATGTTTCAGAGGATGTACAGACGTAATTTGCTGCATCTTGTTTCTGGCATTCATTGGTGGTATGGGAGTTGTAGGCTACTTTGGTAAGTAATTCAGGATCTGCCGTATTATAATTTGAATAATTAAGATGAAGAACAAAATACCCTGAATTGAGAATATTGAGAATAAATTTCAATTTTTCAGATTTGGCAGTGGAGTCCAAACTAATTGAATTAAGGATGTGTTAAAAAAAAAGAACACGAAATTACACTTTTTTCAAAGACCTTTTTTTTTTGGGGGGGGGGGTGGGGGTAAATCGAATTAACAAACTTTGGAAATTGTTACAAAATATACTTTCTGTTTGATCCTGTTTTTCACGAAAGGTAACTTAAATTTGTTTTGTATAATTGTAAGTGCATGTAAGTGAGTGCTAAAGTCAAAACTCTGGCATACTTTTTGTTATTTTCTTTTAAATTGTTTGCAATCAATGAAATTTTTGGGCAGTTGTTCCTGCTACATCTGGCCTTACATGCCGGCACTCCACCAACTCAGTTAACTTGCATTATCTTTGCATTATCCTTAATAGTTTATTTGTCAATTTCCGTGTGCAAGGGTGCCAACCAATAGCACAACCTTTAACTGCAATCAAACTTAGAACATTTAATTTAGTTAACGTTATAATTACATCAGGAAAAAAAAAAAAGAACCGATATTGATACTATTCAATCTTGGACACTGAAATAATAAGTTATGTTTCTTTGTTTGTAGCTTACAGAGACGGTGATCCATTGTCGTTAGTTTACCCCACAGACTCAAGGGGCCAGATATGTGGAGTCTCAGAAGCTGTCAAGTAAGTTCAAATCTCACTTATACATTTTTATTTCAAACTATTTAAAATTCATGGTAAATAATTGTATTTTGGATCGTGGGTCCATCCACCCCCCAAGTCCACTGGTCGAAGAAAAGTGTTCCTTAGGCGGATACGGGTGCTATACTAAGTATTCATTTTTAATATTATTTATTATTTGGTGAATAAACTTTGTGTCTTGTTCTCTTTTATAGAAGTAAACCATATCTGATGTTCTTTGATCTTCTGACGTGTGTGACGTCTCCCTACACTACGTTACTAGAGTTCAAATGTCCTACAACACAGGTAAGTTTAGTTATGGTTTACGGGGACATTGCCAGCTTAGTTTATAAACACTGCCAGTAGTTATCAAGATCTTGAACTGAATGGTGTGGACTGAGGACTGCACTAGTAAACATATTATACTCTATGGCTCTGCATACATCCAAAACAAGAGCCCAATATTTGGGGTGTTGAGTTAAATGCCATATAATGCTTGATTTATTGTATGCAACACACAATACCTCCCCCCCCCCAAAAAAAAAAAAGTTTAATAAATTATTATACATATTAAATTATATTTATAAAAATAAAAAAAATTCATGTTGCTTGTGTTTGATAATTCTCTAGATCTGTGTTTCTGCATGTCCCAATGAGACCTACGCTCCATACTCACAGCTTGTGGTGGCAACAGTTCTACCTGCGTTAATCGACTGGGATAAGTTCATATGTGATTACGACTTTGATCCAGAAACGGAATACACCACAGGATCCTACGTAAGTTGTAAAATTCTATCATTGCTATAATTCTGTTTTAATTTCACATTTATTTATCATATTTAAAGCCTGCATTGTTTGGATTATAAGAAAAACTGTAGTAGTGAACTTGGAGGTGAGTAAGACCACTAAAAAAACTTTTTTTCAAAAAGTATTGGCTCTGAGAAGAACAAGTGTAGTCTTGAACGGTGCACTTTGCTCGAGCATTTTAATAATTAATAATAATTTGGGGGGCTAATCATCCTAACTCGCAGCTAAGAGCTGAATTGCCAAGGATTAGGCAGCCACATTAACCCATTATGACCAGGAATCGAACCAGGGTCAACTTGGTGAAAGGCGAGCGCTTTACGCACAAGCCAACTGTGCCACCCTTTCCTGAAGACAAGCAGAGTGTACTGTTTGAAATGTCGAGACCTCATCAATTCTTCGCAGAGCCTACACTTATCCCAAAAGAGTTTTGTATGGCATGGAATGCACTGGCAAATTTGCTTGTAGAGTTTTTCTTATAATCTTGTTAGCGATATTAAAAATCATTTAGCGATATGAAAACCATTTACACTACAAATACCTCTGTACAAACTGGCTCTTGGGTTTTAAGGATACAACACGTTCAGTTTTGTTTTTCTTCCCACATACAGCAAGGAAATGATGGACTTGCAGCAATGTTCAATGATGAGAAATGTGCATCTTACTACTTAAAAAGCACCCCATGTAAGTTCTTTACAGTTTTTTTGACAAATGCTTGCAAAGGGTTCTCTTACCTAGGACTACTCTTACCACGGAGTAGATTTCAGGAGACTTTTCAGTTCTGAAATGAACTGTCCTGCTTTTTAGAAAATCAGCAGGAGCTGCTTCTTTTGCTTTATTTTAGTGGATCGTTATTAACTTCAATCTACCGCAGAACTAGACTTATAGCAAGACAGCTCTCTAAAGAACAAAATCTACCTGGCAAACCATTTTATTGATACCTCACCTTGCAATGGCCAAAATCCAATATAAAAAAGAAGACCACTGTTCAAATCTTTATGTATTTATTGTTTGGTTCCAAATCCTGATTTCTTATTTGTTTGGTTGATTTTGATTGTTACAGACGCTGATCGCTGTGTTCCATCCTTCCTCGTTGATTCTGCCAGCACTGTGGCAAGCGCCTTCTCCGACAATGAAACGATTCAATCATCGGCATCAGGTTCCTTCAACAGCTCAACTGCTTACGATCTCTTCTCCGAGTAAGAAACCAACAAATCTTCACCAATATCTCTTAACAAAGCATTTATAAAATGTTCAACTTTGTTCAAGTTTGTGAAATGAGTTTTCTTTTCAGACAAATACTGTGAAAATTTTGCCATTACAGCTGTTTAAAAGGGTTTTTTTTTCTTCTTTTTTTCTTTTTCCCTCCAACATTTAAAACATTCAATATTCCTCATGTTAGATTTTAATTTTAGAAATAGTTCATCTAATTAGGATTATATAAGTTTTGCTTTCATTGTTTGTGCTATCTTCATGATAATACCATGAAGTGCTCCGTGACATCTTTGGACATTAAAATTTTATTATTGGCAACCATCAGACAAACTTATAAGAACCCTTTAATTTAGCACAAAAAGAAGAAAATAAAAGTCTATAACCGTATATATGTATACTAGCCCAGACCTGATACTTCACAGAGGCAACAAAGGCAATCCATGCCCCCTGGTCATGCCCCCTGGTCATTGCCTTGGTGCCCTTGAAATGCTCCAGTAGAAACTTTTTCATAGGGTGCCCTGTACTGAGGAGAAAATGACTTGGTGCACTTGCCCTTTCAAAAACGAAGCATACAGTTCTGCTATCTCAAAATCTAATTAAGCTATCTGGCACAGGATGTGCTAATTAACTTTCCCTGATGAGTTTGTTTTATTACAATGTTTTTTTCTTGAACGCAGCAAAGTTTCATGGAAACGTGACTAGTGTAGGCCGATTGTTTGATCCCTACCAATTATAGTTCTACACCTGTTGGCTTTTATGAACAGTCTTGACCTGAGAACGTGCCAATGAAAAAGATTGCCATTTGAATTCCTTCTACAGCTAATTATAACCCAGCTGTGACATTACTTGAACACCCCTTGCATTTGAGGTCAAACTCAAACAGAGGCCAAATTTAAAACAAAAACATGTTTAGCGTCTTCCTTTTGTTCTTTCTTTCTTTTTCAACCGAGGAAAAGGAAACATTTTAACAATAACAGGCGAAGAAAAAATAATCAAAAAGGAACAAGGCCAAGACCAGGGCAATAGGCCATGGCCTATGTGTAACTCCAGGACTAGAACTGTGAAAAATTACGATTGCAACAAGGATTTTATCGCATTATTTGCTCTTTTGCGAACCAAATTTACAATGTACAGTTCAGATTTACCACCATGAAGTTCAACCTCTCTTGTTTGTAGTTTTTCCTTTGTTTTGACGTAAAATCTTGTTTTGCCGTTTCCTCCTTAGTGCTGCCAGCCTTCTACTGACATTCTCCTCGCTTGTTGAGATCTTGTTTGAAGATGTTATCAACTCTTGGTACCTCATTGTTGGGTGAGTGCATAATACAAAAAAACTTATCTTTTTTGTGCTGAATATCCTAGACGTTTGAAATTGTTTGTGTACATTGATTTATGCATTTTTGCTGTGAATTGTATCTTCTGTATTTTTGTACGCAGAAAAGTACGGTATTATATATCCGTTTCAGATGTACGCTCTTATATTTCTTATTTATGTGTTTAGAATAAGCAGGGTTTGCATGCATTTCACATTCAAGAATGGCTATGTAGAATAAATGTAGTGTGAAAAACCCCAACATTTTCTTTGTACACTTATAGGGGGAGGGAGGGGTTTTTGTCTATAAAAAGTGTATGGTCTGTAAGCTTGTACAAATATTAATTACTGTGAACGGCCCCTTAATTTTCATTGATGATTTGATCTTGTCAGGGGTCTTGGAGTTGGAATGCTTCTCTCGCTTCTCTTTATCATCTTGATGAGATGGTTGGCCGGTATCATCACGTGGCTAACTCTACTGGGTCTTCATGTCCTGCTTGGACTTGGTAAGCTGCAGCTTCTCAAAATAGTTTCTTGCTTAGCAGAAAAAGTTGTTTAGGATAATTGATTTTCAGAAAAAAAAACTATTTACCTCGGTCGTGACACTTTTGTCCCTGAGCAAGACACTTAACTATAATTGCTTCTCTCCACCCAGGGGTAAATGGGTGCCTGTGAGGGCGGAGATGGTTCTTGTGATTGATTTAGCTTTTGGTTTGCTTATTTGGCAGCACATGCTGTATACTCGCCAGGGAGCTGAGATGGTTAAAGGAATTAATGGAATCGCCCAGTGACCAGGGGTTCTAATGTTTGAAGTGCTTTGTGGCTTGGTGTATAACGCGCTATATAAAAACGATTTTTATTTTTATTATATTATTAATATTTGGCAATTTCTCTCAATTCTTCACCAGGTTTGTATTGTTGCTGGCAGCAGTATACAAGCTTAGAAGGAGTGGACGGAGCGGATGCAGCCCTGACTTTTACAACTAACCTCTCAAGTTATCTGCGGCTACAAACAACATGGCTGGTGTTTGGTAAGCTCTCTGCCTGCTCTTCCTTAACCCACTTATAATAGTAATAACAATAATATTACTTATACCATGCATTTTCCATATTTAAAATTATCAATTGTGCCTTTACAATAAGACAAATTAAAATACCAAGTAAACTACATACTGATCTTAAAAATTCATAGCGATAACAAACAAACATCTACAAAAGTAAACGAGTTTGTACAACGCACCCTTAAGAAAAGTATTCTGAAAAAAATTTAAGTTAAAGCCAGACCAGCCAAGGACTATTGATTGAATTTGATTTGCCTTTATTAATTCTTATTAAAAATTGCCTGCAGTTATTTAGTACGTTTTGCATAAGATGTGACATTGTAGCCCTTCATCATAATTGAATCCTTTCCCTTGTGATAATATTACAGGAATTATCCTCGCTGTTTTACTTGTCATCTTGCTGCTTACCACCCTGTGTCTCTGCAATCGTATCCGTGTTGCTATCGCACTCATCAAAGAAGCTAGCAGGTAACCATCCTATCTATAAGATACCCTGTTAACACAGCACTGCGACCTTACAAAGATCACTAGTTTACACCAAGACCAATGCCGACAAAGCAGTTCTACTTGCGTATGACTGTACTTTTTAAGAAACGCTTATTTCTTTCTTATTGGTATAGTTTTATTTAAATGTGCATTTTCTAAACTTTTTTTTTTTTTTTTTTTTTTTTCGAATTTAATGTTTGTGTGAAGTGCTTGGGTGCCTTTTTAGGCGGATTCTGTGCTCTAAAGATCTGTTAATTATCTTTATTAACCATATGTTTTGTATCTTCTCTTGTTTCACTCCAGAGCTGTTGGGAAGATCATGTCTACATTACTCTGGCCGATCTTCCCATACCTTCTCCAGGTTGGATTCTTCACAGTTTGGATTACCATCGCTGTGTATCCTTTTATTTTACCAATTTATGCTTAACTTTCATTTTTTTTTAAACAAATTGTGTGTTTGTGTATAGACTCAACCTGTTTGTTGTCAATTCCATCTTTCTTAAACTTTGTAAAAACTCTGTAAATTTGAATGTTGTCAACCTTTTGGTTGTTTTTTATTCAGATTTAGATGCATACTAAAAGGGCTTCAGGCCTGAAGTCTTTAAATATTTGAGTAAAACAAATTACCTCTTTGTCAGAGGTTAATTCAGAGGGAGAGGTTTCTCACAATGTTGTTTACAATTTAAACAGTTATTTTAAGTAATTATTAATAGTGTCCAGTGCCTTAAAGGAAAGGGTTAAGCAATTTTAAATTTGATGAATTGAAGCAAATTCCATTTAAAGTGAACAAAACAGTGCATTCCTTGACGTTGCTATTAAAGTTTCTTGGCGACTTCCCATCAAGCTATGTATACAGTCTCAATGGATGACAATGACACTGTGGCACCAGCTAACAATGACTCATGTGACATTGCGGTAAGTTGCGTCACATCAGGGACACAACGTCCTTCAACACGTCCAAGTCACTTCTGAAGTCTCACTTATTTCAGGAGGCCTACCATCCATGAATTATCAATTTATTCTGTGCCTCAGCGCCTTTGAGCAAACCTTTGATTTAGGCGCCGTATAAATTTGTTTCCTGATCTTTTTTTTATGATGGCAATTTTTTGTTCAGCTTTGCTTATGGGTACATAAATACTGTGTCCCTTTGCTTGGTGCTACAGTAATTTTTATTGGGATTCAATTTTAAATTTCAATGATCGAGTGTTGTATTTGGTGTCGTACATGGTATTCCGAATAGATAATATTAGTGATAGTGGCATCTTATTTAACGTTGCATAATCACTCAGTGACGCTCAAGGCGTTCTAACAGACAGCATCTTCCCTGCAAGATATGTGTGACTCTAATTGAATTATGAGATTTTCTCCTTTTACATGAAACGGTTTACAAGGTGCAAAAAAAACAGTTAATGGCCTGACGTTTCGACCCTAGCAGAGTCTTTCTCGAAGGCTAAACCAGAAGTTTACAAGATGCTGATTCCCAGTCTCTGTTCCTTTTATCCCTGCAGACGTTCTCAACCCTCTACCCCAACACCACAGCACTTTGTTCTTTCCAATCCTACGCTCTCGCCGACTACGTCTTGTACCTACAAATCTACAATCTCTTTGGCTTGTTCTGGTTGGTCAACTTTGCCATTGCTCTGGGTCAGGTCACCCTAGCAGGAGCCTTTGCGTCTTACTACTGGGCCTTTACTAAGCCTCAAGACATCCCTGCATTCCCTCTCTTCAAGTCATTCTATCGAGCCATAAGGTAAGTTTCTCAAAGGTAGTCAGGTAATTTACAGTTCAATGCATGAAATTAAACATAGTGCTATTGGTAATTGTCGAAGACAAGTCTTCTCACTTGGTGCATCTCAACATATGCATAAAATAACAAACCTGTGAAAATTTGAGCTCAATCCATGCTAAAGTTGCGAGATAATAATGAAAGAAAAAAACACCCCTGTCACACGAAGTTGTGTGCTTTCAGATGCTTGATTTCGAGACCTCAAATTCTAAATCTGAGGTCTCAAAATCAAATTTGTGGAAAATTACTTCTTTCTCAAAAACTACGTCACTTTATTGGGAGCCGTTTCTCACAATGTCACAAATCAACCTCTCCACATTATACTTGTAATCAAGAAAGGTTTTATGATAATAGTTATTTTGAGTAATTACCAATTGTGTCCACTGCCTTTAACAGTAGATTGTAGAGTGTATGCCATTTTAAAATAATATAAGTTATTTCGCAAGTTTTTCCGTATTCCACGGCGCGCATGTTATAATGAATTTGTCTTCCAGTCTCATCTGTAACGCGCAGAGTTTAAAGTTTCAGAACATTGTTTTGTGACGAACGGCATAGACAGAGTGCAATATAAAAACTGGGAGTAGATTATAGCTTTTTATACCACCCTCCAGTCCGAGCATCTGATTGGTTGATTGGCGCGTACTGGAAGATATTCTTAAACAACTGTTTTAACAGATGATTAAACATCTGTAATGTTTACTATTGTGGTTAATGAATGAATAATTTATTATTAACTATTAAAGTTCAGATTAAGGTTGTTTTAAATCTTACCCTTTTTTATGTGATTGCAGATACCATCTTGGTTCCATAGCCTTTGGTTCTCTCATCATAGCTATCATCCAGATCATTCGCACAATGCTGGAATATACAGAAGCTAAGCTTAAAGGTACAGTCTCAATTAGTCTACTCTAAACTCTATAACTTCTTTGCCCTCAGTTTTTTCTTTTTTGTTCTCAAAAATCAATTGGGCAGTTAAATTAAAGACCAATTGGCAGGTAAATTGTCCCAACGTCTGATGCTGTGCGCTGAGGCAACCCCATCAGATGCAGTGTCCAGTGGCAATAAACAATTTGAAGCTTGAAGTAGTTGTATGAGGACTATTTCTAGGGTGGAATATTCTTAAAAGTCCTGACCCTACCGCATTTTCAGTTAATTGCTCAGAAGGTCAATCTATCCTGCTGGATATTTGGTGCTGTTCCTTTAAATTGCTACACATTTTCCCCTTGTTTCTCTCTCTCTCTCTCTCATGAAAAGTGATTAATAGTGCGTACTTATTAATTTTCCAATTTAATATTGTTTTGATGTATCCATGTGCTTGTTTTTCTTAGTTTCACCCGGGCCAGTTTTGCCTTTGTGTGCAAATTAAATGGGATGAATCATAAACTTGTTATCTTTACAGTATTTATTTTTTAAAGTACTTTGATGTATGTTAGATGCTAAGGATCTTGATATTTAGGGTGAGGTTCTGGCAACCTCTCATCTCTTGTATTTCTCCTGTTAATTAAGTTATTTAATTTCATATGAGTAGCAATTTCTTTCTTTTTTGCTCCTGTGGATTTGTTTAGTTTTAGTAAATAAAGTTCTATGTTTTTCTAATCTGTTCTTTCTGTATTACGTTTTTTTTTTTACGTAATTTTTTTAATTATTTTGTATAGTACTTTTTATTATTAATATTATTAACCAATAGAGTCTTCCAGCCATTTCTATTTTTTAATGCTGTATATGTGACAGCCTCAATGCGATTTTTCATTTCAATCTGCATTAGCAAAAACTGAATAATGTTTTATCATTGACTATTTTGTTTTTATTTTCACCAGGCAAGGAAAATCAAGTTGTCAAGTACATCTTGAAGTGTCTCAAGTGTTGCTTCTGGTGTCTGGAGAAGTTCATGAGATTCCTCAATAAGAACGCCTACATTCTTGTAAGAAACTATTTACTTGCTTAAAATATTACTAATTCAGTCATCCTTTCATAAAACAACAATTGTCTGACAGAATAGTAGAACCCCAAAACATTTTTCTTTATCCCTGATGTACTTATTTGGTCATTGTAATTTTTTGCGATACTCATATTTACTTGTTTGTATATATTTGCACGATTTTTAAAAAATGAATATCTTGTATACAAATTTATAGGTTGCTGTTTATGGAGAGAATTTCTGCACTTCTGCTAAGAATGCCTTCTTTTTATTGATGCGGAATATTCTCAGGTAAGTCAAAATTCAGTCTTCAAATAATAATACTAATCACTGCTTCCCCCACCATATTACTAGAATTTGAATGCAATATTTTAAAATCCTAAATTCACTACATTTCTTTCCATTTTCTCTTACAAGTTTATTTAAATATTTCTTTTTGATTGTATAGTTGTGAGTTAAAAAGAAAGGAAAAAAAGTAGCCAGTTAATTTATTGTGTAGTGCTTTTAAATTGTTATTGTCATTTAGTCATTGGCTACCAGTTCCATTTTAATAAACCATCAATAATAATAATATTAATAATTTATTTATGTTCACAGAGTTGCAGTCATCAATAAGCTAACAGATTTCTTGATCTTCCTTGGTGAGCTGTTTGTGGTCGGTGTCGTCGGCGTGACATCCTTCTTCTATTTCACCAATAGCATTACTTGGGCATCTGATCTCATCACAGTGCCTACACTCAACTACTACTGGATTCCTATTATTGTAAGAAAACTCACTTCTATCCGTAATTTTTTTTTTATTTTTCATTTATTTGCCAACATGAAAACATCTGCAAACATGAAAAATCACATTAAAAGATCTACGAGAACAAGCAATACACTAGTTTTAAGAAGAATACAAAAATGTAAAAACATTTAGCAAAGTACTGAGGAACCTGGCCTGGCGCAGGCAGATAAATACATGTAGGAAACAACCTCCAGTGGGGGTGGTACACAAAACCGTTTAGAAGCAAAACGAAAGACTTGAACCCTGGCAGGGAAAGCCCATAGTGACAAAAAGTCACTTTCAAAGTTGGTGGCCTATGCAACAACAAGACCAAACACACCCTCCCCAGGACTATTTCTGTGTGTCACTGATCTATTGATGAAAATATAGATTTTGTTTAAAATCTACTTTCAACTGTAGATTTGTTAAGCATATTTTACAGTTGATCATGAAGTGATAATTCAACTTGAAAATGACTGTCTTTCCAGAAACAACATGATGTGAAAAACTCATCTGGAAACTTGTTATATTCCAATTTCCAAAAACATTTTCAAGTGAAAACAATTTACTTCAGGAAAAAACATCATTTTAAACAAAACTTTGTGTTGACTTTCCTCAGATTATAACGGTAGGAACCTACTTCGTCGCTAAGTGCTTCTTCAGTGTCTATGATATGGCGGTCGACACTCTCTTCCTGTGCTTCTGTGAGTATTTATTGAATAAATTTGAATACATGAATATTAAATGTAGTGTCTATGATATTGTTCTTACACACTCTTCCTGTGCTTCTGTGAGTTTTTATTGAACAAATTTGAATACACGAATATTTAATGTAGTGTTTGTGATATTGTACTGACACACTCCTCATGTGCTTCTGTGAGTATTTATTTAATAAATTTGAATACATGAATATTTAATGTGTATAAAGGTAGAACACAAGATTGGTGAGGATACAAAACACTGTTTAATGTTAGTCTGAAAGCTTACTGATAGTGAAGTTCATACTAGAACCATTTTCCCCAGAAATATTTCCATCTGAAATCGGAATAATCTTTTGAGAAGTTGAATTGAGTATTTCTTTCTGGTGTTGTTGTTGTTTCAGTGGAGGATTTAGAGCGCCATGATGGTTCCCCAGAGAAGCCCTTCTACATGTCCAAAGAACTGATGAGTATCGTTGGAAAGAACAACAACTTCAAAGATGATAGAGATTAGGATAACTACAAACAAATATGAAATTAGTCGGACGATATCAGTGTTCCTATTGTACTTCTTCTGCAGCCAGGCAGAAAATTACTGTGACTGGTTTTGTTGAAATGCTACCGTGCGTTCTCACCTGGACTTGTATTTTGCGACATTTGCATCGAGTTTTACAGCATGTTCGTGGTAGGTTGACAGGGCGGAGCTGTTTTAAGTGGCCCTGTAAAAATACCGTGGCTGCGCCGAAGTGGTTGGCGACCTCTTTCTGCCTTTTAAGTTTACATCACCGTCGCTGTAAGTTGACAGGGAGGTCATTTAACAATGCATGGATTTAATTTTGTCATTTTAAAGAAAATTGCGGTACTTTGACAAAAATATGTTCATGTAGAACACGGCTATAGGCCTTTATTATGCAACCATCATCTTGGTCATGTTCCCCGTATCCAATAACAGTAATGGATGCTACTATTCACTGTACATAAAGGAACCAGACTATTTTTCCTTCCAGCCTCGGTTTCAAAACATTTATCTGAATGGGAGAAAAACAAAGATGGCCGCCATAAAGGGCTATTGTCTAACACCTGAGGTTTACTCTGGCAGGGACTGTTAACATCTTGTTCTTCTAGTACTTTCATTTGCAACTTTGGCGATATTAGACATTAATATTATGAGGCTTAAAGGTATTGTATTTTTTTATTTAAAAGTGCAGTCTGATTTGAACAATCATCTTAAAGAGATTTTAGAACTTTATCAAAATATCTTCTCTGAAATCGTTTATCTGCAAATTATTTTGTTTGTTTTGTATTGTAAAAATAGAGTGCTTAAGTTTGTTGCTGGAAAAGGGTATGTATTTTTACGAGGAAAAAAGGTCAAAGTATTTAGTTCGATATGAATATATATTTTAACAAATGGTTTACGTTTTACTCTTGTGCTCTCGTCTGTTTAATAGTCCCTTTATGGATCTGTTTTATTTTGTACCCATGTCTTTCTTCTAATAATATAGCATTCCTGATGTTTATTATTCAATTCAATTCATTTCAAAACTAGGTTATTTTCATGTTTATTGCATAGAGTGTCTCTAGTACCTAATATTGGTTGTTATGTGTGCTTTGTTAGACCTTAGTATTATGGTATTATTATACAATATTATATGTAACTCTGTTCATGTGGAAATGTCACGCTTTTTCCAAATTCCACTGGTCATTGAAAATTTCTACAAACTCTTTTAACAGTTTTTATTGTTCAAGCAGTGTTTCAGGGTTCAAACAGACAACTGTGATTTGTTTATGAATTTTTTATGAATTGTTATCAAGTTGGTGAAAGTTTTGAAATGAGGCTTTTCTTCTCTGTTTTGAATTTAAGCTAATAATTTCAATTTAAGTGAAGTGGACAAGAATGCAAAGTGGAGTTCAAGTAATAATTAACAGCAAATTATTTTAAAAAAAATTCTCAAATAATTGAAACAATTAAGTGGTATGGCAATATACGCAACATAACAAACCATGACAAGAGTAACATATAATTCTTAAACCCACCATTATTGATGTGAAATATTACCATACAGTTTTTGTATATATTTGAAATGTATATTTTCAATATAAGGAAATGCCTTTGGGAAAGAGTTTTAAACATTTTTAAAAGTGTAGAAGTTTAGTTTAATGGATCGGCATTATGTAAATACCTCGATTTATCCTTAAGCCGTCCTATCCTCAGCCTTGACCAATTCATTTGAGTTTAATTTGAATATTTTATGTTATATACTACTCTACCCATTGTGTGCAGTTTCTATGCGCACATGGCAATGTTTTTTAGCCAAGCAACAAAAGTATCGTTGGAAAGAACAACAACTTCAAAGATGATAGAGATTAGGATAACTACAAACAAATATGAAATTAGTCGGACGATATCAGTGTTCCTATTGTTCTTCTTCTGCAGCCACGCAGAAAATTACTGTGACTGGTTTTGTTGAAATGCTACCGTGCGTTCTCACCTGGACTTGTATTTTGCGACATTTGCATCGAGTTTTACAGCATGTTCGTGGTAGGTTGACAGGGCGGAGCTGTTTTAAGTGGCCCTGTAAAAATACCGTGGCTGCGCCGAAGTGGTTGGCGACCTCTTTCTGCCTTTTAAGTTTACATCACCGTCGCTGTAAGTTGACAGGGAGGTCATTTAACAATGCATGGATTTAATTTTGTCATTTTAAAGAAAATTGCGGTACTTTGACAAAAATATGTTCATGTAGAACACGGCTATAGGCCTTTATTATGCAACCATCATCTTGGTCATGTTCCCCGTATCCAATAACAGTAATGGATGCTACTATTCACTGTACATAAAGGAACCAGACTATTTTTCCTTCCAGCCTCGGTTTCAAAACATTTATCTGAATGGGAGAAAAACAAAGATGGCCGCCATAAAGGGCTATTGTCTAACACCTGAGGTTTACTCTGGCAGGGACTGTTAACATCTTGTTCTTCTAGTACTTTCATTTGCAACTTTGGCGATATTAGACATTAATATTATGAGGCTTAAAGGTATTGTATTTTTTTATTTAAAAGTGCAGTCTGATTTGAACAATCATCTTAAAGAGATTTTAGAACTTTATCAAAATATCTTCTCTGAAATCGTTTATCTGCAAATTATTTTGTTTGTTTTGTATTGTAAAAATAGAGTGCTTAAGTTTGTTGCTGGAAAAGGGTATGTATTTTTACGAGGAAAAAAGGTCAATGTATTTAGTTCGATATGAATATATATTTTAACAAATGGTTTACGTTTTACTCTTGTGCTCTCGTCTGTTTAATAGTCCCTTTATGGATCTGTTTTATTTTGTACCCATGTCTTTCTTCTAATAATATAGCATTCCTGATGTTTATTATTCAATTCAATTCATTTCAAAACTAGGTTATTTTCATGTTTATTGCATAGAGTGTCTCTAGTACCTAATATTGGTTGTTATGTGTGCTTTGTTAGACCTTAGTATTATGGTATTATTATACAATATTATATGTAACTCTGTTCATGTGGAAATGTCACGCTTTTTCCAAATTCCACTGGTCATTGAAAATTTCTACAAACTCTTTTAACAGTTTTTATTGTTCAAGCAGTGTTTCAGGGTTCAAACAGACAACTGTGATTTGTTTATGAATTTTTTATGAATTGTTATCAAGTTGGTGAAAGTTTTGAAATGAGGCTTTTCTTCTCTGTTTTGAATTTAAGCTAATAATTTCAATTTAAGTGAAGTGGACAAGAATGCAAAGTGGAGTTCAAGTAATAATTAACAGCAAATTATTTAAAAAAAAATTCTCAAATAATTGAAACAATTAAGTGGTATGGCAATATACGCAACATAACAAACCATGACAAGAGTAACATATAATTCTTAAACCCACCATTATTGATGTGAAATATTACCATACAGTTTTTGTATATATTTGAAATGTATATTTTCAATATAAGGAAATGCCTTTGGGAAAGAGTTTTAAACATTTTTAAAAGTGTAGAAGTTTAGTTTAATGGATCGGCATTATGTAAATACCTCGATTTATCCTTAAGCCGTCCTATCCTCAGCCTTGACCAATTCATTTGAGTTTAATTTGAATATTTTATGTTATATACTACTCTACCCATTGTGTGCAGTTTCTATGCGCACATGGCAATGTTTTTTAGCCAAGCAAGATTTAACTGTGATAAGCACTTTCGTGCCTCGAGCTACCGGGCAATCTCGTTAGTCTCGTTGGTAAGACACTGCTCTACAATTGCAAAGGTCATGGGTTTGAATCCCACCCGAGTAATATGCGTGTGGAGCGTATTCACAGAACTCGGGAAAGTACTGAGTACACATTGCTAATACACATCGATGTAGACAATGTCATAAAAACTAGGCCCTCTTAGTTTAATAGTATCAGTTGTACGTGTATGTTGGTACATGTAGTGTGATATATTTCTGATAAAGAAAGGATGCACCATGGCACAAACAAGTAACCTTTAACATTGTATCTTCCTTTACTTATTGATCATGAAGCCTTGATTCATTTGTGCCTTTATCTTCAAGTACGCGCTAATCCTCCAATCAGATTGGCAGAATGGAGTGGTGATAAAAACCTTTATATAACACCCAAGCAGATCCTTGCCATTTGATTGGAGGATTGTCCGTCACGTGATAGCAAACAAAAGTACCATTGCACGCTGAGTCACTCGCCGTGCTTTTTCGTTCCATCCGAAAAGTACCATTGGTACTTTTCGGATGGAACGAAAAAGCTGAGTAAAAACATCACTGCGTGCGCGTGTCTTTGGTAACGCAGCAGGTGTTACTGCAAGAAGGCATAGTAAAATTACTAGCATTCGGCTTCTACAGTTGAAATTGTTTGTTTTGAAAGTTGTTTCTTTCAATCAAAATGACAAAGTTCTACTTGGATGTTATATAAAACAAATAATGAATGTTTTTCATTCGTGCAATGGTGCGAGTTCATTCGTTGAAAGCTGGAATGTTCCATTCAACTCGGCTCCGCCTCGTTGAATAGAACATTCCATCTTTCAACTCATGAACATATTTGCACCATTGCACTCATAAACATTCATTATGTGTATAATATTGCACGGCTAATATTTTACTACCATGCGTCTTGTGTGTTCTATGTCACGCGCCAAGTTTGCTTGAAGATAAATACGTTATCACACGCGCGCTCGTGGAAATACGGAAAATATAGCGCGTCTGCGTCCCATATCCAACTCGGCCTTCGGCCTCGTTGGATATGGGACACAGAAGCGCTATATTTTTCCGTATTCCACTCGCGCTTGTGTGATAACTTAAAATATTGATCCACTATTGTGCCTATTGCTCCACTGAGTGTACATTTTTGTAAGAAATAAATTTTTGAAATTTCTCATAGATTTCTGATAACAAAAAGATGCACACACTTTTTGATAATGAACCCAGATTAATTGTACACTTGTGCCTACACTGCACCAATATTGTGCCTACGGCTCCACTAATAGTACACTTGTGCCTATATTGTTCCACTAATTGTACATTTTTATCAGAAATAAAGGTGTGAAAATTCCATTGAAATAAGTCAGTGTGTAATTTGTCCTCAATTATTGTTGGACATCGTCGTAACCAGGGTAACATTTTAGGGACGCACAATTTATTTCTAGGTGGCACTTCGGACAATGTTACGGTTTTGTTTTGTGTGTGTTAAACAATCGCATTTCAGTGCCAGTAATTTATTATAGTATTGGAGAAGATAATCTTCCACGAGTGTGAACACAAACTTATTGACATAAATTGAGGTATATGCCCCCCCCCCCCCAACATATTTCTAAAATATAACCCCCGCCCGATTCAAATAAAAATGCTTTATTCAAATATTCTGAGGTCTAATAAAACCAGACATTTTGAGACCAAAAACAAAGTTACACACACAACTTTTGAAATTCTGGAAATAGATAAATCACATTTTATTTACAAAGTCTTATTTTAACCATAAGATACTAAAAATATACAAAATAAATAACAAATATTTACAAAAAAAGAAACGATTTAACTACTCGTCTGTTTTTTCAAGGAAAACACAAGCCCAATTGGCTTTAAAAAATCAAACTTTGGCGTGTGAAAATTAATTTCTTCAGGTATACCATAATTGTACAAGTTTTGGTTTAAAATTTCACAAAATTATCCAAAGGTTTTTGTGACACGCCCAAGTAGGAAAACTAGTACTAAATGTATAGGGTGTTGAATTGAATCAAAAAAGAACAAATCAAAATACTCTTTTTCTTTCTTTGTAACAGCAAGATTTAGTTTGAAAATGGCACCAGCCATCTCTAAAATCTAGTTGTTCTTCAAAAACAAACTTTTAAATTGTTGTGCTTACAGGCTTTACGAAATCGGGTTATGGAATGTTTTTTTAATATCTTTTGTATATGTTTATACAAGAGTTCTGTATCGGAGAAGCCTCACACATGCACTGAAGATGAGGGTACCTCAACAACTTGAGGAGCTGAGTCCTGCCTCACCAGCTGAAGACACAGGCAAAGTAGGGTCGTAGAAATATGGACTGGCTCCTGGGTAGTGATAGAACAGAGGGTAACCAGCTGCCTGGTAGGCTGCCCATGGGTAGTAGCTGTAGGAAGATTGTGGTAGGTACTGGGTACCAGACTGCATCTGATGAGGTGAGCTGTAGTGAGGTTTGACACAGCATGATTGAGTGCAGACTTTGAGGTACTGTGGAGGCGATGATGAAGGGGAAACATCAGAAGTAGACGGCAAGGAGTCTGGGGAACTGACTGGACGTGATGAAGTAGCTGGTTTGGTGTTGGGTCGTCGTGGGGTTGTTTGAGGCGAGGAGGACTTGGGTGATGAGGTACTGTCAACGTCGGGAATACATCCACGACGCCGCCTCGCACGACGGTTCTGAAACCACACCTGAAATCAAATCAGAAATTATGGGACATTAAATACAGGTATGTATCATTGTAAGAAATCCCTGGAATACACACACGGGGATGTGTTCTCCTACCCCGTTGTAAAACAAATCTGTGACAGTTTGGACTCAATTGGTCATCGAAGTTGCACGAGAATAATGGGATAAAAACACACTAGTTGCAATGCGCTAAAAAGGGCTTCAGGTCTGAAGTTGTCACTTAGCCTTTGTCAAAAACTATGTAACTACATAGGGAGCCATTTCTCACAATGATTGGAATGGGTGGAATTTAATGAAGGCATTCATTGGTCAGACAATTGAATATTGAATCCACCAGGCTGTTTGAAGAGACCTAAACAGAGTGTTATGTCGGCACCTTCGTTGACAATTTTGTGAAGGTTTGCGGTAACACCATGTATAAAATGACAATCTTTAATGAGCTGTGGTTCTGAAAAGAACCGTTGGTTTCAAGTGAATGTTTACTTCTGGAGAAAGCATGGCCGTATTATTTTGGGATAAATTGTCTAATAAAATTCTCTCGGCACCATCATGGTATTTCGGGACAACTGTTTGACTTGAAAATTACGTTTTGTGACCTACCTGAATACGTGCTTCACTGAGTTTGATATCATCTGACAATGTGTCTCTCTCATCGATGCCAGGGTAGCGGTTGACCGTAAACAGCTTCTCTAGACCGTCGAGCTGCTCCGTGGTGTAGTTCGTCCGTGCACGGCGTTTACGACTGCGCTTGGCACCCACGGCCGGTGTGGTCATCGCCATGGCTTCGGCTTCGGGGGCGGCAGGCCGCTCCGATCGGTGAAACTCGGCTGGCGAAGCTGCTGGAACTGTGAAGCAAAAACGAAAAAGAAAACAAGTTAGTGATTGAACAAATTTTACATACATTATTTTTTTTTAGTTGTAAGTTGTAAGTATAAAGGGTATAGTTTCCATTCTGTGTCGGTATAATTCAAAATTAGTTCTTCTTTTTTTGAAGAGGGGTAACCACTTCCACCCTCAAACCGAACTGGAAAAATTTTAAATGGTTCTTTTATTATTTGTGAAAGCTCATGATGTAGTCTACTAAATGCAATGGACATTTTTGGAAATTTTTTAAGACCATAATTATCCACTATTAATATGTTCAAAAGGGGGGAATCGGTAAAAATTAGGACTCAAGAAAAAAAAAAGTTGCACAATGCGCGTTCTTCAGATGTCCAAGTCTTCAGCCTTTCCCGAAAACAAAGTTACTTCAAAAAAGGGGCCGTTTCTTACAATATTTTATACCATCAACAGCTCCCCAATGCTCTTTCAAGTAAGTTCTTATGCTAACAATTGTTTTGAGGAATTCATTTATACTGTCCAAAGCCTTAAATATGATTGCAGTAATCGAAATAAGCATGTTCCTTGCTCTACGAAAGGAAATGTCTATATAAAAAAACAAGAAATAGAAATTTGCACAATGCGCATTCTTCAGATGTCTAAGTCTTCAGGCTTTCTCGTAAACAAAATTACTTCATAAAGGGGCCGTTTCTCACAATATTTTATACCATCAACAGCTCCCCAATGCTCGTTCAAGTAAGTTCTTATGCTAACAATTGTTTTGAGTAATTCATTGCAATATAGCCCCACAAATCGGTCCAATCCACTCCGTATCCTTGGATACGGATACGGAGTGGATTGGACCGATTTATGGGGCTAATTTCCATACTGTCCAGTGCCTTAAATATGATTGCGGTAATCGAAATAAGCATGTTCCTTGCTCTACGAAAGGAAATTTCTATGGAAAAAACAACGATAGAGTGTCTCCAAGTACTATTGGTCAGTAGTTCACATACATATTTCTTTTGAAGATTGGTGCTTGTATGAACTTTACAATCAGTGAGCTTTTAGATAAATCTCGAAACTTTCGTTGACAAAGCCTAGCCCGTGTCTTGCCGTTAGCAAAACCAATTCTGTAATGTCCTAAAATGACTAAATTATAACATGGAAACTTACTTGATTTGACGAGTCCCAGAATATCGTTGATGGAGTGGCAGCTATGAGTAGACTCACTGGATTCACTTTGTCTACGACCTCCTTCAAGTGACATGGAACAAGACATGTTGGTCTTGGAAGAAATAACTCTGAGACTTGAAACTGGAAATCGCTAAATAACTTAATCAGAAGTTCTTGAAGACTTTGACTACACTGTTGGAAACCGTGGTAGGAATGATGTCAAGACCCCCAAAATCGTCTGCTTTTTATCCACGCACCTGATCCACGGCTTGCTTTGAAAGTCGCTTAGATCAAAGGGGATTGTATGCGTCACTGCCCATCTCGCTCCCTGAATGGCTGAAAATTCGGTGACATGAGAGAGATCAAAACCTACCGATGCCGATGCGTAGAATGGGTTGGCGGTCTAAGAATAGGCGGTGTAGTTCTATTATAGATGTACCCTTCTGAAACTATTGCTCTTTGACTCATTCATTTCGTTTATTGTCCCTTTTAAAGACAGACTAGTCTTCACAGTTGGTGTATCTCAGCATTTGTATGCATACAATAACAAACCTGTGAACGTTTGAGCTCAATCGGTCGTCGAAGTTGCGAGATATTAATGAAGAAAAAAACATGAAGAAAAGTTTTGTGCTTTCAGCAGATACTTGATTTCGAGAACTCAAATTCTGAATCTGAGATCTCGAAATCAAATTCGTGGAAAATAACCTTTTTCTCGAAAACTACGTCACTTCAGAGGGAGCTGTTTCTCACAATGTTTTATTATACTATCAACCTCTCCCCATTAATCGTTACCCGAAGAAAAAGGTTTTATGGTAATAGTTATTTTTTAGTAGTTACCAACAGTTTCCACTGCCTTTGAAACATGGCCCAGTGAAACCGTCCTGTTTTTAAAACCAGCATGGCCTTTGAAGGTATAAAATGTAGAATTTATAAAGACATTATGTTCAGCACTCTTGAATATATAGCATAATATGTAAACCTAAAATGTTGGGTTTTGATTTTAGTTTGAGGTTTAGCTTGTTCAAGTTGAATAATTGTTTGACCTTTTTTTTTTCTCGCATTGGTATTGGTTGTTTGAAGTTGCTCCAGCGCTAAATGTTTCACCTGACATTATTTGAATGCTGCTTCGCTGAAATGTGTGTCCTTTTTGGCAATCTCACAAAAAGCGATAATAACAGAAGAATACGTTTTCTTACATCCCAGGAAGAAAAGGCGACATGGATTTCATTATACTCAAAAATTGCCGTATGCCCTTTTCTCACATTATAACCTTGCACTTCATTGTGTGTGTGACTGATTACGAGGGCCCAATTTCATACAAGGAATTGCGTGCCAAATGTCTTTGCTAAGCAGAAATTCAGTCGGGTACCAGCCACAACAATGCAAAATTAATGTTATTTGGGCCGGTAACTGTTTTTGCTAAGCAATACAATTCTGTGCTTAGCAAGTTTTTTTTTTTTTTTTTTTTTGCTCACATGGATGGCTTTATGTAAGCATGGAAGAAATGAAAGTTGGCCTAGAAGGCAAAACAAAAAATCCTTTAAAAATCCGTAGACTTGGTAGTAAGGTTGCAGTAGGCCTGATTGTCGAAAATGCGGCCAAATATGTTGAATGAAATCCTCACCAAGCTGTTTTTGACTAACTGTGTTTGTCAAATGCATTGGATTTGAACGAAGGTAGTCTTCCAAAATCGAATGATACATTTTACCAAAGAGCACTATACACACTGGTCAAATAAGTATAGTCCAAAATGTATGGGGATGTGTTTGTATGCGTTATCAGTGAAAACCATGATCCCCTATTCCATGATTAATTGGGCGGATTATAGAGCATCTTCACACTTATGTGTTTGATGAGCTTGCGCCTTGTTAAACCTTCGGTCGAATAAACTTCCTTCGCCGGCGATTGTCTTACGCTTTTGTCGTTGGGTGACCCCCCCCCCCCCCACCTCCCAAATGGAAATGTATCATTCACCTTAAGGAAAAACGGCTATTGTTTTTGGTTGTTCGTTTACCTATAAAAAATACATTAAAGGCAGTGGGCACTATTGGTAAATACTCAAAATAATTATCAGCATAAAACCTTAATTGGTAACGAGTAATGGGGAGAGGTTGATAGTAACAAACAGTGTGAGAAACGGAAGTGATGTAGTTTCGAGAAAGAAGTAATTTTCCACGAATTTGATTTCGAGACCTCAAATTTAGAATTTGAGGTATCAAAATCAAGCATCTGAAAGCACACAACCTCATGTGACAAGGATACTTGCTTTCATGGTTATCTCGCAACTTCTAAGTTTACAAGAGAATTACCCCATCAGGAAGCCCATGGTATATAGGCCTAAACTATTTTCTAATTTACGAGAACTGGGTATACCGGTAATCTGTAATGCTGTGATTCGCCTTATCCGAATTGGCTTGAAACGGCTACGGCTGTTGCTAAGGGTGCTGCTAAGTACATACCATACTGCATGATGGCGCTGAAATCTAGCCGTAGCGATAGCCGCTAATTCGGACACGGTCTGTGTCCGTGGCGTATGTCTTGTCCTTCTGTCTTTGTTTATTGCAATGAATCTACGAATCGTGGCAAGTTTGGACAAGCGTGACTTGCGGCACTTATCAAAAGTTACACGGGCTACTAGCCGCGCGCGACCGGCCCATTGACACACCGCAATAACAATGCCTTTGACTATCATGGACTCATGCTCAAGTAAGAAAATTCCCACTACGTGTAAACTTTGAATTTAAAGGCACTGTCTCACCAATAATCGATTTTGTTATAACATCACACATTGAATTAAAACATTGCTAATTTGAAGATATGGAAATAGAAGGTTAACCATGGAGGTCCATGATTTAACTGACTCCAATGGTTTCGACAAACACAATCGGTCCGAATCAACTTAGGGAGAATTTCATTCAATAGGCAGGCGGCCATATTTTCGTGAATTACAAAAGTGAGATACCAAGTCCACGATCTACAAGCAAAAAAGACTTAATCATGCTCCCTCCATCTTGGTCATGGCCCCCGTATCGAATGACAATAATGCATTGTAACACTCATCTTGCAATTAGGAACCAGACTATTTTGTTCTACCAGCCTCGGTTTGACAACATTGGTATCAATGGAAGAAATTCAAGATGGCTGATGCACCATGGTAAAGGATACTGTTTGCCCTCGCATCAGTTGCTAGCGCTCAGTTGTGACGGTTGGTAGAAAATTTACCCAAATCTTATAACCAGCTTCCGGGAACTGAATTGAACCAAGTCTAAGCTTTGTAACAAAGTTATTTCAGATATTTATAAAAAAGAGTTTTTTTAAATTCCATTCAGACTTGCTGAAACAAAAAAGTTGAATCTGGTTCAACATCCTGCATGTTTTAACCATCCAACCTTTTTAGGAAGGTTCCCTGCATCTGATGGATCAGACATGGGAAAAGTGGATTCCAGAATCAGTTTAAAACGAAAAGGTGCAAAAGAGTGAGAAAGATCTCTTTGAAGTGTCATATGGGGGACAAGTCTTTATCGAGTGGTCTTCCTAGTTCCTGTGACTCTTTTAGATTAGAGTTTGCATCGTTTTGAGTGATTTTTGAAACTGTCCTTGAGTGAAACCCCTCTAAAAGAGTGAAATAACCACCACACTTTTTAAAGAGCCATTTGATGGACAACTCAAAATAAAAAGTGGTGTTTTTCATTCTATTGACTGGTTTTGCTAGGCGGAATCGGCAAGGTTTTTGCTTGTGTTTTTAGGTGATTGCTTCCATTAAAAGTGGGATCAGAGCCCGATCAGGAACTTCTGTATTGATTTGATGACAAACATGCCGGATCTGAATACATCTCAGTGAAGTGCCGCCTATTCATGGATTACCATTGTAGGGGCGAGCTTACATAAACTACTTCACACTTAATGTTTGTGATAGTTCAAGATGACAAGAATGACTTTCCATGTAAAACACCCGCTCTTTCAAACTTTGTGCAAATACAAGTTCCCGGGCGATTGATCGACGTTGCCGGTGTGGTGGCTGGGGATTCTGCCCCCCCCCCCCTAATAGCAAACTGTGTACGAACGTCTTCTGATATAGCGCCCTCTTTAATTTAGCATATTATTTTATGGGGGCGTCAGGACAGGATCTCAGGCGGACAGATTTCACTGAGACACCCATGTCATCAGGGAAATTTGTGTACTTTCAGTTGCCTATAATAAAAGGTTTCAGGCCTGAAATCTTTCAATATTATTTGAATGAAAATTACCTCTTTCTCAAAAACTACGTTTCAGAGGGAGTTGGGCCACAATGATTTATACTACCAACAGCTCTTCAAAGGCGTTGTTCGTTACCAAAGAAAATTTTTATGCTAACAATTATTTCTTTTGTAGTTACCAATAGTGTCTACACAGTGCCTTAAATGGAGTTCAAAGAAAGAACAACGATTTGAAGTCTTTGAATATTTGAATGAGAAATTACCTCTTTCTTAAAAACTACGTTACTTCAGAGGTAGCCGTTTCTCAACAGCTCGAGCTCCATTGTTCGTTACTAAAGTAACTTTGTATGCTAACAATTGTTTTTAGTAATTACCAGATGCCTTTAATGGAGTTCAAAGAAAGATAAACAATTTGGCTACACCTCTTCTTCTTTTATATCTGCCGACTTTTGCCTTGATCAGCTATAGTTGTGACCTGACAGTGTCGATTACAGTCATTAAATTGTCACTCTGGATTAGTCACGGGATTATGCAGAAACAGTCCGCTCATTTTCGTTTGACAACAACACATTAAGCTCAAGTATGTACACGTGTAGCCTTTTGTCAAGGCCTCAATGGGCTTGGAGAGCCGCGGTCACAAGTGACTGGAACGGGCCAAGCGTCTGGAACGGGAGACCACGCATATTAGCTTCCGTGCACAGAAAGTGTAAGCCGCCCCTGGAAGGTCTAATTTTGCAGTTTATTAGTTGACGAAAGTTAGCATAGTAATTTTTTTTAAATGATTTATCCATCGTTTAACTTTAACCTGTTCCGATCATGCGCGTGACCATCTTTCGTAATGGGGGAGGGGCACCTTGTGGTCCCCGCTTTAATGTTCAGTATACAAGTTTGAGTTACACTTGTACTGATGACCTGTCAATCGTGACGTCAGGTGCAGGCCCATTTACTCTTCGGTTACGATGCAGGAATTGTATTGCACATAATTATTATTTTATTTTTGTAACACCCAACCCGCCAACCCCAGATATCAGCATGGTGGACTTGCCCCCTTGTGATTGTTCCAAGATTTTGCCCCAATTTATTAAGAATGCTGGACTCACCACTTGTGATTTTTTCCCCCATTTTCCCCCAATACAATAACAATGCTGGAGTTTACCTCTTTCACTGTTACTCTTTGCGCTGACTAACTCTTTGCACAAATTTGCTTTATTTAACTTAAACATACTTGTTAGTATTTTTTGTGTCCGTTTTGAAGAATCAGCATTTGAGGCCAATTTGGGCCGAAAATTGAAAAATCCTGATTTATAGGTTTATGGATTATCACCGAGTTGGTTTCGACCTTACTCTTTTCCTCCATGCTCTGACCTAACTTTCTGCACTTGTCCAAGCCATAGTCCTTCTTAGCCCCCGGGGCTTAGCCTAACCTCCCATCCCGCTCCCTCGCATCGAACACTCAATCGTAAATATCACAAGAGGGCCTCCTTTCACCGTTCCACACGCCAACCAAAATAAGTCTGGTACCTGACCGCCCACTAACTTCTTACGGTAAAAGACTACCAAGGTGCGCTGTCTAGTAGTGCTAGTTTTACCAAATCCAAAGTGGTGACCGGGTCAAAAAAATGTAAAAGAAATGTCTGTAAACACGAGAAAAGCAGAAGCTATGCGACCGGTGGGTACCAGTGAGTAGCTTAGATATTATTGTTCGAGAAAATGTGAGTTTGATTATCTGCTGAAATGGAGGACAAACCACTTTTCACGCGGCCGTCGTCAACGACGGACCTGGCCGAACTGTTTTCAACAGCTGTCCTGGCTGCAAGTGGTAAAGGGAAAAAAAATACTGCAGCTGGTCCAATATCCGGACGTATTCAAGGAAATCAACAAGGAGGTGGCACTGATCTCCCATCTCTTATGTCTTTACATCTGCGACCGACTGGGTCCTCAACTAATGACAGTATGAGTAACCAAGACCCAACTAACACGAATAATGTAAACATGCAGCCAGAAGCGTCAAAAGTTGACGATAGTCAGGATTTTGAACTTCTCAAGCAAAAAATATTTGCTGCACGAATGATGGGTGCTCCCGCGTCCGTCGCAAATGACATTGTAAGTAGTAGCTTTCATATACCAGAAAGTAGCACGAGCAGTTCGTCTTTGTTTAATTTGGGATCCCAGCAAGGAACGTCTAGTTCTGCCTCACCGTTAGAACCGTCCCAAGCAGGCAACTTTGCATCGTCGTTACCACCTGCACAACAGGCAAAGGCACGAATGATAGCCGCTGCTTTGTTTAACACTATCAAACCGATGTTGTCCACAAGTGCAACAACTAGTACTACAACGAATTCAGAGCAACAGCAGTTCCCTGCAGAACTGCAGGAGACACTGGCGAAACTAAAAAGTTCCCAACAACAACAGCAACTGCATTTACCAGCAGAGCTGCAGGACACACTAGCACAAATCAAAGTCCAACAACAGCGTCAGCAGGAGGCAAAACTGCTGGAAGAAAAGCAAACGCTTCAAACACCGCTGCAGAAGACACTATCCCTTCTGAAACTAGCCCAGTTACAACAGCCACCAGCTACTACATCTCAACAGCAGCAGCAACGGAGCTTGGTTGAAAAGATAACGGCATTCAGTGCGGCAGGTCAAGGTCAAAATCAACCCTCAAAATGGTCAAATCGTTCCCAAAAGACTGGTAAAGTTACTGGAAAATTAGGAAAGCCATCCAGCTCAAGCAGGCCGACCGATAAAATCCAGACAACCTCTAATTTGTCAATATTGAATCAGCAGTACACACCAGCGAAGAGTCCTACTGATGTTTTTAACATCGCTAAACAGCGAGACCCAAGGAGGTCTTCTTCTCTGGATCGTAATGCAGCTCTATCAAGACCAACCTTAGCCACAGCACCTGTAGTTTTAAGTAATATAGAGCCTCCAAAACTGAAACTTTTGGTGAAAGCTTCTGCCTCTGTCGGCTTTCCATCCATACAGACAATTGAGGTTTTAGAGTCGCTCAAGAACGACGGTTACATCGACAGTCCACCTGGGAGTAGCACTTCAGGGATTACCGATCCTCCGAAAGGCAAGATCTCAGATAAAAACAGTACCGGCTGGCCAGGAACGTCAGTAGTGGGGACCTGGAAAACTCCGAAGCCCGTACCAAAACCCAAAGATGTCAGACTCAATAAAAAAGCAGTGACTAAAACTATCAACTCTGCACAAGCCCCAATGAGTTCCACTAATTTTCAAAGAACTTCGCCCGGTCCGAAACAGATGAGCTCGACCACATACCCAGTAAATGCTCCGCTCGAACCAAAACTGATGACCAACACAACATACCCTGTAAATGCTTCGATCGATCCAAAACTGATGAGCCACGCCAAGTGCCCTGTAAATGCTCAGCTCAATCCAAAACTTATGAGCAACACCACGTACCCTGTGAATCCTTTGCTCGAGCCAAAACCGATGAGCAACACAACATACCCTGTAAATGCTACGTTCGATCCACAACCGATGAGCCATGCCCCCTTATACCCTGTAAATAAGTCGATGGATGCCTGGCAAGACAGTGTAGATGCCTTCCTGCAGGTGACAAATCGCCCGGGAGGAGAAAGCAAGTGGAAGACAGCAGAAAGCAGAGGCCGTAAACGTCTTCATGAAACTCAACCTGTTCCAACATCGAGGGTGTTCACCCCAACTGCCCAACCAGCAGGGACTCCTTTCCTTTCAGAAACCGACACGGAAGAAACGATCTCCATCATCGACCGGCGGGTTGAGCTGCTACGCATGCAGAAGGTTCAGATCCTTCAAGATCAAATGGAGGAGTTCCATCGGGAGATCAAGGAGTTTGATAAGGAGTTTGAAGAAAGCCAACTGGCGTCCAAGCAGAGAAAGAAGAAAAAGACTGATCAAGGGGTAAGAAAAATCCAAGAACAAGGCCCAATTTCATGGCTCTACTTACCGTAAGCAAAGAATCGGTGCATGCAGAAGCATTGAATTCTGCGCTTATGCTTAGGATATTTCACAGGTTACCAGGAAATTTTGGCTTGTGCACGTGCGTACTTCCCCTTACTAGGCATTCTGCACTTTACAAAGCTTATGTAGAAATTCTGTGCTTGCACGTAAGCGGCAAGTGATGATCGCAAGCACAGAATTTTGCGATAAGTAGAGCCAGGAAATTCGGCCCTGAATGTTCTTATTTTGTAAGTGAAAGTTTGTTTTAAACTTCTTGTCAACCCTCATCTAGAATTTTTGCTCTCACTCAATATGGAAACTTTTCATAATTTGAGGAAAATATCATAAATTAAATTATATTACAGCCCTGATACTTCGGCTTTTAAGGGGCACGGCAGTTTTGTCTTGACTTTTTGTAAAAATTTAGGGCACCAAGGCAATTTTCAAAAATTTGGAAGGGCATCACGGCAATCATAAAAAGTTGCGAAGGGCACGACGGCAGTTTGAAAAAAAAACTCCCGAGTTGCCTGTAAAAAATAGTTCTTCCAATTTTTCCATTTTACCCAATGAAGAAAGAAAGCATTCATCTAATTCAACAAAATAAAGAACAACTACTTACAATACACAATAAATAATTTTTGTTCCTACGTAATCCTACTATTGGTCATGCACGATGTGTAGTTTTTCGTAGAGACGCTTAAATTCCCACGTAACTGCTCCATTTTGACACGATGTTGACAGAATAAATGCATGCGGTGCGCGACGCCTATGCTGTACATGATGGTACATCATATGTACCAAGCATGGGAAAACCACTATCCCAGCATGCAAAGACACGTCCAGTCTTTTTCTCAAGGCGTTTAGCGTTGGTTCGCGTAATTTTACCACTAGAGGGCGTTTAATCTCACGCTATCGCTCTGGTCCGAAACGCCCTCTAGCGTTCGATGTTTCGAGTATTTTGTTTTCGCACGCAAAGAACAATGCCTTACGTGCATGAAATTGGGGTCTATTTCGTTGCGTGAAATTTACACAGACATCGGGACTTTTTGGCTTATTTTCGAACTTTGACAACGTTGAATATAATTTGTTTTCGGGAGGAAGGGCACGGCAATCATTGCCGTGAAAAATTGGGTTTTTGAAGGGCATTGCGGCAATCGGTAGGGGCAACGACGGCAATTGCCGTCGTTGCCGTCGTGAAGTATCAGGGCTGATATTATCTTACACCCTATTTTTTGACCATGCTCACAGTAGGGCCAAAACCTTTTTTTATTGTCCCCGTCCAGATACTTTTTTTTAAAGGGGCCTTTTCCTTTTTTGGTTCATTCCAAAGGTCTCAGACGAAATCTCATCTGAAATCACTTTATTGTTTAAACTTTCATTATTATCTGACATAATGAAAGAAATTATGAGCAATGTTTTACTTGGCTGTAAATATTGCTGTACATTATTTTCACTTCATAGTTTTAACTTTTTCATTTTACAAATGCTTGATTTTCCAACAGCCGACTAGTTATGACAAGGATAAAGGCAGTTACAGGCAAAAGGAATTAGAAAATTACCAAGAAAGAGATGGTGATAAACGCAGAGAAAGAGGAATCGACGACAGACGGAGAGGAAACGAGAAAATAAGTCCTTCCATCTCCAAGAGAAGTTTGTCACACGACAGGGACGAGAAACGGCTGCGATCGCCAAGCTACCACCATGAGGAGTCCAGAAAGAGAGAGGGCTCTCGTAGAGCATCAGCGTCTCCCAAGAGAACACGGAGCCGCAGTCGGGAAAACACCTCCAAGGAGTTGAAGGGCTCCAAAGAAGCGCCCATGGAGATGAGGCAAGGACGATACCCTTCAAAGAGCGGAGAGAGACGGTCTAGCGTCAGCCCGGAGAGGAAGAGGAAAAAGATCGACATGAAAGGCGAGACTTTCCGAGAAGGACGTTGGCAGTTTGCTTCCAAGGTCTTCGACAGAAAACGTGGATTCCGACTTGGATTTGGCCGAGAGAAGAAGAAGATAGAAATAAGGCTCAAAAGATATGACACCAAGAAAGAAGAGAAAAAAGAAGCATCTTCAAAGAGGTCTCGCAAATCCACCAAGACGACGGACACAAGTAATACAAAATTAGAAGTGAAGAAAGATAAGTCTGCCGTTAAGAATATGGATAAATCCAGTGGTGATTCAAAAAGAAGATCTGCTTCTAATTCACATCAGGAGTCATCTGAGTTTAAGAAGAGAGATAATCATCAGAAGATATCTACTAATCCCGATCCAGTATCAAGGTCATTCACTCAGTCAACTTCTGCCGGTGAAGAATCAACCAAAACTTCATCTTCAACGACTAAAAGTGATGGCAGCATTTTGACATCTTCCATTAATAGTAGAAACTCCACAAGTTCATCCACAAGTTTGTCCACAAGTTCATCCACACATTTGTCAACTACATTGTCCACTGTAGTCATCAGCACTGCAGCATCACACAGCAGTAGCACAGTTTCAACCAGTAGTTCATCAGCTCCGACTAACAGTGCAACGGCTTTGAAATCTTCAACTAGCCAATCCACCAAATTGTCCACTAAAATGTCCACTACCTCAGCAAGTAGCTCCAAAGCTGTGACTAAACCATCGACAGCTTCAACAAACGTATCAACAGCTTCAACCAGCTCCTCCGAGGTCAAATCATCAGCGAGCAGTTCAAAGACAATCAGTAGCTCCACTACTTCCTCAACCGACTCATCCACAACATCAACTAAAGTCCACGTAGCATCAACTACTACTAGCAGAGCTTCAACCAACAAACCAACTGTGGAGTCTTCAACAACTGATGAGGATACCAAAAACAGTGGAGTGGAGGTGTCGACAGAAGCTGATGCTACCCTCGCTGTTCAGATCAAAGATTCCAGTATTGCACACCAGGTAAGGTTTTCATACACCATAACTTTGTTTTACTACTGTTTAAAGACAGTGGACACTATTGGTAATTACTCAAAATAATTATTAGCATAAAATCTTTCTTGGTGACGAGTAATGGGGAGAGGTTGATGGTATAAAACATTGTGAGAAACGGCTCCCTCTGAAGTTGCAAGAAGTAATTTTCCACGAATTTGATTTTGAGACCTCAGACTTAGAACTTGAGGTCTTGAAATCAACCATCTAAACGCACACAACTTTGTGTGACAGGGGTGTTTTTTCTTTCATTATTATCTCGCAAGTTCGATGACCGATTGAGCTTAAATTTTCACAGGTTTGTTATTTTATGCTTATGTTGAGATACACCAACTGTGAAGGCTAGTCTTTGACAATTACTAATAGTGTCCACTGCCTTTAAAGGCACTGGACACTATTGCTAACTACTCAAAACAATTGTTAGCATAAAAATTTACTTGGCCTTTTTGAGATGTTTGACACTCTGAAGTGCACTATTGGGTTTGAGTGTAGACAAAATTAACCCAAACCTAACACTGTTATAATAGTAAAGTGTCCACCAAAGCTATATAAAACATTGTGAGAAATGGCTCCCTCTGAAGTAACAAGAAAGAAGTAATTTTCACTCAACCTATTATCATGCATACTGAAAGTACACACATTTGTACAACAGGGGGTGTTTTTCTTCTTTCATTATTCTCTTGCAACTTCGATGACCAATTGAGCCCAAGTTTTCATAGATTTGTTGTTTTTATGCATGTTGGTAAACACCAAGTGAGAAGACTGGTCTTTGGCGTTAACCAAATGTGTCCAGTGCACCAGTTGTCTTTGTTTTGATTGATGACGATACCATAACTGTGCGAAATCATAAAAGTAACATAATGTAATTTCGAAAATGTAAGTAATTTACAGTCGGGCCTAATAATTTACAGAGGCAACAAAGGCGATTGCGTCATTGCTTTGGTCCTTTGAAATGCCCCAGTACAATTTCCTCCAGGGTGCCCTTTACCAAGGAGAAAATGCCTCAGCCCCTTGCTCTTTCAAAAACGACGCATACAGGCCTGTAGTGTATTATATTGGTTTCTACTCCATACAAAAAACTGTTTCCTGTTGGTTTTATTTTATGCATCATTTCCCAAAGAGGGGATACAAAGTTGCATCCACCATTATGAGCAATGGAGCCTGTAGTTCCTATATCCAGTGTTGTAAAGTCTTCTATTTTCCCAATTGTTTGGCTATGACCTCAGATCCTACTCACCGCACCCATTCTAGTTTCCCGAATAGAATTAACGTTCCCTGGGTTTAAAATGTTTGTGTACAAAATGTTTGTGTACAATATCTATAAATAAAAATAAAAAATCCTCAGATTTACACTAAACTTAAAAGAGAATGGTCTGCAGGCCTGTATACTTCGTTACAATGAAAGGGTAAGGGCACCAAGGCATGTTCTCCTTGGTAGAGGGCACTTTCCAATGAAGCATTTCAAGGGCACCAAGGCATGGAGACAATTGCCTTCATAGCACTTTGGGTTTGTTCCCTGGCTATGCAGGAAGTTGTATGGCTTTTGTGTAGCATCCTTTGAATTGGGCCTACAGATTAGGGAGGGAAACCCCCAACATTAGCCCTATTTAGCTCAGTTGGTAGAGTGCAGGCATGTTAATCCGCCAGTGGTTTAATGTCCTGCTCTATACATGTATCCTCCTTGGTTCAACCCTAAATTAGGCCACATAAAAAAATTTTTTGATCATCCTTTTTTTTGCGGATGGGGGAGGGAGGAAGTTTTTTTTTTTTTTTTTTTGGACATGCCAAATATGAAATCAAGAAAAAAAACCCATCAAAATCACTTTAAAACAAAGAGGGGTTGTGTGTTTTTGATGTTTTCAATAGTTTTGTCAGACAAATTTAACTCCTAGATGACCATTTTCTGTAAACTTTTTCAAACTAAGCACAGTGTAGCCCAAGTAAATATTTGGAGAATTGTACTTGCATTGCCAACATGAATAAAAACCTTTAAACATCTTTTCAAACCTATACATTTTGAAAAAAAAATCATTGAAAAGGTTGTTTTTTAGTATTAAAAAAAAAAAATGGTGTCGGGGAGTTTGAACGATCAGGCGGGGACGATCAACAATTTTTTTAATTTTTATGTGGCCTTATAAACACAATTTAGCCAGTCACTCGTCAGTCTATTTCTACCTCCATGGTTTACATTGTAGTTTTCTACTCAAAAACTACAACAAGCATTTGCAGGCCTGTATGCTGCGTTTTTGAAAGGGCAAGGGCATCAAGGCATTTTCTCCTCGATAAAGGGAACCCTTTGTTTATTATTATTGGTTTATTGAAACATTCAAACTTCTCAACCAAACCAAAGGCTGAGTTGTGATTAAAATACAGAGTCTTATAAACAATTTTTTTTGGTTTATTACAGAAAAAATAAAGAAAAAGAAAATTAGTCTGAGCAGAAATATTAGCCATGAATGAGGCTACCTATATTGATGTTTGTAATTATTCTGATCATGTCTATTTTTTTTTCCTGTCAATTATAGCTTGGACTCTTGAAGCAGCTGCAAGTTGACAAGCATGTCGAGGACAAGGTTCTGGTGGACTGGTTCTGCTATGTGTGTGGGACTATCTGTCACACATTGAAGGTATGCATAAGCAGAATTAGGGACCAATGTTATAGAACTGCTAAGCAGGAAATAATGCTTGTCACATGAGCGGGATACCAGTCACAAATTGTAACTTGGTAGTTTGGCTGGTAATTTCTTTCTGGTAAGCATCATTTTGTGGTGCTTTGCTACATTTTGTGTTTTTATAAGCAGGGCTAAGAAATAATGCCCTCTCATCATTTACCATCAAGGCCGTCCTTTTAATCAGCATTCACAGTACAAAATCCCTCAGTTTTTCTCCTCTTTTTACTAACGTTTAAACACTCCGAATTACTCGACCCAATTCCTTTTTTGAACCCGGAAACCATCCTCAGAAATTCAATAACAAAATCACAATAGTTCCATCATCACAAAACCAGCGACTTCTACAACTCACTATTTCTTAAAAACCCTTCAAAAGTGGCAACGTATTAACACTCTGAGTTACTGGCCACCACAGCATTTTTTAACCCGGACACAATCATCAGAAATTCAACCAAAATATCACGATAGTTCTATCAACACAAACCTAGTGACTTCAATACCTAGCTCTCACTCCCACCCCCTTAATCACACCTCCCTAAAAAATCACCAAGGCCATACTCTGGAATGTACACGGCCTGGGGTTAAACATTTTGTATGCTGCATAAAAGGGAATTTAGCTTTGCATGGATAATCAAGATTGATAAGGTGTTGTTTTGATAAAGGTTTCACATAACTGTCTTGAACCATAGACCGCGTTCCCACTGGATCCACAATTGCGAGGTACGGATCCCGTAACAAGATTAGTTGCAGGCGTGAAATTGCGGTGGCGTTCCCACTTGAGTATGATCGCGCATTGATCCTCCTTTTTGGGAACAGAAGTGGGTTCAAAAGAACACTGTTTTGCTATCAAATTACGGGGTGTGATCGCCCTTTGCGTTCCCACTAGACTTTTGATCGCCCATTCATCCAAAAGGGCGATCAGATCCCGCTTTAATCCTACTCCCGAGGAGGATCAAAATTGCACGGTCAGATCCTGGTCGCCCTCGCGTTCCCTCTGGAGCCTGTAACTCGTTGATCGCCCTTTGATCTCCCTTTCGAGGTCTTGATCGACCTTTTCTCGAATTGGGAGATCAGTGCGGGGTCCATAGGGAATGGGGTCAAAGAGTACCTTTTCCTTAACTACATGTATACACCACTCAAGTTTTCGATGCCATCATTTGAGTATTTCTGTTGTGAATATTCCCAAAATAAGTAGGTTCAGTCAGTAGTGAAAAATGTTAAAGACACTGGACACTATTGGTAATTGTCAAAGACCAGTCTTCTTACTTGCTGTATCTCAACATATGCATAAAATAACAAACCTGTGAAAATTTGAGCTCGATTGGTCGTCGGAGTTGCGAGATAACTATGAAAGAAAAAACACCCGGCCTTGTCACACGAAGTTGTGTGCTTTCAGATGCTTTATTTCGAGACCTCAAATTCTAAACTTGAGGTCTCGAAATCAAATTCGTGGAAAATTACTTTTTTCTCGAAAACTACTCTACTTCAGAGGGAGCTGTTTCTCACAATGTTTTGTACCACCAACCTCTCCCCATTACTCGTTACAAAGTAAGGTTTTATGCTAATGATTATTTTGTATCCACTGCCTTTAAACAAAACGACCGCCTTGAGTCACAGGGGACACATTACTAGAGCACTATTTGATTAGAGCACTATTTGACTTGGGTAAGTCTGTCTGTAGACGCCCAAACCAAACAAGTGCACCACCATACTGGGTGTCTAAAAAAAAACTATACACTTTTGAAAAAAAAAATAACAAAAATATACAGTTCCGGGAGAAATGATTTATATGTATGGATAGCTTATGGCCTCAACTTTCAAATGGCACCAACAAATTCGGAAATAGTTCATGCTTGGGTGAGCACCGCACCCTTTTGTAAAGGGTATGAAAATGTGTCTCAGAAAGGGTTGACTTAATTTTGCCATAATGTTATTTTGAAAGTGATGAGGTCCATTCCCAATCCTGTTTTTAACAATGCCTATCATAATCAATGTTTATATAGAAACTACAACGCAGATAAAGCATATTTTGGGGTTAATTTTGATAAAACAGGCGTCACGGGTTTGAATCCTACCTGTGTAGCTTGTAGATTTTGTTTCCAACAGGACTTGGGAAATCTTTGAGTGCTTCACACATCGGTGAAGGGTAAAACCGGGCAAGGGCACCTAGCCATTTTCTATGGCACCCTATGAGAAAATTGTTAATTTCTACTGGAGCATTTCAAGGGCACCCATGCAATGACCAGGGGGCATGGAGGCAATCGCCTTTGTATCCTCCGTAAAGTATCGGGCCTACCTACTCTATAAAAACATGAAACTATTGAGACACATGATAACTGCATAGAGACATATTTGACATTTGCAAAATGCTGGAGAAGACCGATACATAAGTGATACTTAACCAACACAGTCTAGGAGACATTCAGAAAGGCATTGAACTTGTGCACGCATGTGTTGCTGCATACCAATCAAAATGACTTTAACTTATAAACTGTTCCCTCTAAGGTCACTAAAAATGAAAAAAAATGAAAATTCCTCAGTTGTAAATGTCACAATAATGTCAAGAGTATTAAGTTTTAAAAAAAGTCAACAAGATTTCTTGCACTTTCTGAAAACATGTAAAAAACTTGAAATGGTTTCCAGGACTGTCGTTAACCCTGGTGGAAAATGTGTTCAAACAACAGATGGAAATTTGCATCCGGGATAAAGAATATTAATTTTGGTTTTACCCATGTAGGCCTACACCGATACATGTACGTGTGTAAACACTGTATACTCGACGTATTACTCGGATGGTATTCAAGCAATTCTAGAGCAGTGTCTTATCAACATAGACCACTGAGATTGCCCGGTAGCTAGAGGCAGTTTGAATCCTATATTAAGTAGGATTTGAAACTTTGCATGGTGGAAATAAGAAATAGAAGAGGTTGCGGTAACACCATGTAATGACTATCTCTAAATGAGTTGGGGTGGTTTTTAAAAGAACCGTTGGATTAACTCGACGTTTTGATCAGTATGCTCTGATCGTCTTCTGGAGAATTAACTCGACGTTTCGATCAGTAGTATGTTCTGATCATCTTCTGGAGAATGCAGCATTCTCCAGAAGACGATCAGAGCATACTGATCGAAACGTCGAGTTAATCCAACGGTTCTTTTCAGAACCACCCCAACTCATTTAGAGATAGTCATTACATGGTGTTACCGCAAACTCTTCTGAATCCTATATTATAATCTATGGTTACGACTAGCATTTTATTTCATGAGTTGACATTTATTTCTTGTCTTGTTTTGTCTTAAACTCAGGTGTACACATTACACATAGCTGGTCATAAGCACAAGACAATCTATGAGAGGCTCCTAGGGCTCTCAAGTAAGTCCGGTATTAAGAACAGACTGATAGCCAAGTTGCAGATGCTACCCATGAAGGGAACTGAACCAATGACCATTGCTAATATGGCTGGGGTGCTACGCAGAAACCTCGGCAACGCTCCCAGGTGAGTAAAAACTTAGATTTACCCGGGTTTCCAGTTAAAAAAAACCCAGCTCAACAAACATGCAATAGACAGATCCATTAAGCGCTGCCCGTTGCGTATTGACCAATCACAACACAAGCGTCCTGAAAGTCCCCTGTTACCATCGGGTAAAGACCAGGGCTCGATTTCACAAAGCAATAAAATGCATCGCAAGACAAATTTTCAGTATCTACCAGAGTGACTTGTATTGTGACATCACACTTTACTTAGCAACTACGATTGATTTGCAGTTAAGATCCATCTCAGCTCTTAATGCAATCAGCCCATGGTCCTCTCACTGCTATTTCCTAAGTAATGTTGCATTTTGTTGGATCTTTGTAGTGGGACATTGTCTACCACGCTGCCAGAGTCTGAACAGAGTCTCCAATGTGGCCAATGCTTCCGTCCCTATACCTGTAGCTACCAGGAACATCTTCTATCAGAGGAGCACAAGGCGAGTCTCTCTCTCTCTCTCTCTCTCTCTCTCTCTCTCTCTCTCTCAAATAACTGTTTTAATTATCTGCATACTCGGTTAAAGCCAATATACACTTTCGGTACAGAAAAAAAAAAAAAAAGTTCACAGATTTACAAATAATTTACAGGGTTTACAGAAGGTAATGGTGAAAGACTTCTCTTGAAATATTGTTCCATGAAATGCTTTACTTTTTGAGAAAACATTAAAACAATATCAATTATCGATAGCGAGATTTACGGATTTATTTTAAACACATGTCATGACATGGCGAAACGCGCGGAAACAAGGGTGGGTTTTCCCGTTATTTTCTCCTGACTCTGATGACTGTTTGAGCCTAAATTTTCACAGGTTTGTTATTTTATATATAAGGAAGTGTGGGACTTGGACAATACTGTTTACCGAAAGTGTATAATGGCTTTAAAGGCAGTGGACACTATGTGTAATTACTTAAAATAGTTATAAGCATAAAACCTCACTTGGTTACTTCCTTATTCCTTGATGGAATAAAACATTGTGAGAAACGGCTCCCTCTGAAGTAACGTTGTTTTCGCGAAAGAAGTAATTATCAACAAATTTGATTTTGAGACCTCGGATTAAGAATTTGAGGTCTCGAAATCAAGCATCTGAAAGCACACAACTTCTTGTGACCAGGGTGTTTTTTCTTTCATTATTATCTCGCAACTTCAACGACCAATTGAGCTCAAGTTTTCACAGGTTTGTTATTTTATGCACATGTTGAGATACACCAAGTGAGAAGACTGGTTTTTGACAATTACCAATAGTGTCCACTGTCTTTAAGACAGAAAAGTATACTAACTGTTGTTTGTTTTACTCCTATTTAGTTTTAGATATATATCATCAAACTAACCTGTGAAAAATTGAGATACTGCTGAAAATCTGGAATGGTTTAATAAGGTCCATGCATGAAGAATAATCTGCAACTGGAGTACACTGTATGTAGTTTTAAATTTTGGGGAATAATAAGTAATGACTTTTTTCCATAACCACAACTGTGAAGAGAAATGTTTCTCAAAATGCATTATACCAGTCAAAGCTTCTTACCACGTAAGTTTTTATCGTCGTCAAGTTTCAGAACATTACCGAACTTCAGGAGATGTTTTTATTTCTATTAATTTTTTGCATTTTGAATTTCCTTGAACAGAAATTTGAGAAAATCAGACCGCGCTGTAATGTGTGCAACATGATCTTCCAGAAAATCATACAGTATCGGAAGCACCTCATCTCACCCTTGCACAAAAAGGTAAAACAAAAACTTCCACCCCTACTTTTTTATTTCTTCGTTTGAATTTATAAACAAGCTAGGGTGTCGTAAATTAGGCCATAACAGTTTGAGAAGCAAGTCTTCAATGCATGGTAATGAATGGGTTGGTGGCTGGCCGCTGATAATAGATCAAGTAGAAGATATGGCGAGTTGTGGCCGAGCGGAAAAGAGCACAGGACTTAAACTCTGGTGTTTCTGATCAGCAGAGTATGTGTTCAAATCACGGGTGGACGTCTGTGTCCTTTGCAAGACACTTAACCATGATGCTTCATCCTTTGGATGGGACACAGCCGTTCAACCCAGTGCACTTATCGTAAAGAGAATGGGCGCCCCTCTTTTCAGTTGTTCCTGGTCTGGTTGGCAGCATGTTGCGCCACAGCACCTTGTAAACCATTACATCGTGCTAATATGTAGACCTCATAGTTCAAACTTAGTCCCACATACCTTGCAGGAAAAACTGTATGTAACATGTTTGTGCTTGCAGGCTTTATGAACATGTTCTGATGCAGGTTAGCAATCTTAATTTGAATTTCTCCATTTTGTGTTATGTGTGAATAACAGAAAGCACGAGCCATGGCTACTGGTGCTGGGAGGGTTCAGAAGACAACGAAGGACTTCACAAACAAGTCGGACAGTAGCAACAGGAATGTCAAGCCTAGTCCCAACACTCTCTTAATTGGTATGTAAAAACTGTTTACCCATACTGAAACTTAAAGGGACACATTGCTTGGGATCGGGCGAGTCGGTCTAAGAAAAGCAATGGGAGACTTTGGAACGCTAGGTGGCAGCAGACCTACCAGGTAAATTTTCATTGTTTACGTAGTTCTGAGCGTGCGAACATTACTGAAAACAATGGGTTTTACCCGGTAAGTCTGCTGCCACCAAGTGTCCCAAAAGTCTCCCATTAAAACCGCTTGTTATGAATGCATGTGGTTAGAAAGATGTAAAAAAAGGAGAATATTATGATCCACACAAATATGCCTTGAAATTGTGTGGTTTCCCTTTTACTTTGTGAACCATCACAGTCGGCCATTTGCCACAAAACTTTTAATTTCGGAAGGTAGTGCATTCAGCTCCACCAGCCAGGCTTCTCATGGATGCCTACATCGTTCTGGGGTGACCCTATGTCAGCCCTAGGAGTTGGTGGCAACGTGTCTCTGGTGACAGGTGATTTGGGTCGACAGCCCAAATCAGTTAAAGACAGTGGACACTATTGGTAATTGTCAGAGACCAGTCTTCTCACTTGGTGTATCTCAACATATGCATAAAATAACAAACCTGTGAAAATTTGAGCTCAATTGGTCGTCGGAGTTGCGAGATAACTATATGAAAGAAAAAAACACCCTTGTCACACGAAGTTGTGTGCTTTCAGACGCTTGATTTCGAGACCTCAAATTCTAAACTTGAAATCAAATCAAATTCGTGGAAAATTCTTTCTCGAAAAACTCAGCACTTCAGAGGGAGTCGTTTCTCAAAATGTTTTATACTATCAACAGCTCCCCATTACTCGTTACCAAATGAGGTTTTATGCTGATAATTATTTTGAGTAATTACCAATAGTGCCCACTGCCTTTAAGTGTAGCCCTCTCCTTGAAAGTGCCGTCCGTGGCCTTATGATTGTAGGTGATCTCATAAAAAATTCATACAATTATTTTTAAAAACTGTTGCTGATGAGCTGTACCATAAGCAGGCTCCTGGATATATCATGGACATGCTCGAGTTAAGATCTCAACAAAGACTTCTTCGTTCAACTACCTCATGCTCCCTTTTTGTTGTGCCAAGAACTCGCTATTCTACTTTTGCAGAGAGATCATTCTCTGTATATGGCCCGAAAATGTGTAATACGCTTCCTACACAGATCAGAAATGGCAGCTCACTCACCTCATTCAAGACACTCCTTAAAACTCACCTGTTCCAGCAGGCTTACTAACCTTTCAACTGTGCCTCAGCGCCTTAGAACAAACTCTTGATTTTGGCACTCTACAAATGACCTTTGATTGATTGATTGATTGATGATAAATTTTCTGTAACTTTGTTTCTATCCTGCAGGATCCGAGTTTGTTATCCCAATAGCAGGTTTCTTCTGTAAACTCTGTTCTAAATTCTACAATAAGGAGAAAACTGCCAAGGATGTCCACTGTGCAACCTCGTTCCACATCGCTAAAGCTAAGGTAAGTAGTTTATTCTAGTTTTCCATCATGTAAAAACGATAGATTGATTTCACCTTCTGGTAGAGTATCTTGCAGCATTAAAGGCACTGGACACCTTTGGTAATTGTCAACGATCAGATTTTTTGTGTATTATTCAATAAAAGGACTCCTCAAAACATTTAACCAAAACCCCCTTGTCATTTATTTTTCATCCCCAAATTCTTGCGAGGTTAAATGAACCATTGGGTGCGTTCGTTAAGCTTCCCTGGGTCAGCCCCGGTGTGTTGCGGTTTTGTTTTCCAGGACGAACGTGTAAAGAAAATTACTCACGTTCGTCCTGGAAAAAAAAAACGCCACACACCGGGGTCGACCCAGGGAAGGTAAACGAACGCACCCATTAGTTTCTCAAGATATGGATTGGTTTCAGAAATATGTACTTCATGATATTGACTAAAATATTGCGGAATTTACCTCTCAATCTTCAACTAGTTCCAAAAGATGGAAATTTGGGGTAGGTTCCCTTTTCCCTCAAATTTTAGGTCATCTGTACTTCAGGTGGGGGGGGGGGATTTTTTTTATTAAGATTTGTATTTTTCTGAAACTTGATGACAATCATTTTTAGGATACTTAAAAAAATTAATTTGTTTTTAAATAAACCAATGCGGTTCTTTCCTTTAAAAATATAAACTCTTGCTGAAATTTCTCTTGCTGAAATTTCCCTTAATTTTGGGGTAATGAAGATATTAACAAATGCAATTAATAAAGCGATTGTCCTTAAAATTCTGTGTTTTCTCATGACTCATTTTATATGTACTGTCAAGCCCGAACTGTGTTGTCCAGTTTGTCTGTCATGTCAATTTGTCGTTCCATGATTTGATCTAACCAGAATGTGTTATATATATTCTCACAGCAATACTATGCCAGCAGATCTCAATCAACCGGCACAAGTATTAAAGCTAGTCTAGGCAAAGTGAACGAGACGAAACAACCCTCGGGCGCTGTGAAGGAGACTCAAACACTGGGTGCTTCAGTGGTGAAGAGAACTCCGAAGACTCTGTCTGCAGCCGCACCGACTTTGAAACCTGCTCCAACTGGAACAAACATCCTGATGAGAAGCAAGTCTCCAGGAATGTGTGCTTCTTTCAAAGAATCCAGCGAAGGAAAGTCTGTTGATGGCCTTCCTCTTAGAAAAGTTCCGAGTGTTGAGAACCAACCCTTGACCATCCCATCTCGTGTGTCCGTAAGGCTATCAGGACGAAGGACAAGATCATCCACAACCCAGATTGGATCCCTGATAACTGTAAGAGAAACACCTGATGTCACGAATATCCCAGCATCAGGAGATTCTGACATGGAAACTGCCACGGCTACAACGATCCAGAAAAGTTCAGCTAAACCTGGAGAAGAAGTACTACGTGGGAAGACACAGCTCAAGCATCCGAGTTTTGAGACTGTCATTCCCATTGGGATCAAACCAAACCAAAGAGGATCAGAGGTAGCTCTTCCAGCGGTGGCCCTGAACCCCAGAACCATTCATAAGGAGACAAAAGTGGACAAGAAAGATTCTGAACAAGCGCAACAAACCAAGAAAGACTCCACACCGAGGAGAGACAACCCTAGAGATGCTTCATCTAAGGACATCCCATCCAAAGAGCCAGCTCAACAAGTCGCTTTACCTATTGTGACTACCAAGACGTCCGACTTGAAGATAACCCTTCCTGTTGCTCCACCTGCAAGAGCTATGAGAACGCGCTCCAAGAGAATCACACCTGAAGACATAACAAGTCTTAAGTCCAATAATTCATCAGTGACAGGAACTTCGACCAGTATCGGACTCGAAGTATCAACTAAACCCCTGCCATCAACGAATTTAATCTCTAAGGAGTCCCCGCCCAAAAGCACAGCGCTGAAGAATGCCACGCCAGTCGCCACGCCCAAGGATGTAATGTTGGAAGGCTCCTTACCGAAGGAAGCTCCACTTAAACAAGTCTCAACACTACAAACCAAACCAACTGTTCCTGGAAGAGTGGAACCTAAAGGGACTACACCCAAGGAAGTTCCACCCAAAGACGAGACATCTCGGGAAGTTGCAACTAAAAAATCTGTATCCAGAGATGCCATCGCCAACACAAAGCCAGAATCCTTGCCAAAGGGAGTCATACCTATAGATCTTACAGTCCAGAAAACCCTACCTAGAGAAGCTGCAGCCCAAAAAGCAAGGCCTAAGAACATCACATCTACACCCGACATCAACCTAGCCAAGAAAATTCCTACCAAGAAACCCGTAGAAAGTACTACTAAAGAAGCTATAACCAAAGATGGCAATTTAGTGAACACTGCTCAAGAAAGAGTAGCTCCAGGAAAATCATCAGCAAAGGACATTGTACCAAAGAAAACCATGCCAGAGGCTCCACTACCAAAAGCTGGGATTCCCAAGAAAGATGCAGGAAAGATAGAAGCACCGAAAGAATCCGCATCTCAAAAGACAAAGGCTGTTGATTTCCCAAGACCAACATCTGCTTCAACTCCAAAACGCATCGCATCATCTCCGAGAGATTCGCCTAGTGCAGCCTCTCCACAGCGTCTTTCCTCAAGTCCTAAACTCATACCACAAAGTCCTAAACTTGTACCACAAAGTCCTAAACTTGTACAACAAAGTCCCACAGTTGTACCACAAACTCCCAAAGTTGTACCACAAAGTCCCAAAGTTGTACCACAAGGTCCCAAAGTTGTACCACAAAGTCCCAAACTCGTACAACAAAGTCCCAAAGTTGTACAACAAAGTCCCAAAGTTGTACTACAAAGTCCTACAGTTGTACCACAAAGTTCCAAACTTGTACCACAAAGTCCAAAACTCGTACCACAAAGTCCCATCCTCGTACCACAAAGTCCCAAAGTTGTACCACAAAGTCCCAAAGTTGTACCCCAAAGTCCAAAACTTGCACAACAAAGTCCCAAACTTGTACAACAAAGTCCCAAAGTTGTACTACAAAGTCCCAAACTTGTACAACAAAGTCCTAAACTTGTCCCACAAAGTCCCAAACCCGTACCACAAGGTCCAAAACGTGTACAACAAAGTCCCAAACTTGTACAACAAAGTCCAAAACTCACACCAAAAAGTCCTGAACTCGTACCACAAAGTCCCAAACTCGTACCACAAAGTCCCAAACTCGTACCACAAAGTCCCAAACTTGTACCACAAAGTCCCAAACTTGTATCACAAAGTCCAAGAAATCTGCAAGGAGCAGCTGTTTCCGAGAAAGCAATGTCCAGTATCACATCTCCAAGGAGGTCTGTTAGATCATCAGCATCGACTGAAGAGAGTAGCCTGAAATCTCCACCAAGTGTTTTGAGAAAAACACCCCAGGATCAATCACCTAGGATTTCTTCATCTGTGGAGGACAAAACTACAACCCCTGATAAAACCAACAAGAGCAGTGTGATTAAAGGGACTATCCAGGTAACTGCCAATCCAAGAAGTCAAATTAAAGGGCCTCAGCAGGCAACTGCAATGACAGTATTTAAAGCATCATCTGCAAGACGAGAAACCGGGGACATAACAGTTAAACCAAAGCCAAGTTCTTCAATGAAACCAAGTACGGATTCCTCTGGCAGAAAGATGACAGCAAAAGAAGTGTTGAAAACATCAGTTACTGCAAAACTAAAACCGATAAAACAGATCATCGATTCCTCGACCCAAAAGCTGAGCTCGGCTCTTCCAGGGTCTTTCAAAACCAACCCAATCAGCAACCCAAGGAAAGCCAATGAATCAGTTTCGCTAAGTGTAAAGATAAGTTCTCCACCACCCAAATCTTTAAATTGTCATCCTGAAGACTCTAAGGACCAAGAAGATTTCATGAATGTAGAAGAGCTGATGTCTGGAGATGTCATTGTTTTAGATGAAGATGGTGACCAGGACATGAATGAGAGCTTCGAGGATGAAGACATCTCTCCTGACGATAAAGACCCTGATATTGAAGACATCTTCGCTGATACCTTCGGAAACGTAGATGGCATTTTTGTCTCGGAAGATGAGATTCTAAGCGGGGAGTGGATCGTAGAGGATACAGAAGGAGAAGTAGAGGACCCAGAAATGAGCTTCAAAGAATCAAGGCTTAGGGAACCACACTCCAAGGAGGCCAGAGATTCCAAGGTGGAGGAGCAAGAGTTTAGGGAACTGGACTTTTGGGAACCAAACTCCAAAGAAGAAGACTCCAGAGGTTCAAACTTGGATGAACCAGAATTTGAGGAACTGGACTTTTGGGAACCAAACTCCAGCGGACAAGAATCCAGAGATTCAACAGTTGAGGAACCAGAGTTTGAGAAAATGGACTTTGGGGAACCAAACTCTAAGGATCAAGAGTGTAGAGATTCAAACGCGAAGGAAACAGAGTTTGAGGAACTGGACTCTTGGGAACCAAACTCCAAGGAACAAGAGTTGAGAGGTTCAAACGTTGAGGAACCAGAGTTTGAGAAAATGGACTATGGGGAACCAAACCTTAAAGATCAAGAAATTAGAGATTCAAACGTGACGGAAACAGAGTTTGAAGAACTGGACTCTTGGGAGCCAAACTCCAGCGAACAAGAGGCCAGAGACTCGAACGTCGAGGAACCCGAATTTGAGGATTTTGGGGAGCCAGACTTCAGCAATATGATGTCTATAGATGAGGTGGTTGGGTCGGATGATGAGGAGGCCATTAATGAGGAGGTAAGAGACGGTCACATAGACAAAATAGAAGAATGGGAGGTCCTGTCAGAGACCGAGGGAGACTGAGTTATAATAAGAAGAAGAAGAAGAATAGTGAGTTAATATATAGCGCGTTTCACAATAACCATTTCAATGCGCATTACGTAAGTGCCCTGCCGTCAATTTCACAAAACTTTTCTTTCCTAACTTTAGACTAATCTTAGGACTTTAGGACGAGTCCCAACCCTGCACTGTAGCATGCAGACCTTAAGATTAATCCTAAAGTTAGGATGAGTTACTCGTCCTAACTAGAGATAAGACGAGTCCTAACTCTTTGTGAAATCGACCCCTGGTCGTTGGGCCCAAAACAATTCCTTTAATATTTCTCAGCTCCCTGGGGAGTATACAACCTGGGCAACTGTAGTGCTCCAAAGGCTTTTTCTTAAACATCATCAACCACTACCATCGCAGGTACCCATTAATACCCCTTGGATAATGTCAGCAAAAAACAAAATATAGATATGTAAAAGTTAAGCGCACCTTATTGGTTAACTAGAGGGCACTGGCCTATATATGCGCCGCGACATGCACACCAGCGGCCATTTTCTAAGTTGAACAAACGGGCATTGCTTAGGGAGTGTTTGTGTGGCCATTTTGTAAGTTGACAAAACAGCATCGCGTCAGCGTTCAATAAACACAAACTCCAATGTGTACTTCATATTCAACGCGCGTGCAGAATGGTGCGCGTGTCTCCTTACGGTCCCGTCGCGATTGTGCATAAGCATCACCAGTGCGCCCTCTAGTTCTTATATATAACTCTGTATGACCATGTACAATCCCTTAGTCGTGATGGAGCCATTTTTGTGTTTAGAGAGATGATTTAAGTGGCCAACCTCGTTTATTGTGATGATCTTTAAGTTGCGAGTGCGACTGCTTTTGGGAAGAGATCATCAAGTTGCGAGTGTGACTGCTTTTGGGAAAAATGCCTGTATGGGGTGAACTGTAGAGAGCGCAATTCATTGTGAATCTCCTGTATTAAAGATCAATGTACTGAACAGGGATTTAAACGTAGTGTAGGATCTTGTAAAACTTATAACATAAAGAGTTGGATGTTGAGCTCAAGAGATGGGACGATGAAATACTTCTGAGTGGAGTTAAGCCCGGTTCATACTTCCTGTGAATGGGAATGGGAAGCAAATGTTGACGGCACAAATTTGCACGAATAATTCGCAGCAGTTCAACTCTGCTCAACTCACTTGCGAATATCGCTGCGAAAGGAGGGTTGTGACGTCAAATATATGTCAAATTCGCTTCGCATTCGCAGGAAGTATGAACCGGGCTTAAGGCCCCTAATTAGCGGCTATGGCTAGAATTCTGCATCATCATGTGTTGAGGTATAGGATGCCCTTAGCAACACCCTTGGTAACAGTCGTAGCCATAGCTGAAGCCGCCAATTCGGACTAAACCAAGGGCAACAAGTAAATTTAATATTTGATTACTTTTGGATGGTCTGCAAGAAGAGTTTGACAAATTAAAATAATGCCACTGTGGGTATTATGAAGTATAGGAAATGTTACATGTACCTGTGTATTTTGAGATTTGGTCAAAATGTAAATACTGAAAAATTTCTGATAATTTACTCAGTAACTATGTTAGTCGTTAAAGATTTGCCATAATTTTATCCGCTTGTGTAGACGAATCTATTGCACAGTAGTTACTTCATCATTTATTTTTCTGGAGTTTGCACAGAGTAATGTTGATCAAGACTGATAAATTGAGACAAATTTATCAAATTGGAAAGTGAGAATAAGATTATAGTTTTATATTTTATTTTAGTCAATCATTTGTCAGAAGTTTTTTTTGTTTTGTAGTATATGATCATCATCGACAAAGAAAGTTTAAATATGTTCATTTTATTCAACATGAGAACGTTTGACCAGTAGAGGGCTCGGTGCTACTTCACACTGTCAGCTTCAAAATAGAATATAACTCGTAGATCTTTATAATAATTATAATATCAGTGTATCATTGCAGTATTGTGTACAGTTGAATATTGAACCTGTAACCTGGGCAAGTTGTGATGGTTATGAGTTTTTAGTCGGAGGGTTGCATTTGGTGCTTGATATGGGGCTGGGACGGGTGGTACCCCTGTATTGAGTGGCCTTAAGCCTAGGTCATCCCTGCCCATAGACACCTTTCACCTACATTAATTTCACATAGAGATTTGCAGTCAAATTCTACACCAACATTACATGCAAGTATACGTGAATCTGTTGATACATACATGTGAACACTGCATGCAAACGACCGAAAGTAAGCTTTCCATATCTGTGTTTTGATTGGTATGAGGTGATGTTTGTCAGCTGCACTGTGCAGTCACCTCGGACCAATCGAAACACAGCTTTTATGTCACTGCAAGTTTTTTCCAATGAAATCATTGTATCCGATAAAACCATTGGTTCTTAAATGGAAGGTACACGTTTGGTAATCACTCAAAACAAATATTAACTTAAAAACTGACTTGGTAATTAGCATTGGAGAGCTGTTGATAGTATAAAACATTGTGGGAAACGACTCCCTCTGAAGTAACATAGTTTTTGAGAAAGAGGTAATTTCTCACTAAAATAATAAAAGACTTCTAGCTAGAAGTCTTTTATTGCTATCTAAAAGCACATGAATTCGCCCAACAAGGGTGTTTTTTTTCCCATCTTTTTCAGCCCAAGTTTTCACAGGTTTGTTATTTTATGCTTATGATGGGATACACCAAAGAACACTGGTCTTTAACTTATTACCAAACGTGTGCAGTGGCTTTAAAAGCTAGAACCAGGGGTTGCTTCTGTACAAGAGGAAAATAGTGTGTTATATACCATGGGCACAGTTGGGGTGCCCTCCACCTCCAAATTGGACATTGTTTAGAGGGGTTGTTCGAATCCAGTCCTTGCTGGTCATGGCACTACATAAAGCGTTATCTTTCTTTTTTCAATGATGAGTAATGAGTAGAGTAACAGTTATTTGTCCAAGTACCATTGTGTTTTATTTTGTGGCATTTTGACTGGCGTTCATGCATAAAAGGAGCTGAGCACGGTTAAGGGATTAAATAAACAACCAACGTTAGTGGAATAATGTTCAAGCTTTAAATTGTCAGACCAGCACTGGATCAATGTAGATGTACATTAGATTCTTTCGTTGTATTATGTATTTATGTACATTATTGTGTTCAAATTTCCCATTGTAAAATAGGAACCTTAATTGTCTTAAGATTTATAAAATGTTAAAGCCTTGTGCCAGAGGTGGACGAAGAAAGAAAAAAAAAAAGAGATTTGAGTGTGAGTTTTGAATTAAAGAATCTTTGAAAGATTGTGAAAGGAAATCTTGATGATAGAAAATGTTCTTCTTTTTTTAGTTTCAGTTTATTTTAGTAGTGCATAACGTGTTGTAAGGTGCTGGATATATTTGGTAGTTGTCAATGACCAGTATTTTTACTTTGTGTTTCCCAATATTTTATGCATTTAATTATAATGTGTGTGAATTTGAGCTGATTGAAATTGCCAAAAAACAATTACGAGAGCAAAAACCCTTGTTGCACAAGTGTGCTTTCAGATGCCTGAGAAAAGCTTCAGATCTGCAGACTTTCTCAAATTCAAATATTTGAGTGAGAAATTACCTCTTTCTCGAAAAGTACATTTCTTCGAGGGAGCCGTTTTTCACAATGTCTTATACCACCAACAGTCTGCCATTGCTCATTACCAAGTGAGTTTTCATGCTAATATGTATTTTGAGTAATTACCACACGTGTCCAGTACTTTTAAAACAAATTACATGTACCAATTACCGCAGATTTGAACATTTTTCCAGGCTTTGTTTCTTTTCACTATTTCTCGACATTTCCTTTTTAAAAGGGTATATTCATTCCAATACTCAACTACACATCACATAAAAATTACTAATTTAAATAAGAACAGGATCTGGCCAAACACCCCCCCCCCCCCCCCACTCAAATCCCTGCAGAACACCCAACCCCTCCCCACCCACCCAAGTAAAGTTTTGAATTGTTTTGATTGACCTCCAAAATGTTATCAGAAAGTAACTGTGTGCTGGGAGCATGGTTTTTTGCACACACTTGATGTAACTGCGAATCTCCAGAGCCATGAAGGTCATGTGAAATATTGGGAGGTCAAAGGTGATTATGGACCTGGGCTCAACAGAAGATCTCTGGCGTAATTCAGGAGCCTCAAAGTGTGACGTCAGTTGTCCAGTCAGTGCACCCATCAGCAGGGAAGTTTGTTTAGTCTACTGCCCTCTTGTGGTAGTGAAGTGAGAAAATACCACATTAATTGAGTCTCTGGGTTGCACTCCACTATATAGGGAGAAAATAGAGTTAACTTCAGAAATGTTTTATAGTCTCTCAAAATATTAAATCTTACACAGATTTGAGAGACCAATAGGAGACTTTCCAACGCTAGGCGGCAGCAGACATACCGGGTAAATTTCCATTGTTTACGTAGTTCTGAACATGCGCATAATTCTGAGAACAATGGATTTACCCGGTAAGTCTGCTGCCCTCTATCGTCCCAGAAAGTCTCCCATTGACAAAATAGGTAGAGTGTAAAAATTTTGACAAATTGTGACCTGGGGGATGTTGACTTCCAATTCTTTAGGTGTTTTGTGGATAAAGTAGGCCCTGGGTGTGGGGTTTGATTCTCGGTCATGAAACTTGTCTTTGAGTGAGGCATTATTAAGCCACAACTGCTTCCCCAAATATGAGCATGAGAGGGCTTAGACAATCGTGTTGGATTAACCCCTTAGAACTAGTTGAAGAAGTAAGAGATTTCAAATTTGCATTGGGCATAAAGAATATTAATTTAATATATATATATATAATATTTTTTACCCATAGACCGATGTGTGTTAGCACTGTATACTCAGTACTTTCCATGAGTCCTGCGAATAAAAGAATATCACAGTCATGTTACTCGGGTGGGATTCTTGCAATTCTAGAGCAGTGTCTTACCAACTAGACTACCGAGGTTGCAGAAGCCTGGGGCTTGTAAGATCCAAGGGAGTTGAGAAAGTTTAATGAACTGTCAAAAAAGTATGTCCAATGAATTGGGATTATAATGTTGTAAAGAGCCTTGATCTAGCTATTACTAGTACAAATGCGCTTTACAAAAACCAAGTTTGATTATTATTATGTACAAATCAACAGCAGTTCACCTATGATTAAAATATGTAAAGGTTGAGCCAAATGCCAAACAGGGCATTTCTTTTACTAGACTAACCAAAAGCATCAACACTCTCCCGTGAAACATTTTTGTTGACTAAACTTAACTTTTTTTCTCTGAATGAGTACATGCCACTGTGTTATTCCAAATACATGTACTGTTTCTATGCACTGTGCAATGAACCTTGGGTGTCGTTTTGGTGTTTATAATGAACCATGTATTTTATTCCAAATTTAGTCACAAAAAGAACACTTTATGAACAACTACTAACTCTGATTTTGTTGCTTCTCTAAAACTTATTCCTCATTTTTGTTCCACAGCCGCCGATGAAGAATTCTGTATACTTTTTTGGTCATTCCTTCCTGGAAAGGTTTTCAAAAGAGGTAATCAAATGAAGACCTCTATGGAAGAGCTGTTGCAAGCCAGAGACGACCAACGAATAATCGTGGACAGCCAGCCACCTTGGCTTGACATTCAAGCAAATCTTTGATGATCCGGATCATTACTTCACTCCCATGACGAAAGCGGGTATCATTGACTTGCTGTGTGTGGGTTTGGATCTAACTATCTTGCTTGTACCGAGTTCTACCCGCAAGCTGTGGAGGAGAGCACTTTGAGATTCTTAGAGACATTGAAGATCCGTGGGATTAATCGGAACCGAATTGTTTTCTTATCCTTCATATCAAGAACTGAGTTGAGCGGACCAGGCCAAGTCAACTTGTCGACTTGTAACAACAGGAAACAACGTTTCAGAGAGCGTTGGAAGCCAAGAAACCATAAGTTAGGTTCTATTTTCAAAAGACGTTGGAACCAAAAGTGGTGAATGGTTTTCACCTTAATGATGTTGGAATGGAAAGTTACATTAAACAGCTCCGAAACATAGTCGTTAATTATGTTAAACGATATTAAGCTGTAGTAAACACAGTTGTTAATGTAGTGGTGAAGCCAAAGCCGGAGCTGAAACCAAAGATGGCCAAAGCATCAAACCAAAGCCAGAGCTAAAGCCAGAACATGGAACCAAAGTCAGGGCTGTTGCCACAGCCAGAGCTCAAACCAAAGCCAGGGCTGAAGCCAGGGCAAAGCCAACCAGAGCAATGGAACCAAAGCCAGGGCTGAAGCCACAGCCAGAGCTGAGATCAAAGCCAGCCAAAGCATCTAAACAAAGCCAGGGCTGAAGCCACAGCCAGAGCTGAGACCAAAGCCAGCCAAAGCATCTAACCAAATCCAGAGCTAAAGCCAAATCTAGAGCATGGAACCAAAGCCAGAGCTAAAGCCAGTGCTGAAACCAAAGCCTCTCATGGACCCAAAGCCAGAGCATGGAGCCAAAAATCAAGCCATTTTTGGAGAGGCACCAGCTTTTTCAACATTCAGAATGGAGCACTGAAAGGGCGGAGTGTGAACCCAAATTGAAAGGTACTTTCATTTTTAACGGATTGTTTAAAAATTCTTTCTTAAGAAATTCCCTAATCAACCTGACCAACAACCAATTTGGGATTGAACTTCAAAATAGTTTCCTTCCTCTATGGTGCTGCACTTCATCACTGAGGGTTAGGATGTTCCGTTTCCACTTGAAACATTTAAGCATCCCTCCAACAGCTGCGTCTGATACTTGCCAGAACCTTCTAGGAACTTAAAACACTGAGGGAAAGTGGTTTATTAAAGGCACTAGACACTGTTGGTATTTACCCAAACTAGTTGTTAGCATAACAACCTACTTGGTAACGAGTAATAGGGAGAGGTTGATAGTATAAACAATTGATAGAAATGGCTCCCTCTGAAGTGACATAGTTTTTGAGAGAAAGAAGTAATTTCTCACTGAAATATTTGTATTGCTGAGGTCTTCAAGTCAATGCATCTGAAAGCACACAACTTGTGCGACAAGGGCGTTTTTTCTTCCATTATTCTCTCGCACCCTTGATAACCAATTGACTCAAAACTTTCACATGTTTGTTATTTTATGCATATGTTGAGAATACACTAAGTGAGAAAGTTGGTCTTTGACAACTACCAATACTTTCCAGTGTCTTTAACTATATTGTAACTCTGAAAAACTCCAAAAGAGAATTTAAATGATTGATGGCTTTAATTATCTTGCCTGTTAGTTACTGAGCTATTTAATTTTAAATAATGGTTCGCCCTTTAAATAAGTCAATAATCTATCAAACCATTGTTTTGTTTTGTCTTTTTTAAACCCTTTGCATTGATTGATTAGTTTTTCTTTATAGTAGCTCAATTATAAAACGAAATGATTTATTTACGTACTTTAAATTTTTTGTTGTAATATGGACAGGGAAAAATATCCTTAAAATGAAACAATGGGATAGTAACTATGTACGACAAGTATTGCTTCATTTTAAAGCCTTTGCTTGCCATTTAATCTCATCATCATCTGTTAATTATTTTTGAGATACAGCAAGTGAGAAGACTGGTCTTTGACAATTACCAAAAGTGTCCAGTGCTGTTAAGCAGCTCTTTGAAATTGTGCCCCATTCTGTGGCAATTGTTTTGTCTGTTCGATGAGGAAGAGTTCGAAATAAGTTGTACTTCATATGTTTTCCTACGTATTTAACTTTGATGTTAATTTTTCCAAATGACCCCCTTTTAATGAATGTACTGTATTCCAGCCTGATCCAGGAGGGTTACAGCTTGAAGGTTCGTTTGTCCGAAGGTTCGTAGGTTCGATAGTCCAAAGGTTCGATAGTCCGAAGGTTCGTTTGTCCGTAGGTTCGTTTGTCTGTAGGTTCGTTCGTCCGAAGGTTCGTTTGTCCGAAGGTTCGTTTGTCCGAAGGTTCGTTTGTCCGAAGGTTCGTTTGTCCGAAGGTTCGTTTGTCCGAAGGTTCATTTGTCCGAAGGTTCGTAGGTTCGATAGTCCGAAGGTTCGATAGTCCGTAGGTTCGATAGTCCGAAGGTTCGTTTGTCCGAAGGTTCGTAGGTTCGATAGTCCGAAGGTTCGATAGTCCGTAGGTTCGATAGTCCGAAGGTTCGATAGTCCGAAGGTTCGATAGTCCGAAGATTCAATAGCCTGAAGGTTTGATAGTCCGAAGGTTCGATAGTCTGAAGATTCGATAGTCCGAAGGTTCAATAGTCCTAAGGTTCGATAGCCTGAAGGTTCGATAGCCTGAAGGTTCGATAGCCTGAAGGTTCGATAGTCCTAAGGTTCGATAGTCCGAATGTTCGATAGTCCTAAGGTTCAATAGTCCGAAGGTTCAATAGTCCGAAGGTTCGATAGTCGGAATTGACAATAAGGTCCGACAGTCCAAATTGACAAAAAGGTTCGATCGTCGATTCGGACTATCGGACCTTAACTTTGATTCGGACTACCGAACCTTCGGATCAGTTAACCTTCGGACTAATTAACCTTTGGACAATCGCATCAAATATTCGGATTAACAAACCCCATTTCATTTTTCGCACTCATGAACCCCCTGTTATGGGAAATAATAGTATGTTCGGACTATCCAACCTTCGGACTATTGAACCAACGGACCTTCGGACTATTGTACTACATATTGTACTACATACACATAGGCAGGCCTCCATTGCCTTGTTCCAATTTCGAAACAGATGTCCTCATTACCATGTAAAAAAGGCCTTGGTGCCCTTGCCATTTCAAAAAAACGAGCATCAGGCCTGTGTTGTGTTTATGGATGTTTCTATGTTGGTTAATAAATGGCTTGTTTCTGTCAGTTTGGAAATAATTGTGTCTATTGCTTCATCTTTGCGATGGTTGGTTTTATTGTAGGTACTTTTATGACTGAATAGAGTCCCGCTTTGTGTACAAGGCTTATTATAGCCTTGTAAAATTTTGCTTAAAAATGTATAGCCTTGTGAATTTTTGTCTGAAAATGTGTACAAAGCTACAGCCTTGGGAACTTGTGAAATTTTGCCTAACATTTGTACAAGGCTGTTGTCTTGTGAACTTGTGAAATATTTGCTGAACTGTGTACATTTTTCTGGCATGATGAATGCTGGACTTGCCCCCCTTGCCCTTGTGATTTTTTTATTTTGTTTAGTTTTTGGCTCAAACTGGATAAAAATGCTGGACAAAACCCTTGTGATTTTTCCAAAGTTTGGAGCTCAAATTTGAAAAAAAATGCTGGACTTACCCTTGTTTTTGTTTGTTTTTGTTTTTATAGTTTTTAGCTCAAATTTGATAAAAATGCTGGACTATACACCTCTTTTGTGATTGTTTTTTCTTATTCAATGATTGTCCCATTAGGCTGACCAATTTAGATTTTTGAAATATTAGGACAACATTTTACTAACTGGACTTTCCCCTCGTGATTGTCCCCCAAAATTTGATAAACGCTGAACTTACCTCGTGTGATTTTCTAAATTTTGCACAAGACATTCCCATTAACCAAAATTCTACTCACTTTTATCAGCTGTAGGCCTCGGAAAAGTTTCCGTATGGCGCCACCACTTTTTCATTCGATATGAAATACAATAGTATCTAATTTACCTCAATGAGATATCCCTTTTTATAAAAATGAGTGAAAAAGTGGTGGCGCCATACGGAAAGTTATCCCTACGGGCTTCTGCTGGTGTGATGTCAGACTCAGAGAGCTTTGACAATTTGTGTTTGTTTACTCGAAACACTGTTTCCGCGAATCACCCACAACAACCTCCAATTCCGTCTATTTTTTACAATAATAATACCAACATTCTTGCCGTGATTAATTGTTGTGTTGTTTTATAAATATTATTGTTTATATATTTGTTATTCAACATTATTTATAACTGGCGCCGTAGCTACACGAAGTACGCTACGACTGGGAGCCGCGCGACCCGGGTTCGAATCTCGATAATGGTTACTTTATATTTTGCTTATATACACGCCAGTGAATAATATAAGTAGTATTAAAAACCAGCTCAATCACCAGCGGGCACTGTGGCGACACGGTGTACTGGATAGTTCAATTGCGTGCAATCCAGAGCTGGGACACCGGTTCGAATCCTACCCGTACCAAGAGGGACATGACTTTTACTGCTTGCACCAGTAATGGATTGGGGTCCGTCATGTCTATCCCCAAATTAGGTGTGGATGAAGATATTCCGTGTGGGAGAGTAAAGGAGGGACCGGGACCGCAAATCCCTTAAGGGTTCTAATGGGTGATCACCACGCTGGCTTCGGCTAGACTTTGAGTCCCCTGAACGCCTGGTCGTCACTCTGACTAACTCTTTGCACAAATTTGCTTTAACTTTATTTAACTTAAACAATTATATACCAAAAATATTTATAACAAAAGACTTTTTCAAGCAAAATTTGACAAGTTATATAGCCTTGTTGACTTTTTCAAGCAAAATTCACAAGGTAGACCTTTTCAAGCAAAATTCACAAGCCTTGTAGACTTTTGCTTTGTAGACTTTTTCAAGCAAAATTCACAAGGCTACAAGGCTATAAGCCTTGTAGACCTTTTCAAGCAAAATTCACAAGGTAGACTTGTTGAAGCAAAATTCACAAGGTTTGTAGACTTTTTCAAGCAAAATTCACAAGGCTATAGCCTTGTAGACTTTTCCCAGCAAAATTCACAAGGCTATAGCCTTGTAGACTTTTTCAAGCAAAATTCACAAGGTAGACCTTTTCAAGCAAAATTCACAAGCCTTGTAGACTTTTGCCTTGTAGACTTTTTCAAGCAAAATTCACAAGGCTACAAGGCTATAAGCCTTGTAGACCTTTTCAAGCAAAATTCACAAGGCTATAGCCTTGTAGACTTTTTAAAGCAAAATTCACAAGGTAGACTTGTTGAAGCAAAATTCACAAGGTTTATAAAGCCTTGTAGACTTTTTAAAGCAAAATTCACAAGGCTATAGCCTTGTAGACTTTTTAAAGCAAAATTCACAAGGCCTTGTAGACTTTTTCCAGCAAAATTCACAAGGCTATAGCCTTGTAGACTTTTTCCAGCAAAATTCACAAGGCTATAGCCTTGTAGACTTTTTCCAGCAAAATTCACAAGGCTATAGCCTTGTAGACTTTTTCCAGCAAAATTCACAAGGCTATAGCCTTGTAGACTTTTCCCAGCAAAATTCACAAGGCTATAGCCTTGAAGACTTTTCCCAGCAAAATTCACAAGGCTTTAGCCTTGTAGACTTTTGAAAGCAAAATTCACAAGGCTATAAGCCTTATAGACTTTTCAAGCAAAAGTCACAAGGCTATAGCCTTGTCGACTTTTGAAAGCAAAATTCACAAGGCTATAGCCTTGTAGACTTTTTAAAGCAAAATTCGCAAGGCTATAGCCTTGTAGACTTTTTCCAGCAAAATTCACAAGGCTATAGCCTTGTAGACCTTTTCAAGCAAAATTCACAAGGTAGACTTTTTGAAGCAAAATTCACAAGGCTATAGCCTTGTAGACTTTTCCCAGCAAAATTCACAAGGTAGACTTTTTCAAGCAAAAGTCACAAGGCCTTGTAGACCTTTTCAAGCAAAATTCACAAGCCTTGTAGACTTTTGCCTTGTAGACTTTTTCAAGCAAAATTCACAAGGCTATAAGCCTTGTATACCTTTTCAAGCAAAATTCACAAGGCTATATAGCCTTGTAGACTTTTCCCAGCAAAATTCACAAGCCTTGTAGACTTTTGCCTTGTAGACTTTTTCAAGCAAAATTCACAAGGCTATAAGCCTTGTATACCTTTTCAAGCAAAATTCACAAGGCTATATAGCCTTGAAGACTTTTCCCAGCAAAATTCACAAGGCTATAGCCTTGTAGACCTTTTCAAGCAAAATTCACAAGCCTTGTAGACTTTTGCCTTGTAGACTTTTTCAAGCAAAATTCACAAGGCTACAAGGCTATAAGCCTTGTAGACCTTTTCAAGCAAAATTCACAAGGCTATAAGCCTTGTAGACTTTTGAAAGCAAAATTCACAAGGCTATAAGCCTTATAGACTTTTCAAGCAAAAGTCACAAGGTAGACTTTTTGAAGCAAAATTCACAAGGCTATAGCCTTGTAGACTTTTCCCAGCAAAATTCACAAGGCTATAGCCTTGTAGACTTTTCCCAGCAAAATTCACAAGGCTATAGCCTTGTAGACTTTTTCAAGCAAAATTCACAAGGTAGACCTTTTCAAGCAAAATTCACAAGCCTTGTAGACTTTTGCCTTGTAGACTTTTTCAAGCAAAATTCACAAGGCTACAAGGCTATAAGCCTTGTAGACCTTTTCAAGCAAAATTCACAAGGCTTATAGCCTTGTAGACTTTTTAAAGCAAAATTCACATAGACTTTTTCAAGCAAAATTCACAAGGCTACAAGGCTATAAGCCTTGTAGACCTTTTCAAGCAAAATTCACAAGGTAGACTTGTTGAAGCAAAATTCACAAGGTTTATAAAGCCTTGTAGACTTTTTAAAGCAAAATTCACAAGGCTATAGCCTTGTAGACTTTTTAAAGCAAAATTCACAAGGCCTTGTAGACTTTTTCCAGCAAAATTCACAAGGCTATAGCCTTGTAGACTTTTTAAAGCAAAATTCACAAGGCTATAGCCTTGTAGACTTTTTCCAGCAAAATTCACAAGGCTATAGCCTTGTAGACTTTTTCCAGCAAAATTCACAAGGCTATAGCCTTGTAGACTTTTCCCAGCAAAATTCACAAGGCTATAGCCTTGTAGACTTTTTCCAGCAAAATTCACAAGGCTATAGCCTTGTAGACTTTTCCCAGCAAAATTCACAAGGCTATAGCCTTGAAGACTTTTCCCAGCAAAATTCACAAGGCTTTAGCCTTGTAGACTTTTCCCAGCAAAATTCACAAGGTAGACTTTTTCAAGCAAAAGTCACAAGGCCTTGTAGACCTTTTCAAGCAAAATTCACAAGCCTTGTAGACTTTTGCCTTGTAGACTTTTTCAAGCAAAATTCACAAGGCTATAAGCCTTGTATACCTTTTCAAGCAAAATTCACAAGGCTATATAGCCTTGTAGACTTTTCCCAGCAAAATTCACAAGCCTTGTAGACTTTTGCCTTGTAGACTTTTTCAAGCAAAATTCACAAGGCTATAAGCCTTGTATACCTTTTCAAGCAAAATTCACAAGGCTATATAGCCTTGAAGACTTTTCCCAGCAAAATTCACAAGGCTATAGCCTTGTAGACCTTTTCAAGCAAAATTCACAAGCCTTGTAGACTTTTGCCTTGTAGACTTTTTCAAGCAAAATTCACAAGGCTACAAGGCTATAAGCCTTGTAGACCTTTTCAAGCAAAATTCACAAGGCTATAAGCCTTGTAGACTTTTGAAAGCAAAATTCACAAGGCTATAAGCCTTATAGACTTTTCAAGCAAAAGTCACAAGGTAGACTTTTTGAAGCAAAATTCACAAGGCTATAGCCTTGTAGACTTTTCCCAGCAAAATTCACAAGGCTATAGCCTTGTAGACCTTTTCCAGCAAAATTCACAAGGCTATAGCCTTGTAGACTTTTAGACTTGTAGACTATAGCCTTGTAGACCTTTTGAAGCAAAATTCACAAGCCTTGTAGACTTTTGCCTTGTAGACTTTTTCAAGCAAAATTCACAAGGCTTTAGCCTTGTAGACTTTTGAAAGCAAAATTCACAAGGCTATAAGCCTTGTAGACTTTTTAAAACAAAATTCGCAAGGCTATAGCCTTGTAGACTTTTTCCAGCAAAATTCACAAGGCTATAGCCTTGTAGACCTTTTCAAGCAAAATTCACAAGGTAGACTTTTTCAAGCAAAAGTCACAAGGCCTTGTAGACCTTTTCAAGCAAAATTCACAAGCCTTGTAGACTTTTGCCTTGTAGACTTTTTCAAGCAAAATTCACAAGGCTATAGCCTTGTATACCTTTTCAAGCAAAATTCACAAGGCTATTATAGCCTTGTAGACTTTTCCCAGCAAAATTCACAAGGCTATAGCCTTGAAGACTTTTCCCAGCAAAATTCACAAGGCTATAAGCCTTGTACACCTTTTCAAGCAAAATTCACAAGGCTATAGCCTTGTAGACTTTTGAAAGCAAAATTCACAAGGCTATAAGCCTTATAGACTTTTCAAGCAAAAGTCACAAGGTAGACTTTTTGAAGCAAAATTCACAAGGCTATATATAGCCTTGTAGACTTTTCCCAGCAAAATTCACAAGGCTATAGCCTTGTAGACCTTTTCAAGCAAAATTCACAAGCCTTGTAGACTTTTGCCTTGTAGACTTTTTCAAGCAAAATTCACAAGGCTACAAGGCTATAAGCCTTGTAGACCTTTTCAAGCAAAACTCACAAGGCTATAGCCTTGTAGACTTTTGAAAGCAAAATTCACAAGGCTATAGCCTTGAAGACTTTTTGAAGCAAAAGTCTTGTAGACTTTTTCCAGCAAAATTCACAAGGTAGACTTTTTGAAGCAAAATTCACAAGGCTATAGCCTTGTATACCTTTTCAAGCAAAATTCACAAGGTAGACTTTTTGAACAAGGTAGACTTTTTAAAGCAAAATTCACAAGGCTATAGCCTTGTAGACTTTTTGAAGCAAAAGTCTTGTAGACTTTTTCCAGCAAAATTCACAAGGTAGACTTTTTGAAGCAAAATTCACAAGGCTATAGCCTTGTATACCTTTTCAAGCAAAATTCACAAGGCTATAGCCTTGTAGACTTTTCCCAGCAAAATTCACAAGGCTTGTAGACTTTTTCCAGCAAAATTCACAAGGCTATAGCCTTGTAGACCTTTTCAAGCAAAATTCACAAGGTAGACTTTTTGAAGCAAAATTCACAAGGCTTATAGCCTTGTATACCTTTTCAAGCAAAATTCACAAGGCTATATATAGCCTTGTAGACTTTTCCCAGCAAAATTCACAAGGCTTGTAGACTTTTTCCAGCAAAATTCACAAGGCTAATCGCTGTAGACTTTTTCAAGCAAAATTTGACAAGTTCACTCGTGAAATTTTGGCTGAAAATATGTACAAGGCAATTTTGCCTGAAAAGTGTACAAGGCTTAATTATAGCCTCATGAACTTGTGAAATTGTGCCTGAAAATCTGTACAAGGCACAGTACACATTTGTTCACAAGGCATTTGTAGAGTTCTCTATTTCAGGCTAAATTTCGCCTTGTGTACTTGTCAAAAAATGTGGCTAAATTTTCGCCGAAAATGTGCACAAGGCTAATTCCAATCATCGAAACAAAATGACACAAAGAAGCACAAAATTCATTTTCCACCAATGTATTTATTACAAACCATCTTTTGTGTTGTAGGGTACGTACGGTGGTCTTCTCAAACTCAAAGACAACGGTAATAATAAGAGAGATTTACAGTAGTTAAGGCTGTCACATCAAGCCTAGATCAGATAACACCATGAAGTGAATTGTACACACCATGAAGTGTAAAATAAACACTAAAAAGGGTAGAATTAACACCTTGTAGTATCTTTTTTACACTATGAAGTGATTGTTAACACCATATAGTGTTTTATTAACACTGAAAGCTACGGTTAATGGTGAGATACAGCTTCAAATTTTCTTGTAGACTGACCATTTCAGCTCTTGATGAATCTTCCACAACACTCGTGATTTACTTTTGAAAATACCAAGGCTGTAACTCATCTTTAACACCAAGAAGTGTGAAACACCATGAAGTGTATTGTAAACACTACACAGTGTATTGTAAACACTTCGCAATGTATTGTAAACACTACGCAGTGTATTATAAACACTACTCAGTGTATTGTAAATACTACGCAGTGTATTGTTAACATTACGCAGTGTATTATAAACACTATGCAGTGTATTGTAAACATTACGCAGTGTATTATAAACACTACGCAGTGTATTGTAAACACTACACAGTGTATTGTTAACACTATGCATTGTATTATTAACACTACGCAGTGTACTATAAACACTGTGTATTCTTACCACTATGAAAGTGTATTATAAACACTGAGGTGTTACTACCGATTAAACAAAAGGTGTATTAGAAACACACTGAACTTGGTTTTTTCAGCACTGTGAAGTGTATCTTGAATTTGTAAAAGTGTATTATTTACACCATGGGGGTGTTACTACAGTTTAATCATCTGTGTTATCTCTCAACAGTTCAATATGCTAGGCTATAATGTTAAAACCAGTACATATGAATGTACAGTTAAACTAAATATCGTTCAGAAAGTGTTGCCTGTACAGTGAGGTATCATTTTTTGTTTAAAGGAAACACTGAATACATGGATTATTCTTATAAAAACAATCTTAGCAACCTCGGTGACAGTACAAGCAACAGTTTCTTGCTTTTCTAAAACTACAAAGACAGAGTGCAAGGGTTAAGGCATCATTTTGATTATTATTATTAATGTTATAACTATGTACAAAGTGATTTTAAATTTCCATGACCTATGACCTACGTATGAACTTTAACCCTTCCACTCTGAACTTTTTTTTTTTTTAAATCTCCAGTAATGACTGTTCTACAATGACTGTACAATGTACAAAAAATTCACATTTTAAAGTGAGGTTTATGTAATTTTTTTTTGTAATTTTTAAGTTCTAAATTAACTGAAAATTATGGCCTTAAATTTCTACATTACACTCTGATTAATTACACGTGCATAGCACCCATCAATTAAAAAAAAAACTATTTATACAGAAGTTCAAGAAAAAATATCTTTCTTCATCTTTTAAGTGAACACATGTAGCCTGGAATATTAGTCTATGAATCTTAGTGATACAGTGGAAAACAAAAATGACTTGCAACTCGTCTTGCAATAACTGCCGTATTTATCGGGAGACGCGCCAAGTATTTTTATGGCAGTCAACATACTGGGTAGTTTTCCATTGTTTTCGCAAGCCCTTTTGGGAACTTTTTTGAGCCAAATCTTCAGCTAGCCATCAACCCCATCTCTCTATCTGAAGGAGACAAAGCCAAAGCCAAAGCCAGAGCCAAAGTCAGAGCCCAAGCCATGGTTTTCAAAAGGGCCTATGACGAACCATTAGACCTTATCACAAATACCCCGTACACACGCTTGCGCAATGGGTATTTGAGAAAAAAGTCTCTGAAAATTAACCAGTATGTCTGCTGCCACCAAGTGTCAACATGACTCCCATTGGTTACAGACAAAGCAAGCGTCTTTCCAATACTTTAAAACCACCCATTTGTTTATGTGACTTTTTAAAACCTTATCACGTTCGGCGTTGAGATCCCCCGACAGTCAACTTAAAAAATCATAAAAACACCACCCATTGGCACTGGATAATTGCAAACATATAGAAAACTGCCCTTCAATGCATTTTCCACACCAAATAAGACTATGGCATGGTTCCACCAGCAAACTCATACTTAAGGCTACTTAAAAATAAAAACCCAGAAAAAACACTTCATTAAAATACTGATAGAAAAATAAAACATGAAAACAGGAGGGGCAAGAAAGAAGCAACAGATTCCTAGGTTTATCCACATTGTTTCAACGCAATTACATTTTCTTGTCTTCAGATGGAGGATGATACAGGTTTTAAAAAAAAAAAAGAGGAAAAATAGAAAACCGAAGTAAAATCTGAGTATGACACGTCTTTCTTTGGCAAAGAACAAATAATGTTTTCCAAGATTAGATGAATATTGAACTAGACTACAATAGCTTTATGAAATCATTCAAGCAAAAATATGTTCATAAAAAGTAAAATGTTTATCGGTAAAAATTTCCAAATATAAAACAATCAATGAAACGATAAACCGAATGAACGAATGAATAAAACTGGCATACAATAATGTACTTCAAGGAGTGTGGGAAAAGTTTTTAAGAGACCAACTGAGTTTAGCTCATATAGTTATATATAAGAACTAGAGGGCGCACTGCTGATGCTGCTTGCACAAGACACGCGCGCCATTCTGTACGCGCCTTGATTATGAAGTACTCGTGGGAGTTTGTGTTCATTGAACGCTACGCAATGCTGTTTTGTCAACTTACAAAATGGCCACACAAACACGCTGTGTGATGCTGTTTTGTCAACTTACAAAATGGCCGCATGCGCGCATGCTGGGCTGCTTACATAGGCCAGTGCGCCCTCTAGTTCTTATATATATCTCTATGGTTTAGCTAAGGTATCACAGATGACATCACAATGGTAAAAAACATACAGTGATAGTCCATTGATAGACCAAAGCTGATATAGATAGATGGATTGCACGTAGCGTCATTGATTGCCATATTTGATGATATCCAATGGGAAAAGTACGCGCGTGTGCTCGCAATGCGCATAAGTCTCAGTCAATGATAGCCTTGCACGCGTGCACATTTCATCAAAGATAGTTGTCAATAACGTCATGTGCAATCTATTGACTTAAAGTGTACAGTCAAACATCAAATTCATCTCATGCCACATGAAACTTAAAAACAGCATTTTAAACAATTTTCAACGCAAGGTTTCTACCCTGTTTTGGCAAATTAAAACAGCATATACATGGAAATCTTTCACAATGCAGAACTTCAGGGTCTACTTTCAGAAGGTACATTAAACTCAAATTTATGTCTGACTTTGTTCCACTGTGGGGGGAAAGCGGGATTTTATACGAGGGATAAAATGAACAATGTGTGGCTGTTCAACCCGGATCTAACAACAATTCTCCATTGTGACTTGGGCTCATATTTTATACCTCAGTGCACAATCAGGTATTATTCAAGTGACACAGTAACCTCCTCTTGCATTGTTCAATACATCATAGAAAACTGAATAGGTATTATATCAACGTCTGCTAGTAACAAAGGAACTAATGACAAATCTTCATTCATTAAAAAAATGCATTGTTTACATATCAGGTTACTTGTTTATCACATACACCACCGATGGTTAATTGGAATTGAGCCAAACATGATTTGATGTATTTTTTTTATCGCTGTAATAAATAATTGAATTTTTCATGTTAAACCCTTAAAAAATGTGGTCGGGATCCTGTTGTTTTGTCGAGAATCCCGACGAGCTCCATTGGGATCCCAAACACATTTTTAAAAGGGAAGAATACACCAATCAACAAGTCAATCTACAACTCCTGTCCAATCAGAGCTCGCCTAGAATTCTACATAAAAAATTGTATTTCAGTGTAAACCGCATATTTAAGGAAGTGGCTGTAATTGCATAAAACAAATGATGCATGAAAAGCAAACAATTTTCCGCGAACTTAACTGCAAAATGATGTGTCCTCATGTCTGTTCATGAAGCTAAATACATGTGGCACAATTTATTTTCCCCTCAGAATATGTAGCTTGTTTCACATTTCTAGCTCTGGCCTCATTGAGGTCAAAGGATGACCTATTACTGGCTGTGGTGCAAACCATTGTTTGACCTCAGCAAAGGCTACTGAATCAAGTGATCCATTTCTAGCATTCTCAGTCGCAAATGGTTTGGCAACAACAAATAACATTCAAACCATCATGATGCAAAGTAGATTAACGCAACGTGTCTTTACTATGATCATTATCCCCCAAGATTCTCTACTTCCATTCTGTTAAGTTAATATTACAATCTAGATTTTAAAGAAAAGAAAACAAAAAACGGGATCTTTTTTTCTTATAGAGGTCTGAGATTAACAAGGCGAAAAGGTACAGAAGATGAACTTTGGCAATTGTTGAAGTTATTTGCAAGGACCATAAAAAAAAACTTGTCATTTACTGTGACCAAAGCAACGGCATGCCTGCATGCAAAACTCACTGCTTCTTCCTTTTTCTTAATAAAACTTACAACTGTTTTAAAAAGAAAACCCAACAATGTACAAGTCACTTTAAAAAAATTCCAGCTAGAAAACAAAGGTTAATTTCATTGGCATTTTTTTAAAACATTTAAAATCTTCAGACAATAAATAGCGTAGCCTTTTGCGTAGTGGCTCTCGTTATGACTGGCTACGTTAATATGTATATTGGAAACCCAAAACAGTTTGGAATATGTAGAGAATAAATAATTGTTCACTATTTTAGCTGCATTTGTGTAAAGTACAGCTTCACACAGGATATTGTTTAGGAAAAATATGCCATTGGTTTTTTTTGTAAATTTAACAATAGTTTCAATTTCATAGCTGATAAATACACTTTTTGTCTTTAAACTACATTTCTTTTCTGTCAAAGAACCCAGCTTTTGTTTGTAGAAGAGTTCTTTGTAACAAATGTTCATATAGTGAATTGATTGTTTCAAGATCCAATAGTGCATTCTCATTTCATTTATCCCACAATGGTTTGAAAATCGATTTCGGCTGGTAAGATGTGAACCAATGCTAAAACACAGTCGTTCACAACTATCACCAATACTGCTCGCTTAAAATGACAAAACTTGATGTGATAGTTAAAATGAGAACCCTTCAAACTGTTTACATGGTTTGATTGAGGTTTCGCACTCAAGTCTAATCTATCGCCAGTAATTCATTTCAACCTATAAATACTTGACTTTTTTGTTTCTGAAAAAAAAAAAGACAAAACACTTCTGGGTTAATTGGATTCAATGAATCAAGTTTGGTAGTAGACGCTAATTAGTTAAAAATGGCACATTCATTGATAAACGATGTGTGTCACACGCTGTAACAGATATGTTTTTTTAATCTCGTTTATGTGCACTCAATTAGCGAGTCAAATTGTCGTAATGAGACAAGGAAGATGTAAATGATGCCATATGACCTTCACTTGGTTTAATGTTTTGCAGCTGTTGCAAGAAATCAACAGAGTGACTTTGATATGATAAAAGAGCCCCTGTTCAAAAACCTTGATCATAATTGTGATTTACTTTCAGAAATTCCACAAACTAAACATTTTTTTTTTTTTTTTTTAAGGGCAGAAAATGCATTGCGGGATGTGAATATATTGTCCAATAATGGTGCATTTTGGAAGCAACAGCCAAAAATCATTGGCAGTTAGAACCCCCTAAAAAATACAAACAAAAATTTAAAAATAAAATCAAATAAAACCATAATACACACTTAATATTTCTCTCGGCTTAGTATTGTACTGCATTTCAAAAAAAAAAAAAAAAAAATGTTGACAAACCAGATCTGAAAGGCAATGTTACTGTTGTTAATTTTCATATTTACAAATTAAGAGATGACATATTGGTTGGTCTCGACAATAAGCAACTTATCAAGTAACTATGTGGTTTTATCAAAACTGAAATGAGGCAAACAGCCAGTCTTGAAAAATTAAAAAGCAAAATGCCTACACTGTTTTACATGCACGCATTACTTGAAGACGCTTTTTTCCCTTTCTAGTCAATTTTCAATATATACAAGAGTATCAAACACTTAAAAAATAATGGCACGTTGTTTTAAGAATAAAAATAAGCTGAAAAACAGATGGAATACGTATGTGTGACAATGAATACACCACTCCACCAAAAAACCCAAATAAAAAAGCCATGTCATCGTGTCTGAAATACTTGTAAAAACACACGTACAAACGCACACACACACAGAAAACTCTATACGGTAAACATTAGAGTGATGGGGGTTACACGGATACAACATCCTTCCATCTTGGAAGATAACAATTAAGTTTGGATTCAGGTCTTCAAATAATCTCTTAGAATTCTGGAACTACTATTCCATTTAGCAAGGAGCATTAACTTGTAAAGTGTTCATTTTGAAACTCCTGAACACTAGGAACAAACAGACGATTGTGTTTGACCAAATTCATTTTCCCGCTCTTTTGTTTGGGTTATAATTTAAAACAGAGAGCTTTTTCCCTTTGAACAATTGTTCCGCTGAGCGTGACTGACATGTTTTGGGTTGTTGAGTTTCTTTCTTCTTCAAATAACCCTGAAATGATGAAGTGTTAACAAATCTTTACCCAAACCTCCATGAAAGTGCGTCGTTAGTCTAAAACTTGGCTTTTTCATACAAATGAACTCCGCTTCAGTCAAAACAAAGGTCGTTAAACATTTAAACCACAGATTATTTTGTTTGGTAGGCAGTATGCAACAGGTAATTCATACCCCCCTTTTCTCCCAATGTCTTATTCAACTCATTTTTACATAAATAATTCCTTGTATAAAACGATTTGGCAAAACAGACAAGTTTGCGTAAATATCTAATACAGCCAGCAGAAGGTGTATTTCATTGTTTGGCAAAATAGTTTCAGGAAATAAAGGCATACTTCTGTTTTGGGACAATTCTTGTGTATAGAAACCATTAACTCTCATGAAAGAGCTATGAAATCAAAACAGGCTACCGTTATCTTTGCCTTCCCTACCAGTAAGAAGAATAATATATACTCAACGGCAAAATCAAGTATCTGATCTGGCGAGAAGGCCTCTTCGCTGTATATCTCCACATATTTTTGAAGTCCTCAGGGGAGGTGGCGGGTGGCGCCTAAGATTGACCAGATTTTAGAATCAAGTCCGCCATGTAAACAATGCTATTTCATATGACCACCATACATTTAATGGTCTTTTGAACTCCCACTGGCGGCACAATTCAGTTTCTAGAGAATCTCTCCGGCGCGATATATCAAGAAGCACAGAGGTCCACATTAAGAGAGCAATGAAGACTTGAAAATGTTTGTTGCGCAGAACAAAAGCAGACTTCGCAGAGAAGAACAGTCTTGTGAGAACAGTTGGTCAGACATTGCGATAATACAAACATGGCACATAAGGAAAACTATAATTGATTCTTGACGAAAAGTCCGCTATCTTCTCACTTGAGAAAGAAGAATGTCTACGTGTATATTTCATCTATTCAAAATCAGTTTAAACATGGAGGGAGGCCATCTTTTTTGATTCAGAATCTGGTGAAGCAGCGATCAGTCACTGTTTTAGGATGAATCGGTGGCACAATCAACAATCACAACTCTCCGCTCGTTCCTGGGGAGCGGCGTCACGACGCCCCCACCACCTCACCCCCGCTGGCTCGGCCGGAGACGTGCTGGTTGGCATACTGGGTCATACTCGGGTCATATATAGAGTGGGGTTGGGTGTGAGGGGGTAATGGTTCCCCACCGTAACCCCCTGTCTGGGATATGACCTGCCGTAGACTAGCAACCTAGAAAGAAAAGAAGGAAAAATTATGAGGAAAAGAAGGAAAAATTACGAGCAACAGATACTGCAAATATCTTTTGTTATAAATCGATTATTAGCACAACATGCTTATAATAGTTTTTCAAATCTCCTTGTACAATGATTGAAACGATCTTAGTTCTTTATGACAATGCCAATAGAAGTGCCCTTTAAAAAATTAAAATGGCCTTTCAAAGATCTCCAGGCCTGCAGTCAGCATTAGTTGGACTAGCGTTTACTGAACAGCTATGCTTTTAGCTACTGGGCAATCTCGGTGGTCTAGTTGGTAAGACACTGCTCTAGAGTTGCAAAGGTCCTGGGTTCGAATCCCAACCTGGTAATATGCCTGTGATTTTTTTTTTCACAGAGCTCGGGAAAGCACTGACTATACAGTGCTCACACACATCGGTGTATTTGGGTAAAACAAAGTTAAAAGATATGCCTTCCTTTCAAATTCTGCAATCCAATCCCAGTGTTGTTAGAATTTCATTTGAAGCTTTTTCCATTTTTACAATGAGGTTCAAAAACAACAAAAGGCGCCAAGATCTACGGATGGATTGGATTGGATGGATGGATTTTGACTTCGAGGAGGTCCTGGGTTTCCATATCAGTTCCTCCTGTGATTAAAGACAGTGGACACTATTGGTAATTGTCAAAGACCAGTCTTCTCACTTGCTGTATCTCATCATATGCACGAAATAACAAACCTGTGAAAATTTGAGCTCAATCGGTCATCAAATTTGCGAGATAATAATGAAAGGAAAAAAACACCCTTGTCACACAAAGTTTGGTGCTTTCTGATGCTTGATTTCCAGACCTCACATTCTAAATATGAGGTCTCAAAATAAAATTCGAGAAAAATGACTTCTTTCTCGAAAACTATGTTACTTCAGAAGGAGCCGTTTCTCACAATGTATTATACTATCAACAGCTCCCCATTACTCGTTACCAAGTAAGGTTTTATGCAAATAATTATTTTTAGCAATTACCAATAGTGTCCACTGCCTTTAATTCATTTACTTTAAGTCAAGAAAACAACGGTGACAGATAAGAAGAAACAACAGCAAGACTGGGAGCAATAAACGATGGGACAAGACAAGGTGGAAATAACTTGCAGAAAGAGTGAAAATGAAATGTGAGGAGGTTTTCAAAAAATGAGGAATAACGAACATTATGATTACAGATATCGATCATGATAATTTTGTTTAACTCTAATGATTCTGATTACTGTTATTAAAATAATGTTGATGATGATGATGATGATGAAACAAAATGACTGTATAGTTTATGAACACACTGATGCTTTTTAAGATATTTTTTTTATACAAACAAAAACTGGAACATGACTGGGCAACAAACAAACAAACAAACAAACAAACAAACAAACAAACAAACAAACAAACACACACAAACAAACAAACAAGCAACAAACAAACAAGTAAACAAACAAACAAACGAACAAACAAACAATCAACGAACGCACAATCAACGAACGCACAAACAACGAACGAACGAAGGAACAAACGAAGGAATGAACAAACCAACCAACAAACAAACAAAAAAACAAACAGACACAAAGATTATTTTGGGATCAGGAACACTAGTTGATCTAATAAAATCAGAAAAGCGGATCAGTAAAAGCTGGTCATTCTAAACAAATCACAAAAGCTGACTGTGTTAATAACGATGAGGATAAAAGAAACAAAACAAAAACTAAAAACACGCAGACAAAGATTACAGAAAGAAAATGACCCCTGAAGGAGCTTACAGCGTACGAGTGTGTGTCAGTAGTGTACCTGTGACTGAACGTTGGCTCCCACTTGACTGGCCATGTTGTAGCTGTCTCCGTTCTGTAGGTTCATGAATGACCCCTCCTGGCTCACCATCTGACCCTGGGACGACATGTAACCACCTGAACCTGTCGTGGGCAAGGAGTAAATAAAAACCTTCTTAGAAAAATGTACGAAAACTGCAAAAGAATAACAAGAGTTCTCTACAGGGTTAAATTTTGTCTGGGGGCAAACCAATCCTGCACGATCGCCGAATTGCGCAAATTATTCCTGATTTTGTTCGGGCGCCACATTTTTTAAACGGGGGGTATTCGGTACATTGAGAATTTTTGATAGATTCTGCTAACAGCCGAATTCTGCGCTTACGATCACCATTCTCCGCTTAAATGCAAGCACCAAATTTCTGCGCTAGTTGTGTTTGAGTAGAGTACCTAGTAATGTGGAGTAAGCATGTGTACAAACCAAAACTCCCAACTAACTTGTGAAATAAGCTTGACATCAGGGGGGAATTCCCTGCTTCTGCAGGCGCTGATTCTTTGCTTACAGTTGTCAGAACCATGAAATCGGGTACTGTTCCCCAAATCCAAGCTACTAAACTTAACTTACCCTGATTACTACCATTGCCTGTAGGTGTGCTGGGTGCCGATGGAGGCTGACTCTGATTGCCATCGTGTTGTGACGTTGCTACAGATACTGCGGCGGCTGCATTCTTAGCTGCATATAGATTAGCCTCTTCCTGGGCCTTGCCGATATTCTTCTTATAGCGGATTCTCTTGTTGCCGAACCAATTTGAAACCTGTATAAAGTAGAAACAGGCAGAGGAAATAAAACATCACTTTTAAGTTTGAAGTATGAGACCAACTCATTTTACAACGCACCATGTAATCGTTTACACGATGCTGTGGCGCAATATGCTGCCAATCAAACCTGGAATACCAGAGCGAACCCCTTCTCTTTTCGATAAGTGCACTTGGTTCTTGTACAGAAGTTACACATCACACGGGACCAACGGCTTCACGTCCCATCCAAAGGACAAATCATCATGGATAAGTGTCACAACTGGGACTCGAACCCACATCCTGCTGATCAGAAACACCAGAGTTTGAATTCGGTGCTCTTACTCACTGGGCCAAGACACGCCACAGGGAGGATGATTTGGGGGGGGGGGGTTATATTCCTTACCTGTGCAACCGTTATCGCACACTTCCTTGCAAGTTCTTCCTTGGCCTCTTCACTGGGGTATGGGTTGCTCAAATGTGAGTAAAAATATTCATTTAGGATCTCTGTGGCTTGTTTACTAAAATTCCTTCTTTTCCTCCTGAGAAATAAAAAACACACAAAGAAACAACTTGTTAAAGGTTTTGTGTAATGTTTGTACTAATACAAAAAACACAATTTCTACAGAATTACAATAAGCTTTCACAGTTTTAAGATAAATGAAGGTAGAAAGCTTCCCTTATTATTACTTGCCGAGGTGCTGTAGTTTTTGAGAAATTGGTAAACCAATGCACCAAAGTTGTTTTGCGTGAAGTGGCATGTCGAATGGCTTTGGCTGTAGATCCTAACAGTCGTGTCTGGCATTGACTTCCACCTCTGGGACCCTGGTGCGAATCCACTATGTGGATTGGGTTTTCAGTCCCTACTAATGACTGTGTGGGTTTTTCCCTGGAATATTTCTCTGGGGTTTACCTCCCACAACTGAACTTTCTTCATCATCTTCTCTTCTCTTTTGGCTCTTATAAGAGCGATGAGAATATTGATCCAGATCCAGATCCAGTCAAGTTAAGACTGAAATATCTGTCCTTAAAAAGTCCTTACCTTGCGTCTAGAAACCTGGACCTCAGAATCATGACCGCCTCACACGTGCTCTGTTTAAGCTGAACCTGAATTGCGTTGAACTTTCTGTGGATGATGTTGACCATTCTCTCGATCTCCTTGGGCGCGATCGGCCGCGTCCGACTCTGTTCTCTCAGGAGATTCATTACATGTGTTGTGAACTCGTTGCATGCCTGCTGGGGGTGGACAGTGAAGAACCGGTGGGGGAAAACAACCAAAAATATCAGCTGAATTAAATAATTTTGATAAATATAAATATAACTGACTTTAACTTGGAAGGGGAAAAAAATGAACCAAGTTATTGTTCAAATAGTCTTCGATGTTTAAAGTACTGATTTAAGCTCAGAAGAATGATCTTATTCATTGATGAACCATTGGCATTAAATTCAACCTTTATACTTCAAGGAGAAACATATTCTAGTGGATTTTCTTCAGAACACAAGAGGGCGGTATACATAATGGACTGTTAAGTGGATTCTCAGCCCCTCTGGGTTTTGATTGTACTACAACTAGTGATTTTAGTTATAGATTATAACCTTTTCATTCTGTGCAGTTTTATACATCTTGTGTCACAACCAAAAGATTAATATCGCCCAACCAATTCCATGTAAAGTTAAACTTGTTTAAGATGACAGAAACATGAAAAGATGCACGGTCTCGCAATTAAGACATTTTTGCACCCAGCAGGAGAGTTAATTAAGGGCCCCTTAGCTGACATTGATTAACCCACCTGCTCGTATTTCTCAAGCTCTGTATGATAGATCTGCCTGATCTGTGCTAGTTTGGCTCGGTAGTCCGAGTGCTCGATGGCGTTGTCGGGTTGCCCCGGTCCGCCTCCAGACGCCGCTGCTGCTGCGGCCGCCGCTGCTGACCCACCGCCCTTCTCCGGTCCGGCGACGCCTTCTGCGATGAGCATGTTGTCAAGACGCATCAGCTGTGGATCGGGAGGCTCCTCCTCTTGTGCACCTCTGATACTAAGAACTGTGTGATGAAAGAAAGAAGAAAGAAAAATCGATTAAGAAAGAAATTATGAGCGGTTGAGACTTGTTACTCATCAGATTGTGCAACTCTTTTTGCTAATCCGACCGTTGAATGATCATACAATAGTTTGATAGGATAACGACACCGTTCCAGCCTGGAATGCGATATCAAAGACTGAAAGTGTCTGAACTGTACTGAGTTATATCTGTTGACAGTTTCTATCGTCAGTTTGTAGAATCGGCTGTTATCTAGTTCAGCATGGTCAGTCAACTACCTTCAAGTTTTGGTGTATAGTACTAAATACTGTGTGGATGGTCTACACTACGGAAAACAACTGTAAACTCAAAACAGGGTCTGAGCAAATACCGTTTACATCAATTCAAACAACAGTAAAATCACCATTAACTAAAAACAAAGACATTTAAAAAACAAACTCACAAGTGAGACTTCCAAAGTTGTAACAACCCGTTAAATCAAACATTGACAAAACAATTCCATATTTAAGTTACATGACGCTGGCTTAACAATCCACGGGTATGTTCGATTGATCTCTACAGGTATAAACATGACCAAGAATGCATGCACACAGACTTTTAAGATCCCAAAGAAGCTGAGTACATATACTACAAAGAAGAGACGACGCAAACACCATGTATGTACTCAGGGCATTGCTCACATTTATTTAATATCGAGTTTCAGCCATGTTTGCAGCAGAAAATGAAATACAAATAAATCTGTGTGTACAGATTGTATCAAAAGAATACTACAATAATGCTTGCTTTATGGTTGTGTAAGTACACAGATCAGAACACACTTTTTCAGTGCAACACCAAAAGCAAAATGATGATTTTTTTCTTCTTTTCACTTCTGCTGTAACCTTGGCCAGTTGGGCTTCATCAACTCATCTACTGCCCTCTTGTGACGTTATTGGAATCCCTCATAGACTGGCACTATTATAACATACACACATTGTGCAGAAAAGTAATGGGGGACCTGATCAAAAAAAGACTTCATCTAATTATGTATGACGCTTTTCAATAAAAAGTCTCTTTGTGCTGAATAAATTGTCTTTTCTCTTTGAAAACATACACCACATTCACAATGTGTTTATGTGTTATATATTATATGTCACATCATGTCACGAAACATGTCAGTCATCTTCAACAATGCATCTGAATGTGCCATATCATTTCATACTGCGTCATGACATGTCACAATGTGTCACAATGCATCACTGTGTATGACAGGTCCTGTCACTTTCTGTCACAACACTCCTCCCAAACGTGTCACAACAGGTCACGTCTGTCATCATCCAAAAGTCCCATATCCCTAGTCTCATCATGGTTTCTAAATAGCCGTCATCCATCATGTCCTATCATGTCACACATGAATCCTAAGGCTGCATCTCCCTTTAAAGGGTTTTGATACTATTTGTGGAACAAGTTTTTGGCCATGACATAAATCCCTACTCTCTTTGAATGAAGTAGTACATGTATGCATAGAAGCAGAAATGATGTATGTAATACTTGCTCCAGCCATAGCACAGAACCACACTGAATCCCCATCATGCCCCGCTCCACACTCCTAACATTGTACACAATTTTTACTTAAAATTACACAAACCCAAACCACAATATCCACATAGTTGGCCCATTTAATACCTCATCCCAATCTCACTAACAAATCAGCATCATTTTATCTGGAGATTGTGGCATAAAAACCACAATTTGAAATTATTTTGGAATCACCATCCAGAGTTTAATAGCTAAGCTCAAAGTAAGAACGAGACAAAACTGGTTTGTATTAGTGGACACATGAACTGAACTTTTTAGCAGCCATTTTTTTACAAACCAATATGGGCATGGTTAGTTCTGGCTTCATTTTCCTTGCTTCTAATATATTTTGTACAAAATGTGCAAACAGAATAAACTATAAACTTACAAACATGTGTAAAAGTAAACAATTTTGGGACCCTCGGAACAATAATCACAACACACCCTGTGAATTGTGTTCAAAACAAAAAGTGCAATACAAAGACGTTCCTCCTAATTACACACACACAACTTTTAACTCCATTTCCCCAAAATCGTTGACTCTGGTATTCCGCAAATTGGTACGTTGGTCCCCCTTTCTCTTAATTTGCTGTGACCTAAAGCTGTGGTCAGGGGAGTTGAACAATGAACAAGCCTTCTATATCAGTACCTTGCTTACAGTGTAGTGTGGGGCCATTGACACTGAGTAATGGGCCAAATATTGGCCTTGTGACCCCGTCAGAATGCAGGAGCGTTTACATCTGCTGTGTATAATGCACATGTAGGGACCCCTGTACGGTCACATGCAGTTCAAGTTTAACCATGATTAAAGGCACATTATACAGAGTTGTAACAGTAAATAACTCTCGTTGTATCCCACATTTATAGGCCTGCCACCACAACTTTAAGTTCAATAAGTATCGATTAATTTGAACTTTTTTTTAAAACAATTTTTTGCAGTGGGTGCATTTATTTTGAGATTGAAACAAAAAAATACACTAGACTTTCAGTTTTTGTCAGGTACAATCTAAACAAACCCAAAAGAAAAACAAAATCAAACTAGACATTTAGTTTTTGTCAACAATCTTTAAGGACAAAAACAAAATAAATGAAATAAAACTGCCATATAATTTATATCTGTCACATTGCCTCTGCTTTCAACTACTGCACATGATGAAAAATGAAAGGGGAGTGCAGATACCATTCATCATCTACCACTATGGGTCACATGATGTCAATGGGGCCAATCCCATAGCTGTCAGTATATCCAGCCGTTCAGTCTCCGGTGAAGTCCCCTACGCCAAGGAACTAGACTCAAATCCGTTCCTGGGCTGGAGGCCCCCCCAAAAATTCAAGAGACAATGCTCCCCGGCCCACACACACACATTAGCACTTTCATTCAGAATCTTAAAAGAGAGACAAGAAAATAAAACCCCGGCGAATGATTTCAAAAATCCTACACAAATTGTTACAGTTGCCACTCCAAAATCATCATTTGCGTCTCAATATTAGCATTCAGTGTGCAAAATAAGTTCAGTTAAAAAACTTTTGCTGTGTAAAACTGCTGGACGAAATCGTTCCCTGCCCTCCATTCCAGTTGATATCCTGATGAAATTGAAATTTTGATATTTGAACGAAAATAATACATCCATTGCAGGAAACAAGAAATATGTGGGCAAAACAAACACCTTATTATCAAACTGTCTTCTTATACGCAACAAAAGAAAGAAAAAAAGGTGCAGAAGAAAAAGTTGGACTATAACCTTCGGTACAATTCCCTGCCCACTTACATAATTTCCATTCATGCGTATAAATCCACAATGACACAGCAGCTGAGCCCACATCCTAAAAGCAAAATCCCTTCCTCCATTACGCCTTATCCCTGATTAAAACTAGGCAAAGTCTGAACTCCACCCAGTGCGGAAACCCACCTAGTTAAACCCACCCAGTTCACTAAGGCGAGACATGCTAATTTGCTAAACCCACTCCAGCAATCTGGCTGTCAATTCCTCTCACACGTTAACTAACCTCGTTACGGTGTCCTTAATACTATACAGCCTTTGATATTATTTTGACATGTTGCTGAAGCAATCTCACTTGACATGGCGGAACTGGCCGACAAGTCACCACAACTGGTAAATGATTCCACTCATTTTACTCAAAAAGCCCCCCCCCTCCCATCCCGGTTTCTTTCCAATAGTTTGAAGTTTGAAAGATTAAAGAGCCACATTTGATTGTAAATTAGGAGACTTCAACATATCTAATATTAATTCTCTTGCATTTGTAAGAAGGTGACACAAGAAAATACTACAAACATTACAGACCTCTTAGTGTTTTTTTGGGGGGAAAAAAACCCCCAAAACTTCACTCTAACTTTCACAGGAAAAAGTCCTGGTACAGCAGCAACTTTGATTTGAAAAAGTGTTGTTGTTGTTGTTGTTGTTGTCAACAAATTTAGCTAACTTCAAAACAACATACCTTAAGACTTATTTGTGCAACAGCTATCATTGTTTATGCCACACCATCCGTTTGGCTCTAGTCCAATGCCGATAACACAGTGGTACACACTTGACACTCTATATGAGATGGCAAGTGTGCATGTTGTTATAAACTTATAATGTCTGACCTTATTAATCCAACTATCAGCAGAGGTCATGATCGACTAACTTCTTAAATGACACAAGCCTATGACTCAAAAGTAAGGGCCGTTAAAATTGGTTAAGAGTACTGGAGAGCTGTTGATGTAGAAGTGATACCTTTTGAAGTAATGTAGTTTAAGAGAAGGAAGTAGTATTTCACCCTAAATGTGAATTGCAGAAAGGCTTCAGAATTGAAGACTTTCTCAGGCATCTACAAGGATGTTTTTTTGTCCTTTCATTACTTTCTTGCAACTTCGGTACCATTTTAAACAGATACCATTCATGCGCATTCATCTAATTTTTTGAAACAAATTTCTGGCTATACTATGAATCTTTCATTTATTACATGAGTAATCAATGATTTGTTTTAAAAGAATTTTTTGGGTCATTTTAATAATTGAATGAGAGAGAATGAGATGTGTTGATAATCAAAACCAAAGTATAAAGACAATCAATCACCCTGAGATACAATATGTTTTCTTTTCATTGAATTTCCTTCGACATCCAACTGATGTGCAGGCACAAATAACAGGATAAAAAATAAAAAAAAATTGGAGAAAAAAAAAAACCCAAAAGCTATAAATTGCGCAGTAGAGAAGAAATGTCAGTCCGTGAAGATTAAAAATCACACCAATATTAATAAAATCATGATACTTTTTCTTAAAACTGTCCAATTTGGAAACCGATAGGGAATTTTTTTTGACTTGTGGTGGTAGTCAACAATGTGACAGTGTTCTGAGAAAATGTCAGTCACGCATGCAAGAGGTAGCAGTAGTGGCAGGCAGGCAACACCATCAGTCTTAGTAAATACAAGTCAACCAGGAAAGACAGATCCAGGGTGGACTTTTTTCCTCATTGGAAATGACAGGTAAAGTGTCAGGGATCAAATAAAGATGAATGGGTCCAACCAGTTAGAAGCTGTGCCGAGATTGATTGCACAGCAAGACTGGGCAGTCCTCCTGCTTTTTTTTTTTTGCTTTTTTTTCCTCGCTCCTTTTTTTCTTCTCGTTTCCCTCCCCGACCCCTTAAGTATGTTCAGATGCAATGAGAAAACCTACGAGGTGTGTTGTATGTGTTCCGTTTTGGGGGGTAGGCTAATAGTGTTACAAATACAGATGGGGAAATAAAACAAGAGGCGACACAGAGCGGAGTTTTTCTGATTGGAACGGCATCGAGCTCAGCTACATCAGTGTCATCTCTCGACCAGCTTGATTCGCTTGGTAAAGGGCTTTATAGTGTTACAGCCAGTGGTATGGTGTCACGGGAGCTAGCTGTTTCTATACTTGTTATAACTCAGAGTGCCTCTGACTGTGAGTGTATGAGTGCTTAACGGTTGGGATTAATTGGAAAACCATGGTGTATAAGACTCGTTCGTTTGTCAGTTGAAACGAAAGAAGTTTGGAATAAAAAACTTGTAATGTCTTTCAAGATTTAGACCTATCGAAAAAATCTACTGAGATTACCCAAATAAGTATTAAAATTTATAATAATAATTTATGTTTAACGTTATTACAAATGAGGATGTATAGTAAGTTACAAAAAGCTCAACTCCAACTGTCACTTAGGAATTACGGTACGAATCAATCAATCAAAATCCATCTCACACTAGTACATATAAGAATGTTTTCTTTTATAAAATCGACAGCCGTTTAGAAACTTCCAACACCAGTAACAAAGTTTATTTAGTCTTGGATCAATGATGGGTACAAAATAAGCGCCCAGTTGAAGTTATGAGAGGGTTGTTTGGTACATGTACCCCCGCCACTTAGCAGGTGTACAGGCCGACAGGGGTAGATGAATGCCCTTCATCCTGTCCCCCTACTACTGGCATGGCGCCACAGGGGACGTCCACGAAGACGCTATCGGATGATAGCATCTGCTTCATCCAATCCTTGATTCCATCAACAATCCCCCAAGTGAGAACACTTCCATTGCCACTCTGCCCGGTCCTAACCATCACAACAAGCCAAGCCGAAACCGGGGGTAAAGACGCGCCGCCGAAAAACCGCTAGACCCGAGCGGGTAGGGCCCTCCTCAAGAGTCATCAAGACCAGGTGGGGGAATGTTCGTTAGACGATGAAAAGCTGCGCGCCTCGTACTCACCCCCGGAGTAGTAAATTTATACGCCCTTCACTGTAGCATGTATTGGATTTCTTTGTCAAATCAATCTTTAAGTGTTTAGTTTCATAACACAGGATAACGGCATCCGCTTGTGCACCGTTTTCTTCACGCATCACCACAGGCCAAAGGATTTTCAAAACCTTTACACAATTACACTGTTTTTACACCGTTATTTTTTTCCGCCTTTCCTGTGCTTGTCATCATTTTCAGCAAAGCGTGGGGGTATGTAGGTTAATGGCCAGTGCACAATTTCAGACGATTGTAGCAATATAGCGGGAATTGAGAACGATTCCATTAGGCGTTTTCTTTCCGCGCTGACAAACCCCAATGATCAAGAATAACATCCAAACTCAATGGATTAAGTATGAAATTGAAGGAAATTTCTCAAGTAAAAATAACAAGCAATGTCTTACAGTTTGTTTTGTTTGGCTTACAATGCCAGGATTTTCAAACAAGATCAATACCTCCCCCCAGATAAAAGTTTGACAACTTCTTTTAGATGACAATTTTTATTCTGTTCAAAGTGACTTGCAGAATTTTTTTTCTCAATTTGGTTGGAATGGAATGAAGAAAAAAACCTGACTCTGTTTAAACACGCCCTACTTCATCTGAAGCTATTGTGAACAAAATGATGATTTTTTTTTTCAGTGGAAACAATGTTCAACAAAGAACAACTTCCTAAAATAGAAAAAGTAAGGGCACAGAATTTTTTTTTTATTTAAGTTTAATCGGAATGGAATGACAACATGTCCTACTTCTTCTGAAGCTATTGTGAACACAATGATGAAAATTGTTATTTTGTTCCCTTTGAAAACAAGGTTCAACAAAGAACAACTTCCTCAAAGAGAAAAGGTAAGGGCACAGAAAAAACATGTGTAGTTTAATTGGAATGGAATGAAAAAAAAAAACGCAACTGTTACAAACATGTCCTACTTCATCTGAAGCGATTGTGAACACCAATTTTTATTTTGTTTTAAGTCGAAGCAATCTTTTACAAAAGGAAAACTTGCTAATAGGAAAAGTAAGGGCACAGTAAAACATGTTTAATTTAATTGGAATGGAATGAAAAAAAAAGCGCAACTCTGTTACAAACACGTCCTACTTCATCTGAAGTGATTGTGAACACACAGCCAATTTTTACATCATCTCCCGGACGCTCCATTAAATATGCATGTAATAAGTTTGGGCCAGGGGACCGGCCCGTTGAATAATTCAACACTGTGCCGTGTTGTCTTTGACGATTAATCTCTGAGGTGTTGGGAAGGATGGTGTCGCAATACAACTCATCAGAGAATACCACTCGCAAGGCTGATCGCAAAAAGGAAAGAAAATAACGATGGGGGGGGGGGGGAGGTTGCTGTATATAAAGAGTCACAATAGTGTCTGTTTTCAATGTTTGCTCGTTGTATACAAAAAATGAGGAGTAGTGTTTAATCCATTGTCGAGTGTACAGTGTACACCCCGAAAATTGTGTTGAGTGCGGTTGGGGTCTTTTGACAGTATCAAACTCCCGTTGGGAGTTTTCCATTGTGGACAGCCATTTTGTGTGACTGCAAAGGTGCCGTAAAGCTTGTTGTTAACAGTCAACCCATTCATTCCCGATCGGCTCAGGACATGTCCGCTTAGCTCTCTCTCTCTCTCTATTCACCAACTTGCAGAGAATGAAGAATCAGTTGTAATTGATGGAAATACGGGTTCTCGGACGAACCCTGTGCAGCTGCGATAAGCCCCAGCTAGTAAGGGTCGGTGCAAAGCTCGTTAGGCAGGCCCTAGGACATCTTGGCAAATCCAATTTCCCTAGCAATCAGACTAGCAACGTGGCGGCCATGAGCTTGCTCTAAACCACAATCTCAATGTCTCTCTACTGCTGTGACACAGCAAACCTCTGCATTTACCGATTTCTTGTTCCCACCGATTTTCTCTTTTTTTACCCTCCTCTCCCCACTGGAATACGCCCCAACGCCAACAAAAATCCCCCCTGAAGAAAACCATCCAGCAACTGGCTGGTCAGCCTGCAGTTTTCCTCTTTTTTTTTATACTCCTAACTGGCCAGCAAATGTAATTATACAAGCACCAAACGGCATTGAGTGTATGCCATGTCATTAGAACGCACAGAACCCGATTAGCAAGTGTATAATTGCATTCTCTGGCAATCGGATGGCCGAGATTTTCTTACGGGCACTTCTTTGTATCGGCGCGAGGAATAACTTAGTCTTGCATTTGATACATGCACATCTCAGCAAGTCCCGTTTTGGGCTCTCAAATCCCGGCGATCGAGTGAAGACAACAAAGAGTGTGTGGGACTTATATTACAGATTTGCCTGTTAATTGTCCTCTCCTTTCAGCTACGAAAGAGCAAGATAAATATTATCCCAACCAGCCGATCAATAAATCCATACTAGTAGCAATGTGAATAATACGTGGCCGAGTGCGCTGATGGTCCATGCATAAAAAACCAGCCCAACAATGCACGCTTGCACACAATGCACAATCTATAACGCTTAATTCTGTACTTGGATCAACCAACACTGAATACATGGGGAAAAAATCAACCAAAAGAAGGAACATTTAGTAAATTTATTTTGCAAACTTCATAACCAACCTAATTTTTGTCACAAGACGTGGTAAAGTACCGAGTATACAATGCTTACACACATCCGTGTAGGAGTAAAACAAGTAAAAAAGGAGTAAAAATGAATACAACCTAATTTCAGTTGGCACTTTGGATCCATCCTTCACTCCCTCGTTTCACTCTTTACAGAAAACTCTTTTCCCTTTTGCCCGCCTTATTCTGCTTCACTTGAGGGTTCAATTTATTTAAGGGGGAGATGAGCGTATGGAAGTGAGAGCAATTATTTGACAAATAAAATGACTCGGCTTGTTTGGCCAAGACACTGAAGATCTGGACTGCAATATTGATTGCTGTTGCAGAGTAGCTCATGGCGTAAACCCACCAAACAGCAGCTGTTTCAAAAACACATCTTAGGCACGGCCAGGTGACTCTTATATTTCCCGTGGACCTTCTTGCTGTTCCTCTCAGTTTCCTTTCTTGTTTCTTAGCTACAATGGCTCCTCTACTCCTGCTACTGATCATCCATTAACGTTGTAATAGCTCAGCCCTAGGTAATCATTCCACAGTGAAATTGCGATGGTGAGGAGGTTAGTAATGGAGGAAAGTCCGCAGTTACCATCTGGTAACTCGTCGCTGGTTTGAGAGAGGGGGCTGCAGTGCTGCGTTTCCCCCACGGCTCTCTCTCTCTGCCAAGTCTGCAGCTATCACACTGATTACAAAAGTGGTAACCGGCCAGGTTTAATATCACGATTGAAGCTTCAACGTTCGGCCGTTAGTATAACAAAAAGGGAGGATTTAATTTAGAAGACCACACCAACCGGTCATTGTCATGATTTGAAAGAAATTAGGGAGATCTTCTACCCTGAGGGCACAGAGGTATCGTCCGCTATCACCACACAATTCCTTTTCAATTTTCCCCACATTCAGACATCACATTTAAGCCGGCATTATTAACCAATTCTATAAATATTTCTTTCCCCTTTTAAAGATAATTGGTTTCCTTTGACACCAGTTTCCCCAAGGATTGGCTTGGAACACTGGATTACATGGGGATATGACCAGGAGGCAATTTGAGGACAACGCTGAAAGTTGAAAACTTGGCAGGATTTTGGATTGGAATTTCCGTGTAATTTGTTTAATTGGAAGATTTTTTTACATGTGGTTAAACCCAGCTCCAAGGGAGGATAACTACAACATACTAATTGCTCATTTGATCACCAAGAGGCTGTTCACAATGATGACGATTTGATGGAGGCGAGGTCGTCAACTGCTTTTTAACTCATTACAATCAATCAGAAATAGATATAAGTATTACTCCAATATTGTAAATCATTATTACTACCCCTGTCAATATAATGTTACACGTATGTACAAGCAACCAATCAAAAATCTTTCAGTGAAAAACTAACCCAAATTACCATAAAAATATGATATTTTTTCACAGCAGAAGAAAAAAAAGAGAACACCAAATGAAATGCACACTATAAAATAAGTACCCCCGTTAAAATTTATTGTAAAAAAAATGAAAAAAAAGTCATCATCTCTAAAAACAAATGAAGCCTTGCACTAAAACCAATACAATGGGAGTGTCACATGACTATTATGTGAGTTGTACAAATTCAGATAAAAACAGAGGTCTTAAATTACACCACAAATCCTTGAGTGGACACACACATTTGCAAGGAGTGACTCACAAGCAAGGTATTGAGTACACAGTGTCAAGGGACAGTTAGACATCTTGGTGCTAAAACAAACTCTAAACCTAGTGTATTTTCCTTTTTTTAATTGGTAAAAACATGCAGCTTAAATAAAAAGCACATGAATATGAAACTTTGTTGAGATAGATGTAGCTATTAAAGCCTCCCTGCTTTTTGAGAAAACCTATTACAACTTGACTATCTTTTTATACATGATTTTGTTCACTTTGCAAAGAAATTTCTCCACGATAATGTTTAAGAAGGCATTTTATCACAGTGTGATTATTACTCCTGCTTACCTCACTGTTTTTAAAACTCTTGATTTTGTGTGTATTTATCTTCGAATTTGTCTTGAAGTTTGTCTTGTGTTTCAAATAGTAGTGTAATGGTGCTATTGCCGGCGCTCAACACCAGTGACTAAAACCATAGACCTAGCTAACCCATAATGACCTTGTGCTGGATTGGGGTTTGTTGGGAGGCGTGTTTGCGCTGGTACATTACCCCACTATTTAAATGCATAATACATTGAGGTTATGGCTAGGGGTATTGTGTTGCAATGTGAATGCACCAAGGTGACAGTAAGACTAAGGACTAGTGGGCACTGACTACATAAACAACTCGCTTGGATTTCTCTAGACTCCTGCTCAATTTGAAATAAATGCAGAAATCTTCTGCATGCAAGTTAAACATTGTGAGAAACACAGCTCCCTCTGAAGTAACATCTGAAAGCACACAAATGTGTGCAACAAGGGTGTTTTTTCTTTCATTATTCATTTGCAACTTCGATGACCAACTGAGCCCAAATGTTCACATGTTTGTTATTTGATGCATATGTTTGGATACACAAAGTGAGAAAATACTGGTCTTTTGACAATCAACAAACGTGTCCAGCGCCTTTAATAGAGAGAGAGAGAGTGAGAGAGAGTGTAGCATCCAGAGTTAAGAATCAGACCCTAAGAGGTCTCCATGACTCTACAGCCTACTAGAGCCAACACGAAATCCCAATTTTGCAATAATTGGAGGTAATCACTAAGGCCACTCGCTCCCCATCTCTCTAGAATCTGTTAATCATTTCCACGGAACCATCGAGCAGCGATGGAATGGGATGGGGAAAAGGAGGCATGATGCAAAAGAGTACTCTACAAAACTGCACCTCGTTAAAAAAAATTCCCCTTCTGTCTCTCCGAGATCTCAGAAACGCTTGCCCTTTCTCCCCTAGACTCCTCATTTCTCCCCCTCCTCCTCCTCTTCCTCCTCCTCCTCCCCCCCTGTCTCTTTCTCCTTGCGTGATGGTACTTCAGATTCTCTCGAGTAGATTGTACTCACATATTATAGAATAAGTGGTTATTATTGGCACAAAAGCATAGGGGGCCCCCTCGCACAAATGTTTTTCAACAAGCATCATGCTCGCCCGCCATCAAGGATTTTTGCCAACCTCTAAAGAATGAGTTGTACTTGTGGTATACTTATTTAATGTGACCAATGTGAGAATACTACAATGTGGATCCGACATACTAGTTTAAAGGGAGGCAACTCGTGTAGAATAAGTTTTAAAAACAAATTTTAGAAAGCTAAACAGTACAAGTTTAATCGCCACATGAGGGTGTGAAGGTTTGCGAGAATTCAGCACAGTTGTAAACTCATATCTTTGCTTCAGTTATAAACAGTTGTTTGGATTAAATACTAAAGAGTACCTGAAACACCAGGAGGAATTATCAATCCAGCCTTATTATTTAATAATTAAATTCTAGTTGAGGTTTACTTTGTCACATTACCAGGTACCTTGTTAATTTAATAGTTTATATAATGAAGGTAAACAGTTAAGTAAATGATCTGTCTGAATGTTCAAGAAAAACAAGCTTCAACACAAGTTGCTGTCATTACATTTCAATGTGAATTCCCAGCATGAAAGATCAATCCCCCCCAGTTGTTATTTACTAAGATTATTTACCCGCCTAAACAATACATGTTCATTTCACAATAATAGAAATTACTCCGCAGAAACAACTGGTCCATTACACAAATAATAACTTTCATAATAAAAATATTGAAATAATAGCTGTCTTTTTCAATTGACATCAATCAAAATCTGACAGTCCTGTCACATCAACACAAGACTATAACCAAATTAAAATATATTTCTGAAATAACACACCCCACAGAACAAAATATGTTTCTGTCATGTAAACGCACACTCCAACCTAATGTACAATCCGTATCTTTTGTCAATTTATTTTGGATAGAAGTGCAGACTATTACAGGCAGCCATCTGTTATTGTTTAACTATTGACTTTTTGAAGCAGAGTTGACATTTTGTTTTCCCAGTATTATAATGATTTAATTTTTTTCGTGGGCCATGTTTGTTCGTGATATTTGTGGTCCTTGCTAATCCACACGATAAAGTCAACCACTTGTATAAGAATGACATGATTTCATTGCATGAGACGGTGGAATACAGCGCGTACTTATCACTTGTCAACAAGTAAAATGCACAATTTAACACTGTGAGTAATCCAGAGAGAAATTAAATGGTTGGATTGATAGAAGCTGAAGATAAATACATTTCACTAATTTTAATGAACGCTATCAATCCTCCACATTGCAGGGGAAATTTGTAAACAGCAAAAAGGCAGGGAATTGAACATTAGTAGTAGAGTTAACAGTAGTCCATTTTCGTAGTGCTAAACCAAGGCGGATCTTGGTTTCTACATCAGTGATTCGACACAACGTTTATCGCCAGACGTTAAGTCGCTAATTAGGTTATTTCGTTGATGACTTGCCGATTAACTGCTAATGATAGTTTTTCTAATCGGAGGCGCGGACAACAAAAACCAATTTTTTACAATAATGCAGTCCAATTAAGCTGGCTGCAGCGCTTGGTGAACATCTGCCTGCAAACCATTGTATGGTAAGATCGAATAACAAAAATACATAACCATCATTCCAAGCAAACTGTGTTGCTTTTTATTTTCCCGCTTTTTTTCTCTTTTCTTTTCCCCCATTTTTAGTTAGTTTCTTTCTCTATTTTTTTTTTCTCAAAAGGTTATAGAAAATGGATGTATTGTTGTTAATTGGTGTAATTAGGGGGTGTGCAATTGGATTTCAACATGTTCAGTGAACCAGTACCTGTGACAGCCAGTGACATTGGAGTACCACTGGTAAAACAGACACGACGTCAACCTGCAAGGCCAACCTAATCCCTTGCTCACTGATTTTTTGTTCAGTGCCGTCTCAAAAAGGTGCCTTTATTTCTTTAAATATTTTGCTTTCCCAAAAGGGGGTTCTAATAACCATCTCTCGAAAGCAAAAATCTGTAAATTAATATTTAATTTTTATAGGTTGCATATAAGTTATACTTCAAACAACTTTAATCGCAAATAATTGGATACTTTAAAATCTAACTAGGACATTCCCTTCAGATATCGTTCACGTACTACACTTTATCAAACTCGGCTACCTTTACACTGACTTCCACTTTCAGCTGTATATTTACAAAACACAAACTACTTTTGTTTCTTTTTCAGAGAGAAAAAAAACGAATACAGATCGCCTTTGAAGTATGCCGGTTCCATCATGCACTCACTTTCATTAGCTGTTCAATTTTTAACCCAAGTCCGCGCTCGAAACAAAGCGGACCGCTCTCGTGGGGAAGAGAAAAAACTCGACATCGGCTGGCCGGCAAAAAAACTCGGACCACTTCTCAGTTCCATCAGCGTTAAAAGGGAGCAGTAGTAGATAGTCCATAAAGCAAGATAAACAAATTTATGTATTGTTGGCCTTACGTAAACAAAGCAGTCCATAGAGAGGCTACCACAGTTGTGTCTGTAATTTGCTATTTGGGGCTACTATTAGCGTGGTGCCATCCTCCAAAGAGTACATTGAGATTGAGGTCCGTCCGTACTCTAGAACCACAAGGGCATGTAAGGACAGAATCACTGTTTGCTTAAGCACCCCCCCCCCTCCATTTCATCTTATCAGCAAATGAGTTCACAAGAATGGCACACTCCGTAGGCCCCCTATACAAAGGTTAACCATCCTACGAAGCCCATCAATGCATTTTTCAGCAACTAAGAAGTTTAAGCAAACATTTAATAGCAGCCTGTAGAATCATCAAGCCCTTTTTTGTGTGGACTAAATTCACTTTTACAGTGTGTTCAATATGATAAATTTTTGATTTCCCCATTTTGTAACATAAGAAGTGACAATCCTTTAAGACTTAAAGGCAGTGGACACTATTGGTAATTACTCACAATAATTATTAGCATAAAACCTTACTTGGTGACGAGTAATGGAGAGAGGTTGACAGTGTAAAACATTGTAAGAAACAGCTCCCTCTGAAGTGACATAGTTGTCGAGAAAGAAGTAATTTTCCACGAATTTGATTTCGAGACCTCAGATTTCGATTTTTAGGTCTCAAAATCAACCATCTAAAATATAAAAGCACACAACTTTGTGTGACAAGGGTGCTTTTTTCTTTCGTTATTACTGCAACTTCGACGACCAATTGAGCTAAAAAAAAATCACAGGTTTGTTATTTTATGCATAGTATGTATGTTGAGATAGACCAAGTGAGAAGACTGGCCTTTGACAATTACCAATAGTGTCCAGTGTCTTTAAAAAAAAAAAAAGGAAAAAACTTTCCAATAATGCTAATTTCACAGTTTCTTGTAGTACAGATGGCTGCTATAGAGAACATTTCTTGGGCCATGATCTCATCCAACTTAACCAAGTTAACCAAATTAGACACATCATGTCTGTAGACCGACACCATTTTCAGAGACTTAAGCGTCACACGATTGTCCAACAAACTTGGTATCAATGAAAAGTGTTCCCTCAAAATCAGGTCAGTTACTACTCATCGTTGAGACAAGCAAAAAAATATGCTAGGGGTTTCAAAGACGAGAAACCGCAGGATTAACCAAATTCGGAAATCTTTCTCGCCTCAATGTTGTGACTCAATTACACCCCCTAAACCTTTGACGGATGTCCCCCCCTCCCTCCCAAGTCCCACCCCGATGATCAGGCCAAGAAACAATTGGTTCTTCCAGGCTTAATCCAGCAGTCTGTAAGCAATAATCCCCTTTGAAGGCCAAGGTCGCAATCGAGACATCGTTCTCATTTGGTCAAGGTAAGAGCGGATAATATTGAATTTACCACTTCCATGACATCAATATCTATTTGCGATTATAAAAATCCCCCATTTTACATAAATATAATGTATCATTTTCACAAGAAGGAAGTGATGCATGTAAGACTTATCTATTGATTTGAGTCGCAAATATTATTTCTTATCAAGTGTAAACAATCGTTTGATGTTTTAGTTTCTCTGCAGTAGAAGCTGAACTTGAAGGTGAAAAGTTAATTGCAACATAACGTGAGAAGTTAACACCTACACCTACATAAGCTTCATCAAAACATACACAACTTTCTTGTCATTATTACACATTACCAATAACTCGAGCAAGTAACAACTACTTTATGTACATGTACATGTACATGTACTACATTGAAACGAATGTACGGTTCCAAAATACACCACTGGTAACCCATCAACAAGCACATAGAACCACTCATGCCCACACCAGTCGGTACGACCTACAAAGTACCAGCAACACTCCAAAATGGCCGCCCTTCTAAAGAATTTTTTTAATGAAGAAGTAAACATCAGACTCTCCAGTGTAGGTTTTCTTTTGAAAGGGGTGAGCCAGAACTCTCTGAACTGACCCCAGGGTAAGCAGAAATCCTACCACTCTATGGAATATGACCACTGGAATGGTAGGAATTCAGTCTCGCTAAGACCTATTCTGATGGTTTCTGCCCTTGAGGGCACGCCACCAGAGGCCAGTTGCTGTGCCATGACTTGGGGATAAATCTGCTTTAAAGGTAGTGTACACTTTCATTCAAAAAATGCTGCGACAACCAATGTGCAAATAAACAATAATACCCTCTCTTTAATGTACTCGCAGAAATCACAATCGCAACAACCAAGATCTGTTGATTATGCTTACCAGAAAAAGGCTGTACCAGCTAAAGTAAAATATCAGGTGTACAATTTGTGACTGGTGTTATGCCTATGTGTGCTTAGCAGAAAGACATTAAGCATGTTTAGCTCTATGGAATTGGGTCCAAGTCATGTCATCTGACTTCTACATGAATCACAATCGCAACAACCAAGATCTGTTGATTATGCATACCAGAAAAAGGCTGTACCAGCTACAGTATGATATCAGGTGTACAATTTGTGACTGGTGTTATGCCTATGTGTGCTTAGCAGTAAAACATTAAGCATGTTTAGCTCTGTCAAATTGGGTCCAGGTCATGTCATCCCACTTCTACATGAAAATACTTGTGAAATCCCATATAACTACTAAACTTGCATGGATCACACTGAGGTCAATTCGAAGGGTAGTCCGATTTCTTTATCCACTCCTTTCATTTCATTTTGATTGTTTCTGACATGGCATTAACTATGATTTCAAAATTCATTTGGGGCAATATTAGTGACTAGTTCTGGCAACAAACGATGATTGACAAATGTTTGATATGTTATCGGTTTGCGCAAAAATAAAGTATTTATGGCACTGTTGTCATTTTTTAAATAAATAAATAAATAAACTTTGTTACATGTGTGACATTCTGCAAGTACTCATTTATTAACTCAGGTTTATACATCCCTAGAGAATGGGGAGTAGAGCGTTACTGTAAGAGCGAAACTTACAAAACATGGACATTTTTCTTCTTCAAATTTGACCACAAAGAAAGCCCCTTTAAGATGACCCCACACATGTAAACAATCTCTTGTGATCCATTTAGCTGAAATAGAAACCATGTCCCTGAGATTCCCTTGCAGCTCAGAAAAGGCTGCTGGAACCAGTTTGTCTGCCAGGGCGGCCGGTTAGGGGTTGTCTAACGGTCTGGTTGAATGAAGGAATGTTACCAATGCCCCAGCCATTTAAACCCCTGGACAACAGAGACAAAAGGACCCCTTCAAGGTTGCCCAGTAAACTTACTGTGAAATCTCCACACTAATAAAAGACAATGGAGTTTCTTGGGATGTCCATTATTGGTGCACAAGGGGGCTGTACACAATGTATGTGAATTGTTTTCTTTAAAACTCACAAGTGGGTTTCACAAATTCAACAATTTTTCCCATCATTTCACCTTGTTGTTCTAGTTTATGTGCTTGCCTAACCGTAATTCTTTATTATATTATGATGTTATTGACACAAGCCAATTTACTTTTAATTTGTATTGATAAAAACAAATTGTATTTCTTAATGTTTGTTTTCTTCAGCCAATGTCTGCGAAGTTTGAATGTTTTTAATAAACCTATAATAAAACAAAAATAACAAATCATTTTAAATTTGTTCCTCTCAGGCAAAGTCTGATGCAAGTGATTTGGCCTACAAGAGAAAGTCATCAAGAGAAATCCACAGGATATGTTTTCAGAGAATTTAACGATTTGAATTAATTCCCAAATCACTGAATATTATACCTCAACCCAATTGAATTTCAAATTTGCCATGAATGACAGTCAATCAATCAATAACTCTACAACTTGTCTTCTTAAAAAGATATTTTTTCAAGTTACACACTCTCTTTTTAAGTGCAGAACTTTAGAAGTGAAACAATTTCAAGTATCCCGCAGATTGGTAGAAAATAGAGGTATCTAATTGGTTAATCAAGGACCCCGTCTTCTGCGCTGTTTAATCGTTAACGTGATTTACTTTCTTGATGCGCGGTGACAACTGCTTATCACTTGATCAACATTTTTATCAGCCGAGGGGGCAAGATGGACGCGGACAAAATACATAAAATAATACATCTACGCAAAAGTGAAAGTAAAAACTGTCGCCGCCCCAAACCAAAAATGTCTCCAAATATAGAGAGGTCAATCATTGCCGCGAAAAAAAGTCTGTGATTATTTTTAGGGTTCGTTTAGATCGACTTACAGAAAAACTATGCGTGCCTGAGTTGTTCTAATTAAAGCAACACTCCTCTTGTCTAATTGAATGAATATTAAGCACACCAGAAAGAAGCAGACACATGTCGACTGTTGAGCACGCACACAGTTTAGTCAATTAGGAACGTGCTTATCCAAAGAACATCTTAGTAAGCTATGCCAATGGTGTAATTACGGGACTAGAGTATACTTAATTGCTCTCCTCGCAATTCGCCAACTCATAGAGTCAATTCAAGTCTCGTCAGCAATGGTGAACCATAAGCTGTGCCATTTTACCATTTATATTAAACAAAACAACACCATAAACAATTGAGGTGGGGCATAATATTAATGCATTAACATACAAGCACAGTTTATTCAAGCGAAGGAAAGAACACGACACAGCGATACTCAATTTGCAAATCTTAGAACAACACAAGCATATTCGGAAAAGAATGTAACGAAAATCTACTGTGTTTGACTTTGAAAAAGAACACACTACAGTTTAAAATCCTTTTTAATAGCTCAGCAAATGAATGTAAGAGAAAGAAGAAGAAGAAGAAGAAAAAGAAGAAGAAAAAGAAGAAGAAAAAGAAAAGGAAAAAGAAGAAAAGGAGGAGAAGAAAGACAGAGAAAGAGATGGAGAGATGAAATCCAAACATGAACAAAAACCTGACAAATTAGACTAAAACAGCAACAACGGACGAACACAGCCTCATGTTGATGATGAAGAAAGTTTCAGATTTTTTGCAGGCCAAAGTTTTCACTACAGGTCAGATAAGACTAAAATAATGCAAAAAGTTGTAAATGGCCTGATGTTTTGACCCTAGCAGAGTCTTTCTAAAAAAAAAAGACAAGAAAAAAAAGTTAAGGAATAAAGACAGAGAAAAAAAAATATATAACATCCAAAGGATTTGGGATTTGACAGTGCAATAGAAATCTCAGACTTGATCTATTCAAAAAGACATTTATTACCCACGTCAAGACAGATCCACAGGTTCAGCTTCCAAGAAAGAACAAAATTAATTTACTTAAAAGTCCCAAAGATTTTTTCAATTAGACAATAAACTCTGGCAGCCATCAGCTAATGGGGTGCAATACAGTAGGGAAACGCATTAGTAAAAAGGGCCGGGGCAAGAGAAAGGTTGAAAACACAACAGGTGAAACAAGAAAACGAATTGAGGTTATCACCGAAGGCTGAGGGCAGAAGGCAAGACTCCACGAGCCGAGAGAACGAGAGAGTGAAGAGAAGGGAAAAAAAACAAGCACTTACATCCCTCTCTGAAAATTAATTTCATATGGGGGGCAGAAGAAGAAGCAGAGTGAATGGAAACCCACATAGTTTCATTTTAATTATGCGACCGATTGTGAACTCCTGGGGGAGACACCGAGTCTAAGATATGCGGGCCCCCTAAGGAGTGCCACTCCGGTCTCCCGTCAGGGGCTCGTGTGCGTCTTATTAAACATGAAAAACCTTGTGTAATTCCCCCGTCTCGGCTTGTCCTAGTGGGTAGATTATCCCACTCTTGTAGTCAGGAACCTTTACAAGAGGGTATTCATGCTAACACACAAGAAGGAATTAATTCTCTTACTATAACAATCTCGTGCCGGCGATAGCTACACTAGAGAAACTGATTCTTCCTCACGTTTCCCCGGCCCCGACACGCATTTTTTTTATACTTTCTCTCTCTCTTCTTTTTTAAAAAGGGGTACGTGTTTTGTCTCCGATGGTCGTCCTCTATCCCCTCGCCCCGGCTGTTTTGAGAAGCCACAGTGTCATCAAATCTTGGGGTTGTTTCCTATGCTTTTTTTTTTTATTCCTCATTCGCCGGTGTCGGATTGCAGCTTCAATTCCTAGAGGACCCGACGCTACAGTCCTCCACTAATCACACAATGAGTTCTTCCTCGCGCTGCGTCTTCCATTGTGAAAGGCTGCCTCTTTATCCGCACGATATTCTCAATGCAAACAATCACCGGGCAAATACTAAACTGCATTTAATCAAATTAATCGTACCGAATGGAAAGGACTGCTTGTATCTCTAGCCATGTCACGGCGAGGAGTAAGGGGGGGGGGGGAGAGTAGGAAAGAGAGAGAGGGGGGGGGGAGCATGGCGAAGAGCTGCATGTGGGTAATGAAGAAGGCCGAGCTGGAAGAAAGCTCAAGAGATTGCCAATGCCGATATGAAAATGAAATGGCCTTGCTTGGGTTAATCTCTTGTGGGTTTGGTTATGCCTGACTAAGTGTGGATGGCCGCGGGCCACGCACACTTCATCAGTAAACTGATTAAGCGCGGTGACAGTGGTGATAGCACCTCAAGTTGTCAATCCCTCCATGCGCCGACCGGTACCCAATATGATAACAAGACAGAGAACGGGGAGACAAAAGAAGAAAAAAAACAAGCATATTGCCTGTAACAATGAGGCGGATGCTATGTAGATTCCTGTAGTAGATTCCTGCACATAAATGACGACGGTAATTAAAAATCCTTAGTGCCAAGACAATGTCATTATCAACAACCACGCTTGAACATCAAAAAGAGCCCCCTACCTACATGACAGATGTTGCTATTCTGTATGCAAATTGTTCCTCTCACATCACTCCCCCCCCCCCTTCCACTCCCACCAGCCGACGACAACGCTGCCAGTGAAAAAAAAAAAGATCCTCAACCTTTCGAAGAAGAATTCCTCCCATGTTGTGAACTATTAATGGAAATTGCATTTTAATGAGGTACTCATTTGTAACCTCGTGTAAAATTGAACAGACTGTGATGTTGGCCAAGGGGTTTTGACACCCTTGGTAGTGTGAAGTTCCAGCAAGTACAGGGGTTTTGGCAGCTCGTTTGTCTTGTGCCCGCATCCACCACGACTCGCACGCTCCTTCCATTGTCGACACCTTCTCTACATACTCGACCCCTCATGCAACGCAGCTTCAAAGTCCAACGTTGCCATTTCACGACTACTCCATCATTTTTTTTGAAAGCTTCATCATTTCTTTTTTATTCTTTTCATCTCCATGAAAACCCTCACTGCGCACCAACTTTTCAAAGACTCTTAATTACAGAATACACAGTTCCACCAAATTATGCCTTTTATTCCTGTCACGCAGTGGTTTTTTTTTTTGGGGGGGGGGGGCTGAAGCAAAAGCAGGAGAAAAAAACCAGCTCTGAATACAACATTCTCCTAAACAGTAATATTTTCCTTCAGCCCAATGCCATTAATGACCGCTTGGGTCAAGGGTTAACAATAGCAAGAGAGACACACAAACCCTTTCATCTAAGGTAACCTTCCCTCCCTCCAACAAAGCCACAAATGACACACTGCTTCAAAATTTATTCCCACCCCGAGGGAAAGAGAGTCAGTTAGACTACAAAGTTTACTCTTGAAAAGAAATATATATTCATATTTTGTGGAGGCTTTGTTGTTTTTGAAAGACAACTGTAAAAAGCCCTCAACTCAAATTGACTGTACGACCTCAATCAGTCACCTGCACTGAAACAACATTTTTGCTTTTTTTTTTTTCTCTACCCCCCCCCCCTTCCTCCATGCCTCTTGGTCATTAAGGATTAATGGAACACACTTCCATGGTAATTGTGCCTGTCTGATTCACAGAAGGAAAAATACTACTGCTAGTCATCTATATCACAAACCTAAACAATTCTAGCATCACGCTGAAAAATATCAATTACGTGAAACAACAAAAACAGCTGAGGATTTGACCCAACTGCCATCGTTCATTCTCTAACCTTTGCCTGTATTTATAAACTGGAGTGAGCCTTTAATCTCTCAAGCATGTGTTGCTATTGTTGCAACTCTCTTGACTCTTCATGTATTATTCCCTTGCTTTAACTGCAGGCACAACAAGGGTCAAAATCTACTAGTTGAAAATCAGCCCAGAGCATGTCAACAAAAATGTCGACAAATTTATCAAGCAATAAAGAATCCCAGAAATGATTTCCATATTTGATTTATCAGTGTGTGCACAATTTTCACCCGAGCCCATTTTACCGCCCCACAAAACTGCCTCAAAATCCTACTCAATTCAATACCATTAGCGCCTGATTTTTTCAAATTAGCACAATCCAATTCCTGTGAAAGCAATCCAGCTATTTTGGTTTCTTGTCAAGGTGAAAGGACAACTTGATTTCATTCACAAGAAAAAATTTAGTGCCAGAAGAATAAAAAAAAAAGTCAAAAGATATGCGGCCAGCAAATGAAAAAAAATAAATAAAAAATATTATAGAGAAAAAAAAATTGGAGGGAGTGATTTCACGATTTGTGCCTGTAGCCAAAACAGACAACGCAATATCTCTTTACCATCACAATACCAACCACGGTGTACGTGAACAGAATGCAGCTCACTAATTGCTGGTCGCTTTTGCTGGGCTGACAAAATGCCCCGCGGTCATGCTGCTACATGAATTGACTTTTCCCCGGCTTTACCATTTTGCCCTGTCCGTTGCAAAGATATCCTTCATATATACAGGAGTGATACCTCATTGTACACAAGCGGAGAAAGGAAAAAATATTAATGGATTTGACTGTTACAGAGACTCTATTACATGGACTCTTTAGGACAAATCTTGATGTGACAACATCCTTTTGAGTTCTCTGCTGAACTTAATTTTACTCTAAAACCCTTTGAACACATAAGCAATTTAGCAGGGGTCCCTTGCTTAATTTTAGCATGGTTGTGAAATGATAAATTGTACTTCATGTGAAAGGACAATACTTGTTTAGTATGTCAAAGGGCCCCCGTTGAAACATTCTCAAATCTACTATTGTAGCAGGGGACATTGGTTATTTTTTTCATCATGTGAATAGGGCTTAATACCTTTAAGTTAGCCTAGATATATAAAACCATCCACAGAAAAGAAGGTCATAGGTAACATAGGGTTGTTGCGAGGTACTTGAAACTAAAATTGGCTATTTTAAAGGAACTAGTTACTGGTAGGCTATTACCAAAGCAGTACAAATTAGAGGGTATGAAAATTGTTTAATTCCAACGTGTGTTTTTTAAAAACCTTTTTGACAAGAAAATTAAAGTTGTTTGTTTTTCCTCTTATGTTTGTTGTTTTTAAATACTTCCCCTTGTAATTAATTAATAACGCTGGTCCTTTCTCGGAGTTTCATGGGTGGGTTATGTCTGTAATGGAAAAAAACAACCATCCAGGCTTTTATTTTTTAGATCAATACAAAAACTACATAAAAATGTACGTTTGTTTACTGTTCGCCACTGGTTTTGTTAAGTATTTCTATGAATATGAGGACTTGCGCCTTCTGTATTTAAGTAAAGACCAGAGTTGATGACTTAAACAAAAACTTAGAGGCAAAAACAAATGTGGTACAGAAATCTAGCAGTACCTCTTTCAGTTTAAGTTAACTTGAGCATTATTATTAGCCTTGGAAATTATAGTGAACTCAATATTCCAACTAACTTGACAAATTCCATGGTTACTCATTTGATTCATTACATGCTGCTGAACTGGCAAATTTACCAAAATTTCTGTCCCTCAAAAAAATATTCTTTATAAAGACCTTAATGGTTAAGCCAAGGTCATCTGGGTTTTCTTCTTCGGTAGGGTTCCCCCCACTAAAAAGAATCCTTCCCTTTCATCAGATATTGTCCCAGACGCACATGCACAGAATGGCAAATGCATTCAGTGTTGTCATCAAGCCCACCGTACACAACCTCTGAACAGAAAGCCCCTGCAGTCCAGATAGGGTGGCAACCAGACTACTGAGTAACGAGGATCAGCCTAAATTGCAAGTGACAGTTGCTAAGCGGGGTTCGCGGCCTTTTTGAACCCGGCTGCTCGCGACTAATTTGCATAAGATCTCCCTCATAGAATGTGCATGTTGTTTTCTATTATGTTTTTTTTTTTTTGTATTGTGGGGGGGGGGTTGTTGTTCTGATGACGGGGGATGGATGTTAACGCTTAGATTAACATCACACATTGTTTAAGGACTGCGGCGGCAAGTAGGGAAAAGACAAGGAGGTTTCTGCATAGCATTATATGTATAAGTACAGACCTGCAATCAGACCACAGCCATCTTTGTCTGATTCCTTATACACAATAATACAAAGTGATGATTGTTGTTACTTCATTAAATAGGGACCAGACTATCTTTCTCTTAAAAACCAGTTTTACAAAGGACTCCTTTTTTTACACACAAAAAACCCAAGATGTTGTAGGTGATATTAATATTATAATTTACACAAACAATGTGTCCAATTTGTAGTACATAATGCAAAACCAATTTCTCATAATATTTCGTACAAAGTTAAAAAATAAAACACCGTGCTGGTTCAAAAATCTAGAATTCAATGTATGAATAATTAGATATTATATAGCAAGGTCTTTGGTTATTACATTTCCCAGCAGTATTGAATTAATATCGAATGTTAATTTTGAAATGTGATGCTGATTGCTTTGTAACAAATGCCACATGCGTTAATGGAGGGCCTGTATGCCTTGTGTGTTTGAAAGGGCAAGGGCACCAAGGACATTTTCTTTTTGGTAAAGGGCACCCTGTGAGGAGATTGTAAATTCCTACTGGAGCATTTCAAGGGCACCAAGGCAATGACCAGCAGGGCATGGAAGCAATGTGAGAAGGCATTCCCTTAATCAACAACACTGCAACTCTTCTTCATTCTTTCATTCATCACAATAAAATAAATCCACGATCTTCACACAATTTAGACAAAGAGCACTTTCTGTATCAACCGTAAAAATTGAATGATTTTTATCACCATCAGAAATATAATATCAATTAAAAAGCAATTTTAATGAAAATGTAATGAGGGGGAAAAAAAGTTAATTGAGTAACAGTTTTAAGAGGAAAAAGAAAGGCAGTAATTGGTTACTAAGAAAAAAAGAGACTCAGCGACTAATTATAAAACTTTCATTAGCGGAAACGGGTCAAGATGTAACACAGCACAAACAGGGTCCGTGCTTGAATAGACATGAATAATAAATTAAGGGTATCAATGACTTTCATTAAATGCGCTCACCTGGAAAAACAAATTTGATGACTGCGTTTTCAATCAGGTTTTTACTTCCGACAAGAAAGAGCGTGCACAATGAAACAGGATGGGGGAAAAACCGAAACACAGACTAATTGCTTAGATTATTGCAGATTAACAAAATTGTGCAATAAAAAAAAAAAAACATGAGAAAGAATTTTGTTGGGTTTTTTTTTCACGAAAAGAAGTTGTGGTTTTTGTTGAGGTTATGCTACACTGATGAATAAAACCTTGAGTTAAGGTTATTAAACATTTCATATGAGAGTTGCGGTTCCACATAACTTTCATCTCAATGAGCCGATTCTCAAAAATAATAAATATTTAAAATTCATATTTTATGTATCAATCAAGTACTTAAAATTAAAATATTAACAATTGCAAGATGAAATTCTAATCTTACTTCAGGATTAAGATGTGTCTATACAGGAAACATTTCAATCACAAAGCCTTTATTGTTTCAGGTCAAATTAATAAAGACAACAAGATTTTCTTTTACTGTTTACCTTCATTTGAGATGGATTTGTAACGAATCGTTTCACCTAACATTCTTTGAGCGTTTCTCAGTCAAATTAATTCCAGAGCCAGTTTACGGAGTGACAATCGTCCAAAAAACAAAACACTGAATGCCACGTGACTAATTTCTGCATTGGTTATTTCTCTGCTGATTACCAGTGATCAAAAGAAACATGAGTACCAGGGAGTAAGGAGAGAGAGAGAGAGAGAGACCGGTCTCAGTTGCGGAAGGAAATTCATGTATGTCGCACTGGTGAAAATTTGATATGAGGGGGGCTGGGACGGACGGCAGACATTTTGCCACGGCGCTGCTGCCGCGGTTCGGCTCAACCCTGTGTGACATTTCACTTCGGTTATCAGTCCGTCCGTACGTGACCAATCTGAACATGGGGAGTAATTGCAACGTTCGATGTGAATCATGTGACAATGGGGATAATGCCCCAACCATGAAACAACCGCCCTAGAATAGTGAGTGCTATTGGCCTCTTGTAATTTTGCTAAGGACCTCAGACCATTTAAAAAAAACTATTTATATATACTCATGATAACATTCTTTTAACATGATCAAAGACCATTCAGATTTAAAACAAAAAACTTAATTGTTGAATTTTTGTTGGGGTTTGGTGTGGTTTGTTTTGCGTTGGTTTTGCGATTTTGCTTTGTTTATTTTAAAGTTATTTAAAAAATTCTTTTTTTAGGAGGGGCATTTGAGATGCATTAGTACTTTTCTCCCGATAAATTTATAGTTAGCTATGTTTATGGACAAAGGTTTTGCACAACATTGTTTTAGTAAACATAGGCCCAACTGTGCATGATTGTCCACATAATTTTCAGATTACACCGCCAGTGCTACAAAGCAATCCTCTCCATCTCAATTTATTAACTGCTTATTGTGACCTCATGGCGACCCGAGAAAGAAAGAGAAAGAACAATCCCAGGCTATGGTAGGGGCCAGCCACATCTGCTTCTTGTTAGAGAAACTTGGCTTCTAACTTCTATGGTTGATTAGCAAGAAGGAACAGGGAGTCCCAGCGGGATTCTTGTGGATCCCAGGGATCCTGGGTTGGAGTGGGCTAGGACATGCAGCTATGTATACCAGGAATACCTGTACAGGTGATCAAATGGTATTGTTTGGGGAGGTAACTCAAACCAGATTTAACTCCACTCACCAGTCACAGAGAACTTAAAGGGGACTGAATTATTGAAATTCAAAGGACTTATCAGGGCTCAATTTCTTAAAGCTGTTAAGCAGAAAATACTGCTTGCCAAATTTCTTAAAGCTGTTAAGCAGAAAATACTGCTTGCCAAATTTCTTTGCTTAGCAAAAAAAATTTGGGGTACCACCAGCCAGAACAGTGTACACTTTAATGTAATTTGGGCCAGTAGCTGGTTCTGTTAAGCAATACTTTTCTGCGCTTAGCAAGTTTTTGTGCTTATAGACTTCATGAAATTAGGCCCTTCTATAGAGCTGCTTAAACACAAACATTAACTTAGCACAACAAAATTATGCTTACTAGAAAAAGGTTACCAGTCACAATACCATGTCTCATGTACAATTTTGCCCGCCTGCTCATTTCTACTAAGCAAGCAATTAAACTGGGCCCTGTTGAGAGGTAGACAAATTTAGCTGGCGAAAAAAACAAAAACAATAATGTTAAATTGTTTGGAATGATATACACGATATCCATTTGTAGGCAGAGCACTTCAAGGATGGACTCATTTCTTTTCAACTGGATAACAATGGCAGACGTTTATTGTTCAGTACCAGTAAGTTTTCAAACAGTACCAGCATCCTTCATTGTAACCTCAAATTGACACGCTTAGTACAGTCATCATGTTCAATGTTACAACCCTCATTAAAATATATATAGAGTAAAGTAACAAAAAACATAAGTGAAAAAAACCCCCCAAAAAAACAAATTGACTTTCAAAATGTGATATCCTATACCAAATTAAGATACTTCTCAGAAAATTTAACGACAACAAAAATACCAGGCACATTATCAATGTGTGTGATGTCTTGAACAATCTCCACAGTGAGAAATATATAACCTAAAAGAACCGAATTAGATGTTATTTAAAAGCTCTTATTCCCATCTAGACCTAATTGTTGACACTGAGGTATCATAAAATGTAGCTGTCCTTGTACTAATGTGTTTTTAATATGAACAATTTTAAAACAAGAGATTTGCTTTCGGGAACAACATTCCATAAATCCTGTATCGTCTTTTTGGCACGAAATGTTATTTTTGACCATCACAAACAATCAGCCACCCATGACATTGATACTAATACATTAATTCATGTGCCCAGAATGACGAGCTATTAATGTGCTCTAATTTGCAAAAGCACGCATCACACTCGGGGATGAGGGGGGGGGGGGAAAGCTGTGGGAGACAGCCAGCAGGGTATCCCCACTTTTTTTCTTCTTTCTGGCTGCTGATGATAGTGATGCTTGGTTGGATTCGCTCACTCAGGCAGAAAGGGTTGTGGCTCCAAACGTTGGGATCGGTCGTAAAATGCGCAGCGAGACGAACGCCCGTCTGGATTCAGCCGAGGTGTAGATCCAGGCGCCATTTTCTTTTGACGTCTGACATTTTCTGCATGAAGTTGCGTTAATTTGTTTGTTTTTTGAATGTGCCATGTCGTTTCTGCACACTAGGAAGTCAAGGAGTGAGCTGTGTCGATGGGCTGTCTGTCAATTCAAAAAACCTTTATTTTGGGGTTTCTGTCTATTCAAGAAGTGGATCTCAAATTGTACGCAATCTTATTTTCTGCAGAGTAGTTGCTATATTTGATACACATCACCCCTCACGTACGACTCTTCCTGGAATTATTGTCACCTAACAGTAAATCCCAACACACACATGAAAGGAAATCTGTGCTAACATTTTAAATCAAGAGTATTTGCAAACATCTATCAATGAACTGATCGTCACGTAAAATGTAAATGAATCATTCAAAAGTACGTAGAAACATCAAATGCTCATAATAAGATCTTAATAAGCAAAGGAAACAATTAATCTAATTAAGAGCCATGGAGAGACAAAGGGTGGAAGTGACACACTGACGAGAGATTACAAACTTAACACCCCAATGAGGCTAGACTTTTTTGAATCACAGTTATTGCCTTTTCCTTACTTCGCCGTCCTTTTGTTTTACTAACTGTCTTCAAATTACTCATCAATTGGAAAGAAGTCTTTCTGACTCATCTTGTTTGTTTGTTTTTTTTTTTTTTTGAGCGATTCATGAACTTATTTCTTCCATGGCAATTCCTTTTACTTTACTATGTGAGTTAAAGGTAATATACATTGTGCATGGTTATCCTGAAATAAGCAGGCCTGATACTTCACAGAGGCAACGAAGGCAATTACTTCCATGACCCCTGGTCATTGCCTTGGTGTCCTTGAAATGCTCTCAGTAGAAATTTACAATTTCCTCATAGGGTGCCCTTTACCAAGGAGAAAATGCATTGGTACCCTTTCAAAAACAAAGCATACACTGGCCTGAACTGCATCATTTTCTTGAAAAGCGGGGGGGAGTGACTGCCCCTTTAAGAGGCAACCTGATTGATATGCGTAAAACGTATCTGGTGGTCTACATATGACAGTGTCTCTGAAGGGACCCTAATGATCTACCTAATCCTTGGACAAACAGTTAATGGATACAACTGAAACAACAAATGCTTTGGCTTCTCGGGGACACCCTAGACCCCAAACACGGACAAAATCAACTCAGCCCCGAAGCCCGGTGGATACAAAAGCACAACATTTACAGTGAAGGAAGCCGCTACGATGGACGTCCCAGGGGCACTGTGAAAGCATCTTCGCTCCGTTCTCGTGGACGCAGATGCCCCAATTAAGGGGCCAACTCCATCAGGGAAGCTCCACACATTTTAAAAATATTCCCCTCTCTGTTAGGATCTTGGGGCACGGGGACACTATTAACAAAACTCCTCGGGGTGTACCTGCCCGTGTGCCGCTATTCCGACGAACGCATAAGACTGGATATTATACCGGTTGGTGGCGTTGTGTATAGGATGAACAGCCACGTTTCGGATCTGAAATCGTTGCTTATTAAATAGCCTGTCAAACTCTTCACGTAAGAAACGTGAACAAACATGCCTTCAGGGTTGGCTGTCGTATCAACCTAGGCAGTTTGTCTTTGGGAGGGACCCAACGTAGTCTGGTCCCAATGGACTACAGGGACTAAGACCCAAATTGGAATTCATGCTTGCGTTGTTTTAATCCATTGCTATTTCGTCCTCCGACAGAATGTTTCTACGCAAGGTGCTTCAGACTATTCCGCTTTGGTAATTACTTTCTCCATTAAAAACGTAACAATTTCAGAGGGAGTAATATTTTGATAGGAAATGAGAGAAGATGATGAGACATCTTCTTAGAATGGAATTACAATGACAATGCCTGTTTACCAACTATTCATAACAGACACAGTGTTTATCTTTGAATGCAAGAAATTATACAAAATCGTCAAGAAATAGTCAAAAGCGTCATAAAAAAAGTACAGCCTCACCAGATTAAAAACTCTGGACTTAACAGATAACAAAAACAACTGTGGAAAAGTTTCTGAGTTGTTTATGATTGTCAATAAAATAAAATAAAACAATTTTTTTGGGGGCTTGTTTATACAAGCAAATTAGTAAACTGGAAAGTAGTTTGACATTGGCAGGCTACTGGTGATGATCACATAATCCATATCACTGGTTCAACCACAACCCTTCTGAGCCCATCCCTGTAAGATTTATCATCAATAATAGTTCTCTCACCAAATGGCCAGTCGGTCCCCATGGCAAGCACATTTTTTAAAAGTGCAGAGCAGGGCTTGTTGCCCATTAATCATCCAATCATGTGGTATGGTTTTATTCTCGCCCTTATAACCCCCGCCCCCCCCCCCCCTCTCTTCCAAACAAAGGGGAAGAAAATAAACTCAGATTCCACACGGGTGTCGGACGGACATGATGGATTGCTCATAGAGAGGTAGAGATGGGGTCACCAAAATGCCCCCCTCTAACGCACTTGTCACCAGAAAAGGGAGGGTGATTTCATCACATCCAAAATGTCTTTCTTCAAAACTGAAGTCCCTTTTTTTTTTTTAAGAAAGTGAAACCAACAGGGTGCTTGATCTGTTCATGCATTTCCAATAATAACTTCTTTACGTGGTAAAAAGAAAAGAAAAAAAGGAACAAAAAGTTACATCAGGCCTAGACCACAACCTATTTAAATGGTCTTCCAAAATGTTGTTTACGTGACAATCTTGACCCCTTTGGAAACTGTATACACAAAATGAATTTGGGCCAAAAAACAGGGCCTGAAGAGGTAGAATTCAAAGCTTGATTAACATAGGAGAGCTTGACAACTGCTCAGTCAGTATTGATTCACATCTATTTTTATCGATATACACACTCATCATCAGTTGTTTTCAAGATCTTTATGACATCTGCCGCTGCTACTAATATTTGTGCAAAGTTGTTTTTTTTTGCAGCACAATAAGAAAGGTGTTATTTGTTGCTTTTAAAATCAGATCTCAAAATCTCTATAAGTATGAGTCTAGAAACTTTTATCTGCTAAAATATATAATATATGCATTTCAAATAATACCACAAAGGTTTGGGTAAAATAAAAAGTGCTTGGGTGTTTTATTTATAGGAATTTAGGAAGTAATTAAAATGATACTTTTTATGCTTCGCACAATGGTGGCTCATTTGTTGAATGCTTTGTTGTTTGAATTGTGAAAATGTAAATGTTATTCAAACGTATGCAAAAAGGTGAGAAACAGAGTCCTTACTTTCAGGTTCTTAGAGATCGGACAGTGTTAGATTAACAGCTTCAAGTTCAAAGGTTAGCATCGCGGATTACGTTAAGTCAGTTGAAATCGACCAATGACTGTGCAACCAAAGACCTTGTATTGCCATTGGCTCAACCTCCTCACCTGTCCCCCTCGGCTAATTTATGCGAATTTGAAATAAGCCCTGCAGCTGTGTGAGAAGATTGATTGGACGACAGTGGATGTAAAGAAAAGTGATGTCATAGACCGGGACAAGGATGTTTGCGTCCTTGTCAGGTTAAACTGAAGTCCTTCAGAGACAAGACGCTTCTTCATTACTATGTCAAGTATACCCACCAATCAAATTTCAGTCAAGTTTGAAGTGTCCAATTAGAATGAAGACTTCTTCACAATCAAACCATCAAAGTCTTTCCACATCGAACAGAAAAAGTACGGCATCACTCATACACAGGTGAGAAAGTTTCTGTATAATCTTTTTATTTGCTGTTGGGCATACAGGCCTCGAATGAACCTGCAGCCCCAACCAATCGCCCTGGTGCCCTGCGCTTTTGCTGTTGTGCTCTTTGGAAAGTTCCAATACAAATTTACATTTTCCTCATAGAAGTGCCCCCTTACCGTAGCGAAATTGCTGCCCACCTTTAAGAACGAGATTCAAGGGCTTGGTTCATCTTTAGACTCAAAACCATCTGATGATTCAGTTGGGCGAATTTACAAGACAGTTTTCCGATGTTGTAGTGTGATTGATTCCCCCATTGAAGATTCGCAAGTTTCCGCTCAAGGAGATAGTCACCTTTGCTTAACCATGTCCCTGTAACAACAACTTGTCTAGAAACAAGGAAGAGTAATTTTTTTTGAGAGAGAGAGGTGCAGGAGGAAGGCAGAAGGATGGCAAGTGGAAAAGTAAAAACAAATTTTCTGAAGACTTTTTATTTGTGTGTGAATCTGTTAATTGTTCATTGCTAGAATTACTTTCAAGTCTTGCTTTTCCCTTCCAATGTTGAATTTCAGTTTCCTATAATGACATTTCAATGGCAACATGACCACAAAAACACCTTAAATTTTACAATTAAAAACACAATTTAGCACACTTTTGATATGTCCTTTTGCCTGGAATGCCACAGATTGAAAGTGTAAAGATAAAAACTGGTTCAAATGTTGAATAGTCTTCACAGACAAGACAAATTGAAACATTCATTCAACTCCAACATCCCTTTTCCCCCTCTTAAAACCGATTGAAGTCTTATTCTTTGAGTACTAAACCCCACTGCATCACCTACAAGTAAACGCTACTTGACTAATATTTCCCCCCTTTCCGTTCTAGGGAGGAGAAAAAAAACTCAGCCACAGATCCCGTCTCGACGGGATTATAGAAAAGCCTTCCCCAAATAAATATTATTGTTGTAAGGAAATCAATTAAACATGTGTGTGTTTCTTTCTCTAGAATCTCCCCCAGTGGCATGAGAGCCAAGGACATCAAGAGATGTTGTCTTCCTTCAAATCCTATTAGAGGAATCCAGGGAGAGACTTCTATGGGACTCACAAGCAAAACCATCACACAATGCTTTTCTTATTTTTCTGCCCCTGCCCGCTGTCGGTTGATATATATCTTGGGACTAAAGCAGCCGATAACATTCCCGATTCTAGATTCTATAGCGTAGGGAATGAACCACAGTGCTTAATTTTCAGCAGTGTTTTTTTTTTGTGGTGACGCTTTTACATAAATTGTTGCATTTTGGCAAGGACAATCTCTCGTGCCACCTTAAGGACAGGAGGTTTTCAGACTTCAAAATAACCTTGCAGAGAGATTTAATTTGGGATGAAAGGATTAGCTCTTACTTTAACTCCTTTCTCATTTTCCCTTCAAGCACAATTCAATTTAGTAAATGCACAAATGATTGCGTCATATCATTCATCTATGAACGCAAATCTAATAAATGGAAAACTTTTTTATCGCCTTTCCTCCCCTCCCATGTTCGTTCAATTTAATTCTACCTCAGAAAAAAACATCCAACTCCCCTCGCAATCCACCCTGCCACAAAATTGAATGAACAAATAATTCCTAAGGAAATTTCACTCCATGCATAAATACAATTATAAAGGAGAGAACATAACATGGCAACAAATGAAACGGGATTATTTGCTTCCCCATATTTGTCATGCTTCAAGATGAAGAGCGACTCCACATGTAGTTTTCTCCGACTTGCGGAGAGAGTCACTTTTGTTTTCCAACTGACTACCTGACCTTGAGCTTTAGTCTTTTCCCTTTTCGTTTTTTTTTTTTTTAGGTCGCAACAAGGGAGGACGAAGAAATCCTTTTGCACGCATCAACAGATGCATGGCTGAGCTAAACCCTCCTCCCCCCAACTCAATCGTGAAGAAAACAGCGACACAATCTGACTATGCTTGACAGCATTTGAGGGTCTTAAGACCCAGAAAAGAACGTCATAACTGGGTTAAAAACCAATTTCCATTCTCTTGATTTTCTATTTCTGGACGCAAAAGGTAGCCATGCATGGATGGGTCTGCCAAGTCTCTTTTTTTTGGGGGGGAGGGGGGGGGGGTTGTTTTGAAAACATCACACCTCAAGTTGTACCACAGAGAAACTGAAGTACACATAACTGACTGTCTAAATGATCATCTTTCCTTTAATTTGGTTGGCACCAAACTGTAATTTTACACTTTTCCTTCTTCTTTTGATGTTGGTCCTGGCCAATGTAGCATGACAATGCAAGCTGTCCAAGAATTACAACAAAAACGTGGAAAATTCTACAGACTTCTCCCCACTGACTCAAGTTAAGAAATGATGATTAAAACCCAGCACAAAAAAGGGGAACAGCTCAAAACATGGACCTCAGAAGCAGTTCAGTCTGTGACAACAATACAACCAAAGATAGAAACTTTAAAGTAGTGAATTAACAAAGGAGCAGAGCACACCAGCACAGGACCATCAACAACAATGCTGACCCCAAAAACCAACCAGCAGTGTCGTCATGGACACAGCGGCACAATTAGTCCAATGATATGGGTGAAGTATCGAGGAAGGTAAAAACACACAACCCTGATAATTAACACCCGACATACTCCACTTCTTCTCTTACTAATCAACGGCAGAATCATACACTGTTCAATTCCTCCGAGAAGAAGGGGGGGGGGGAGGGTGGCGCTAATGGCTCCCTCGATTCCACACACGTCATCCGACAATCCAATTTCGCCTCAACTGATATTCTCCGCTACCCCGGCACTTTCTCCCCAGTCCTTCTCCGTGTCTCGTGCTCCGTGTACCGACCGGGCCCTACACTACTCCGGCTCGAGGTACATATGAACGGGGATAAATGGCCGGGAACGGCTTTAGCGCAAAATGGTGTGACGGATGGTGCTCCACACAGGAAATCTTAGACACTACAGCAAAATGTCAAGAGCTAAACATTTCCCAGTGTAATATAACCAAGTGTGCTGGGGAAAAACAGGGATAAGGATTATAGCGATCTGAATAAATATCAAAACTCAGCAGAGGTGTTGCTACATTTGTATTGTTTTCCCTTTGTCCCCCGAAACTAAATGAATTCTCAATCTAAATGGTGTTTGGTTATTGCGGCCCTGATATTAAATTTTATACGTGAAACTCAAGCTGGACATAAATATCGTCTTTTCTTGTACATTTAATACTGTGGGTGAATTTTTTGCTTAGATTACTCTTAACTCTTTTTTTATTTTTAATGCCAAACCAGTATTTATGAGAGTGAAACATGAAACTTTAAAAACATTCCATTTTCTTTTAGAGAAGATGAGCGTCATACAGCATAATCAGACACTCTAGTGGTTGTTTTCCGTAAAATAAAAAGAGGGTAATAGTGCTTTCCTTTATCTTGCAATTGGATAACTGTACTACTTCAGTCTTTGCACGATTGTTAACATCCCCTGAGAATCCCTGAGGGTTTCAGCTCGCAATTGTGATGAAGTGGACCACCGCATAATCCTAGGTCCATTTCAGACATGACACCCATTTTGATTTCTCACACCTCGTGCATACAAACAATACAAAATGGCCATTCTATGTCCAGACATTTTACCCAAACCAATCCTTTTGGTAACAACAACACCGGTACTTCCCTTTGATGAAAACAACATGGAAAAATATATAAACAAAGCTCTTCTTTTTTCTTTTTTTTTTTGTACAAAAAGGTCAACATTCATTCCAAATCATGTAAAACAAACTCCATGTAATTTGCAAATGTACTATCAATTTAAAACGTACAAAGTACAAGTATCCCATAGTAATAAAGCAGAGTGATCTTCAAACAAAGCTTCATCAACTCAGAAGGAACCATCAATGAACCGTTTCATGTTTTATCCCCTCCCCCTCCCCCCCCCCCCCCACCAATGTAAAGAGACTAACACCCCGTCATCACCTACATTAGATTAAACATTGTTTTTAATATAATTAGTCTGGCTACCCCTCATGCATCTGCCGTAGCAGTTGATAAGTATGTACAGCTAAGGGTACAACGCGACCGGCTCCAGTCTAATTTCGTTAGAAACAGATGGGAGTTGTAGACACGGGCAACTCAAATGACTCAAACTCGACGGCTCTGCCCGTTTCGTTCGGGAAATCTGTAAATGCGGCGAAAAGCCTTCCCCTGAGCCAGTGAGACGTTTCTAGCCTAACCCAACTAATAATTATTTTCACTCTGGATTTTCGGGCCAGACAGAGAAATAATTTTATTTATTTTTTATTTATTTATATATCTTTTTTGCAGGTTGCTGATCAGCGAAATTGATATGACCCAATGTAAACAAAGGGACAAGGGAATTTAGTTTGTCTCTCTTTTACGTGTGGGTTGATGAACGGCACTTAACATGATTGTTAATTTTGATGGCCACATGGTGGTGTATTTCTAAACGGTGAGTGTGGCACGGCTTCTTTCTAGTTTTAAATAACTGATGGATTTATATTCCAAACAATTTATATGGACAACATGGGTTATGATGCCCTAGGAGTCTCATTCAGAACGTAAAGAAGTTAAAATTTTGTATCACAAGTAAATTTTTAACAAAACAAATAAATAAACAGATGATGGTTGTAACCAAGTTCGTATAAAAACATGGAGGAGAAAAAAACACTATGATATTATGGTACAGAATGAAACCAAGCGAGGGTTACCAGTTGGCACAATTGGCTACCGATCAATGCAAGTCTGCACCTCCCCACGCTAATGAGTTTGCTCAGGAAAGTTTTGTAGTGACTGATCAACCATTGTGAGTGTGTTTGTGTCTGTTAAACAAACGGTCAATACTAGCAATTTGTCTAGGGATCAATAACACCCTTTGAAACCTGGCACAATAAAGCAACGACCCCTCTAAATCTTGCCTTTGTGACACGAATCGATCAGTTGCAGGATTAATTAATTCTAAACTGACAAAATACAACATAGACACTCTTTTCATGTCTTGGACTGGGACTTTGGTTTGGTAAAAGCACGAAAAGATGAGGTTATACAAACATGGAGTAATCCCTTCAAAGCTGTCATCCAGACCAAACAAGTCTAGTCTCTTAATGTTCTAGTTAGTTTTCTAATCCCTGGGACATTTTCAACCGTCCATCTACATTGTATGTACTTCTCATTAATTTTTAACTTAACTGAACAACAATATCAGATTATGATTCTATAAACAGATTCCAGATTATGTTTTCAAACTGTTTGTGCCAAAGCCTGGTTTCTGTATTATTATCCATTTACATTTTTAAAGTAACATTTTTATGACAGGCCAAAATAAACAGTACATCATTTGTAGCTTTTTTCACAACAATTCCAGACATATTTCCCATGTTGTTTTGTTCATTCCGAGTCTGGAAAATTGCCAAGACAAATTTCCACAGACTTTTTAAAAATCCGCATGTGAAATCTTTAACATCTGATATTTTGAGAAACATTTTCTTGCCTCTGATCAACTTGCAAGTTTCCATCAGGATTGTAGGACTACCCAATTTATCATTCGTTTCATGACATACTACCAGTGCAAATGAATGCTCACTAAATTGTCAATAAATAGCCACACATAGTTACATAGAAAACACTTATATGGTGTCTCCTGAAACAACATAAAGTACAAAAATTATATTGCACCAATGCACAACTGATCAAAAAAAAGAGGGAAAATAAAACCAAATACAATATACTGCTACACTATTTAATAAATACTTCAACAAAGGTATAGAATACTAAGCGATGGTAGGTCATAAGCTAATTCCATGGTGCCAAGTAATACAAAGGCTCCCCGCATTGTCAGACACCACAGCTACCCTCTAAGCTAGCCAAATCCTTAAGCACGCTTGTGTAAGTTACAGATTTAAATATAGCTTTCCAAAACTGCATTGAAAACCAGTGGCAAGAAAAAGTTCAATGACAGCAGCTAAAGGGCTGTCAAAAAAAAAAAAAAAAAGAGGGAGAAAAAAAAAAGAATCGAAATGCAGGTTTAACTCTCCATACCTACCGCTGACAAAAGGGCAAGTTTCAATGGAGTGGGGAAAAAAAATGCAGCCATTTGGGTGACAATCAGCCTTTGAAGATCGGTCGTTCAACTACTCATTCAACTGTGGCTATACTGTTAAGATTCAAAGGCATATTTTCGTGGGGGAGCCCAGACAAAAAAGCCCTCCCCGCACAATGGAAATATTGGAGTGACTTTACGGCACTTTAGCGATCACTGGCCTTTACCACCGTTGAAACTACCCGCTTGTATGGGATTGTTCTCTGGGTAGCTTGCTGGTGGGATAAATAGGCTGTGAACAAAAACGCAAAGGTAAATCAGTTGGCTCTACTCCAGCCGAATCTGGGTCGAGGTTTGGGTCAGTGATCAGGGTATATAAACATAAAAAACTGGTATCAAAAACTAACTCTCCACATTGCATCAACAAAAACTAATTGGCATTTCAACTCAATTTCTTTAATGATTTGATGAAAGGAATGTATGAAAGAAAGAAAGTGTAAAAAGCCTACTTGTTATCCCCTTTTTGTTGTTGTCTGCTTCCATTAAGAATCAATGATTTGACAGCAAAGTATATAGCTCTTTGCTACATAAGCAATCCTGGTTATTCACAGAGGCATTTGCCTCCATGCTCCCACTCTTGACTTGCAGCCCCATGAAATGCTTCAGCATAAATGTAAGTTTTCATTATGTAAAGTTATAGAGGTACCTTTTACCAAGGAAAGTTAGCATTGCATTTTACCACAGAAGTACCTCCATTATTTTACGCACTCACTTCAACTTAAACCAAAGAGCAACGAGCGTTATTCAACATGACAAAATGTAGGCAGTTGCAAATAAACACTGCGTAACATTGTAAATCTGTTCTTTACAGGCCGCAGACACAGTGTCATGGGGGTAGCATAAACTAACACATTTTTGTGTACATTTTCAAAAAAAATGGACACTCCAACTGAGGCAGTTTCCAACCTGCTTCCAAGATGGTACGATTATGAGGGTAAAAATCAGCCGATCTCGGACTTAGAGTCGACAACTTGAAGACTGTAAACACTAGCTGCAGCACCAGGGGGTTTATTTAGACAAACCAGAGAGCTTAAAACATCACACCCCTGGCCAGGGAAACAAACCCACTGAAAGCTTTTGACTTAATCGGGAACAAAAAGGGGGCATAAATTACTCACTGTTTCGAGCAGTTCCTTTGATTTGAAAATAAAAAGTCATTTTTATGGGTAAACACCATGCAATTTTGCTGGAATATATAAACGGGATCACATGGAAAGATTTCATCCAGCATAAATGGCATAGCAAAATATTTAGACTCAAAAGTTTTGCTAACTGAATGCTAATATTGTTACAGTAAAAAAAGAAGTGTTTTTCTGTCAGCCCATCAGCTTAACATGTCAAAGGTCACAGATGAAAACTAAACACTTGAGTTTGGATTATTGGTTTACTGCAATAATGGCAATTTGATGGCGATTTGTTTGGGGGAAAGGGAGACTTGGCATTGGGTGATGTTTATTTGCTCAAGCTAAGTGCGTCAAGAAATCCCCTACGGCATAAAATTTCCTCTTTTTTTTCCCTTTTTTTTTTACACAAACAAAATCTGTGGTTTTGTAAATTGTGATTTAAGCATTGTGAATAACTAGCCAACCAACAGAACAAAAGATTTGCATACAAAACATCACATTGTTTTTGTTAAGCTGGCTCAACATGATAAATGAGAGAGCCAACTTTAGGAAGGGTGCTCCTTTGTTTATCTGGTCAGACAAATAAACAAAATGTGTGTGGCAAATTGGGTGGTCTTAAACATTCCACCTCCACAAAAACAATTTGGTTTGGAAAAGCAACTATAACAATGTGGCAAGAGAGGTCCAAGTGGTACTGATTCCACACTCAAAATTCACAGATATTTAAAAAGAGGTTTCATAATGAAGTGATTTTTTTGTCGAATTTACATTTCAGTTTTATGCCCAGATAAAGTTGCTCTTGCCAAATGGGAACACTGCACTGAGTCAGTTTTTAAAAGCAGAGCTGACTAGATGGCCTTCACATTCTATTCCACCACCAACAAAGCTGCTTTCATAAGAGCCTTTTGGAGGGAAATGTTGTTGAAAATTCAATCCCCTAGAATTAGTACCAAGGAAAAATGCTACACAAAATATTTCAATTGCTACTCCAAAAATCATCATTTGCTACTCCCATCGGCATTCGGTGTGCTTGAGTCTTAGTTTCTTGCTACGTAAAATTGCCGGATGAAATAGTTCCCCCGAGAACTTATATCCAACAACAACTCTGTGTTCATCCTCCCTTCTTGTGTAGTCAATTAGGATCCACAAGGAAATTTCTCTTCCATTCCTCATAAGTTAGCCCCTAATCGTGTAAAAACTGACAGAAAACCAGATTTCTATCAAGACCGATGTTATAAATTTAAGATGTCTAATGTGGGAGGGGAGCGGGTGACATAATTAACCAACCAAACATTTGAATGGCACTCCTGCCTTTGCACATTTGACTGTACTATAAACTCCTATGTAATCACTAGGTAATCCTTTGTAATTACTTAACTACTGGTCATTCTACACATATACACTGGGGTGATGGTTGACCCATGGTTGACCACACTGGCTTGTGGTCTTGGTCTTAAACTACAGGCCATTGGCCTACATTGTCAGTCAACACTTCAGCAGTGTGTGACCTCAAAAACCCACCATTCCATGGTCAAAAGCACACCAAACACGCAAATAATGGCCCCAGGTGAAGAGTACCCGGACCCCTACCTCAACCTCTACAGTGGTTGTAGTGGCCTGTTAAGTTCAGTGTGTATACATTTATGTAGTGAGAAGTGCTCTGTACACCAGACTAAAATATTGACAAACATGCTCGGCACTGCGAACACTCGGGAATGAAAAGTTCAGTTTGCTTTCCGCTCTGAGCGATGGTTAGAAGAGACGTGATTCTCAACGACATCACCTCCAGAACCAAACTAACAAATAGTACATTTCATTTCCTGGTGTCTAGTACTTTATGGAAAAAGGACTCATCCTGAAGATTTTGGGGGTCTGAAAAGCACTAAAAATCTGACAGTTTCAACACCATCCAATCCTAAGAAAGTGTTTACTCAAATCACAAACAAAAACCCAAAACCTTCAAACAAAACAAAAGTAGCGACAGACACCTGTAGAAATACTTCATGACAAAAAGAAAGTGCTTCCAAAAAAACTACCATCAGCTTTTTTCAACCCTTGCTATGGGCATTTCTCAGACACCAAGATGCATGAAACATGAAAACCACATGGAAGTAGACATAACTCTTCACTTTGCTTGTATCTTGCTGCAACCATTTGAGCATGGTAATGAAAGTAGGGTATTATTATAACAAACTTTCTTAACTTGCAGAAAACCTTCAGCCCATTTCATACTTCTTGCAAATGCGAAACGAATTATGACCTCACAAATTTGCAACAAATAAATCACAACATGTGAACTGATACATTCAACTACTGCGAAACACTCGCTGCAATAACAGCTATCTGACATCAAAATTTATATAGACAGGAAGTATGAACCTAGCCTGACTGTGTAAAGTAACCTTAGACCAGTGAAGAAAAAAAGGATGTAATGATGCAACAACAGCAACAAAAAGAGTTGAGGGATTGACACCGGCTCATCACTTTGTTTTTTTCTTCTTCTTGCATGGCAAAGTTTGTTGGTGAGACAGAGTAGTATCATCATTTGCGAGCTTAACGCAGTCAGCATACCCCCCAGAGGCAAGGCAAAGCCCATGTTTGTTCATATCCTGTGCCTCACTGGAGCCAAAAAACCGTGGTATAATATTAAGCCCTCCTAAGAAACCCCCTAAACACCCAGGGGGCTGAAGAGCGAACCTCCAGTGCCAAGGAGCGACCAGTAACCAACGAGCCGAATGAATCTGCCCCCGCGTTGGAAACACTCTCTACCGATACAGACACATCGTGAAATCATCCAAGCGAATATGCCTGGAGTTTATTGGACACTTGGTTTGTTTGGAGGGGGGGGGGGGGGGGGTTTGAAGAAAAAGAGATGGTAAAAAAAAAATATAAATAAAGAGGAGACAAAATTCTATATATTTGAAGTGGATAGGGTCAGTGCCCGCATCATGTCACCGTCTGTTTTTTCAAGCTTTTTTAAGCTTGAGCAAATGCCGGAGAAGGACAAAAAAAAAAGGGAGAAGGACAAAAAAAAAAGGGGGAAGGGAAAAAAGGAAACACATCAACGTGACTAAACGGCTAGAGCAATTATACAGCATATTAGCGTTCACTGCTCTAGGGGATCAATAGGGAAAGGCTTGATGGTCGCAGCGACTTAAAGACCGCTTTTCCCGTCTTTATATTTTGTTTTTTTGTCGTCAGGGCCCCTCTCTTGTCAAGCTTGGTATTGATTTAAGTACGCATTGCAACAGGCAGCTGTAACCATAACAGCAAATCTTGCATATCTTGGGTTATTTACTTAGTATCGTTAATGAAGACGCTGATGATGCATGGGGGTCATCCCCCACCACTTTAAGACCTTTCAGCGGAAATTAAATTGCTCATTTTATGTTTTTCAATTCCTAGTGGGTGATTTTTTTTTATCTTCCCTCCTTGCTGTTTTTTAATGACGGCTCTGTTTTAGGGGCTGTCATCTTAGTCTTGGAATTAACTTAAGGAAGATTTTTTTTTAAAGAAGGGGGGGGGGGTGAGACATGACGACGGGCGAGTGCAATGACATGAAATTAAGAGCTAATCGAGATTTTATTAATAATTTAGGAAGGGAGTTTACGAAACCTGAAAAAACAATTGACTGTCACCCATCAGAGGAATAACAGAATCCGATTCAAAACTCTCATCCTCCGAGATTGATTCATTTAAAGTGCTAAACAAAATTAACTCTTTTTTTTATTTCAACTCAGACATCTCAAAAGTCGAAACACATCATGAACCATTAGGGCGAAAGTTCAATAACAGTTTGCTTTTAAAAAAGAAGAAAGATTACCTTAAACTACATCATGTAACTGTAGTGTTTTTAACCTCTCACATGTTTTGACCACACAGTCCCGTTGTTCAACTAAAACTCCAATTGCTTAGTTAACATGATAACAACACCTCTGTTTTTTTGTGTGTTTTTTTTTGTATGATAATTACAAAACAAGCTTGATGTTATAAAGGTTTTTTGTTTTCACAAATAATGATAGCAATTAAACAAATGGACCACAAAAACCCAAAACAAATCCACCTGGCCGAGTTTCATAAAGCCTTTGAACATCAAAATGAAAAATACTTAGCACAGGAAAAAAGGTAGGAATAGGTTACCAGGCAAAATATAATGAGGTTTATATTGTTTAGAAAAACATTGTTTTTTTTTTCTATTTTAATATTGACCATTACCTAAGAGGAAAACATCAAAATGATAATAAATCTGTGAGTGAGTCATGTACATGAACCTACGCGCCTTGCATTGCCGCCGTCGCCGATTTTCTTTTGTCTCCCGTTGTGGAGTTAAATATTAATCCCCCACAAAACATCTCTTTGGTTTCGCTGGCTGCATTTTGCCTGAATATCGGACTTTGCGATCAATGCTAATGCAATCTCTGCCTTCAATAATAAATGACTGCATTTGTGGGTTTCGAATTTGCAGCCGTGATGTTTTTACGGGGTGAAAGAAAAGAGGAAAAGAGTGATTATTTAACGGTGATGAAACATGGGGTGTTGTCGATGATAGGCATTTAAACAGGGGGAAATTGTGGTGTTTTGTGGAATTTTGTCTCTTCTTTTTAAATTTTTAATTAGATTTTGTTTTCTACATCATCATCCTTTTTGTGTGTTGAACAAACCTCCGTTTTGAAAGCCACTGAAGGGTAATGATAACATTACACCGGAGGTGAAAATGACGTGAGCTCTTGACAAATAAAACAAAATCACTTGTATACTTTCCCAAGGTGCAATTATGCACACATGCAAGTACGAAAGAGGAATATTTAATTTGCAATTTCATTATTCTATTCCTAAAACAAAATGAGTTATTGGTCTAATACACAGTTTCATGTTTTCTTTTCGTCCCTTTCTGTTTTCCTTCCCAGAATCGTATCCCTCCTCCAGCGAGCGTTGGGATGTACATGGTTATTGTCAAAGTTACTCAAACGGCAATATATACCCCCCCCCCCCACCCTACCCGGTTGTTTTCATAAGCTATGTTCAACATCCAAGCAAAATAGCATTTTCCTCAATTATTAGCAGGAAATCTTGTGTTTTTCTTTGGCGTTGCCTCTCCCCGGCGATATTAAACCCTGCAACGGATTGCCGATGGTTGGGTATGACTCTCCTTGTGCCTGGGGAGCGATGGGGTTGGTAGGGGGGGGGGCGAGACACAGGAAAAAAACAGTGTATGAATCCGTGTAGGTTCGTTTCCCCTACTGTCATTTCGGCTTGCACTCACGCAGTCACTTTGCCCCAAGGACCGACTGAAATAGATGCAGCCCGATCTTTTTAATTCGACATGAAAAGCTATTGGAACAATTTTGATGGCTATTATTGAGGAGTGCTGGAGGCGGCTGTGTCGCCGCCGGCAACCGGAGGCAGCGGCAGCTCAACTAGCTTTGATGTGCAGCCAATAACGTTAGTCGCTTCTTCCTACAGACCAGCTGGTTTTCGCCCTGCAGACCCCTCCAGCGGTGTCCAAATGAGAATCGTTTCCTGGCTTGAAATCCTGCCCAAGGTTCCGTCAGCTTTCTCTCTCTCTCATACAAATTTTTTGTCGTCGTCCAAAAGCAAAAACTCCTCCACGATTGGTTTTAGGAGAAGAGGGCAGATGGTTGCATGGCCACAAGTGGACGTTTTCACCCCCGAGTTGGACGACACGACGAGAAAGAAGAGAGACAAGGGGGGTTATATCATTCCAATGATATCATTAACAAAAAGCCGTCACAGATCTGTACAGGTTTGCCCACACTCTGGCAGCCAAACTCACAGCGGCTTGATTGATTCTGCGTAATTGTCTCACTGATTACGCCGGCTGACATGACCATTGACGGAGACTCGGATGTCCACATGTGACATGCCGTTTGCGGGTAACTTGCTAATCTGGCAGGCAATGGCGATCACTCTTCATCTATGTGAAGGGTAGTGATGGCGATGCGCACATCACTTTTTTTTTTCTTCCGCTCAGTTAGATCAATCTCAGTGTCTTTACACACACGTCATTCTTTATTGTCCCGCCCGGGATGTATGGCGTAATTTGCCGTGCCCACGAGTGACCTCTGGATGTGATGTAGCACAACCAAATGTAGAAAATACACCAGATTCCGTGACACATAAACACCCCCTCATCAGTTCAAACACTCCTTGCGCTATTTAATTAAGTACTTAGTATCATGCGTACCTGGGGGTAGCCTACAGAAGTCAGAGGCACAACAATGCAGGCCTGTATTCTTTATTTTTTGTAAAGGGCGAGGGCACCAAGGCATTTTCTCCTTGGTAAAGGGCACCCTATATTAAGGAGCATTTCAAGGGCACTAAGGCATTACCAGGGGAGGGGGCATGGAGGCAATTGCCTTTGTTACATCCTAACTGATATGGGAGTTAGTTAACAGTTTCATACCCTCTATTGTAACACTCTTTTTTCCGTTGGACGAGAGTTGTTTTCATTTCTTCATGTCTAGAAAACAAACTAAAGGTAATAAACTGCACAAATTCAATTGTGATGGTATGAGGGACATGTATAATATTCCTTTTGCAAACAAAATGAGTAAACTGAATGGAATACACTTAAAAACACGACACAGGAATTGGTTTCTGCAGATACTATTCTTTGAAATCCTCACAAAATATGACTGCTACTCTACAAATTATTCGACAAATTTAGTCCAGACATTGTGGATATTAAAAGCCATTGGTGTACTCTCTCTAATACTTACTTCATAAGCTAAACTTGTCTGCACTAAATGAACAGCAACATTATACCCTACCCTAAAACCTGCATATAAACACACTCATTGCTTACAGTTTGAGCTCCATGAAAAAAAAACCCCAAGATAGTCCGCAATGGATCATTGCGCCCTAATGAAATGTTTGACTGTGCATATATTTTGTTATTCATGTCCCATTTTAGGAATCACTGATAATGTGATTTGCCTCACTCTTAGCCGAGCGTAGGTCCATCAAGTCCCGGCCATTATCATAAAGGTGTCATTAAGCGGACCCCAACGCTAGCAGGAGAGCCAGCTGGAACTGCACTAGATAGCCGCATAAGCAAATGTCTATTAGACACAAATTGCAAACACTGTCATTAAGGGGATAAATAATAGATGACACTTGCAGACATGAAATGAATTTGGCTTTGAGGAAGAGAGAAAAAAAGGCGTATTATACTCTCTATTTTTGTTTTAATGCCAACGCAACTAACACTTCCAATAGGGTCATAAATGGCCAACGGTGGAAAGAGCAGGACATTTTGGGGAAGTGGAAGCAATTGGGAAAAACCGAAGTGACAATGGCTACTGACAATGAGGCATTTATATCAATGCCAATAATGGCCTACGTTTTGCATGCTCAACTAAATCCTACAACTACAGACAAATGTACAAATTCAACTGCCTCCTCCACTCGCAAAAGATAAATGAGATCATCAGAACACAAGGGTGCTCTTTCAAAACAAGATTTGTTTCGTGGTCTAAAACCAATCAGTTGCTTAATTTTGAAGCAATAGAAATAAGTCTGATGCCAGACAGAAATATACAGAACAATGCTTTCAAAAAAATAAAACCGTTTGTCTTGTTTTCACTTAAACGTGACCGCTGAATTTCATGAACTTTTCACAGGTTTGTAGCTTGCCATATTTGTTGAAAACCAGAGACGGTAAATGAATCTACTCTCCCGAAAAAAAACCCCCAATGATGTACATAGATAAAAATCTAGTATCATTGTACACATCAAAGTTTCAGTACATCTGGAGGCATAAAAAAAACCTGACAGGAATCAGGGGGCATCGACCCCAGTTTAAAAGATCGTTCTTCGTAATTTTCATAACTGGCCACTCAAGATCTTAATCCCATATTCTTCCATTGTCCAACACAAAATGGACTTGTGTATGGACGGTAACATTGCATTAGGCCATTGTTTTGTTTCGCCAACCGCTCCAAAAAAAAAAAATCTTTAAATTTCAGCAGTTTTTGTGCAATTTGCTCGGAGTGAGATCGCTATCTTTGGCAAATCTCTGGTGTCGTGGGGGTTGGGCTCGTCCCGATAAGAGATCCCTGATTGCGTATCTTATCATCCAAACACATCATGATCTTTTGTCCGATGCTAAAGAGTAGGTGGCACGATACAAGAGAGATAGCAACACCAGGAAGAACCTTTTGGTTCTAAGGGCTAATTGTCAGTCTTTATTAAAATTTGTCCTCTCCTTCTTCTTCCCAAAGTAGATTTCAAGTGAAAGGAAAAGATTGACAAACTGAACAACAGCTAATCATCTCCCCTCGATAAATGCATTGACCATACTCACCCAAAGCTGATGAGCTAACAATCACCACAATTAAAATGATTTGAAAATTAATTACCGGGTTCGCTCAACTTTTTAAATTATATTGCCAGGGAGACCTTCAGGCTTTGTTGGTGATGGGTTTCTAATTTGATTAAGTTCAAAAACGAATACAATTTTTCCGAGGAATTTGTTGGAAAAACAACTCTGATGATGACTGTGAATGGCTCTAGGCTTAGTTTCATAGCAATGCTTTTGTTTCTTTCACAACCATGATGATCTAGTTCAGAAAAAAAGCTGTATCCAAGAACCTCTCTCATAAGACCCAGAACAAATAAGATGAGAAAACGTTCTTGGAAGTTGAACAAAAAACATGTTTCTGCAGATGTGACTTATTAAACTTTCATTTATCCCACAGAAAACACAACCGTACAAAAAAAACTTAACAATTTGACCGACTATTTCAAGCACATTTGCCCCTAAAACAACAAGAAACCTTACCACAATATTTTACTAATAAACGTGAAAGTTGTCGCCATTTATTAAGCCAAACATGAAGTCAGAAACATTTGCTGCGTGGACAAACAGGCCCCGGGCGATATTCTTCCTCAAAATAGCTCCTGAAATAACTACAACAAAAATGTTCCCTGTGCTTTCTCGCTGACCCCCTCGGTGACCTAGTAATAATGCCCCATCACCACGGTTGAACTTGCGAACCTTTTCCCAAACGAGAAAGAAAGAAAAAAAAACAAGAAACCGAGGGGGGAAAGGAATCGCCAGGAATAAGAGTAAGCCAAACTTAGCCTGTAGGCTCCCGAGATGAAATTCCATATTATGTATAAACTTTGCTCAGTGTACACAGTGCATGAGCATGTAAATAAGAGCTCGCAGGCATTTCGTATATGAATTTTTCCATACCCCAACATTTTGAAATTAAATTTGTGGAGAGAATGTCTGAAAACACTGGGGAATTTAAGCAGGGAGGGACTGATTGAATTATCAAAGTTAACTCCAAGTGAAGGGCTACATTTTCCGCTATTTGAGAAAGGAACACCTCTAAATGTCTGATAAGCATTCGTCGCTGTGGGGTTAAACCTTGTTCAGTGCGATCAGATTCTTTTATCAACTTCACAAATTAGACGGGTTAAAATAATCCGCCCGATACCTTGCACTGTTGAAATGCAAATGTAATATAAATGTACATTGTGTGGAGATTCTATTGCAGACAACACATACTGAATTACATACAATTTCAAGAGGTATGCCACACACACAAGCAACAAACTTCAAACATTACTCCGCCAAACCACCGGTTTCTTTTCATACACTAACAGTCCACTATCATCACAAACTACAACCTCCAAAACAAAGACTATAATGTAATTTCCCTTCATATCTGAGTGGACACAGACTGCTGCCGCCATGAAAAAATAAAATAAATAATTATCTAAATCACGGGAGCCCCTTTAAAGTACGAAAACCAGCTGAACCTATGTCCCACTGCACTGCTTGCCCCACAGCGTTATTTGTTCTAGGTAAGTGAGGTTAGGCTGATGCTTGACTAGGGGGTCCCAGACAGGGGTATATTTTTCGGTGCCTGGTGTGTCTCCAGAAGGGAATGTTCCAGTGACTTGTAGCCAGCCAGGGGTGAAAGCATTGGAGACTGGCTGGATCGCAATTAAAGGTCCATGCCAGACGGGTCAAATGGTATCCATCTTTTGAGCGTCGTCGATGATGGAAAATGCCTGACTCCCATCTTGAGCATCAACTAAATGAGCAACAAACATCGCAGGGCCCAATTTCATAGAGCTGCTTAAGCAGAATATATAACTGAAACAATTTTCTGCTAAGCAGATATGAGCAGGATACCAGTCACAAATTGTATTTGTGACATGTTGTGACATTGTAGTTTGGCTGGTAACCTTTATTCTGGTAAGCATATTTTTGCTGAGCCACTTTTTGTTCTTAAGCAGCTGTATGAAACTTTTACAGCAAACTTTACTTGGAAATGTTGTTTCTTACTTTCTGCACTCCCCTGTGTACCTACATCTAGCTCAATGATGTAAAAGTATTTAATCTGCAGGACCTTTACCCCAAGTTTGATTATAGTTGTCAACACAGCGCTACAATTTTTTTACACATACACATAGGCCTTCATCTATAGTGTAAGTTTGATCACACTTCTTGCATGCTCTTACTAGTCTAACCAGGGTTTGGGGTTTGGGAGTAGCATCATAAGTTTTTTTATGCTACATATATGTCGCAATATTCACTTCAAAACTGAGACATTTGTAAAAATCCAGCACACTTTCTCTGATTTTTATTTAAAACATTCAAAACGAAATGTTGAATAAAGAGGAAAACTTGCAATATTTTTGTCAACAACTGTTTTTTTTTTTTAAATCATCGAAAAAGAAATTTTGATCAAAGAGGAAAACTTCTGACATTTTGTTTTCAAGAACTTGCAACTCTCAGGTTTCTCTCAGTGGACCTTGGAGGTAGGATCTCCACTGGTCAGACCAAGCCAGACACACTGGTGTCTATCCATGGCCACTGGTCATCCCTACTGATTAACACTAAACCACTAGGGACTTTACAGCAACTCTCCAAGACTCTAGAGTCTTATTTGAATCTTCATGGCAGGTCTCCCGAAACCATGGAGGTATGGTGGAGAATGTTATCCCTTCATTCAATGAGAGAAACTATCATGGGACTCCGAGAGGAAGGCACTTCTTCCAAAACCAAGAAGAAAAATATGCAGGAGAAAGAAAGTCGTGCAAACGAGTCAGCATTACGTTGCCAAAAGACAATTGATGTTGTGTGGTTGCTTGTGCTCACTTGTTTTCTTTCACCATCTAGCCTTTACAATGTATATTTCACTATCTAACCTCTTTAATGTAGGCTATATTGGGGGGAAATGTGTAATCAAAAATTACACAAAAAATATTTTAACTTTGTACCATTTGTAAACAAAAAAACGTCTTCTGTAGACACATATCACATCTTGAGAAATTTTCAATCTAGTTCCATTGAAAAGAAAAGAAAACATTTATTGTTTCGTTGGAAAATAAGAGGCTGCTATCTGAGGTAGCCTAAAAATGTACAAGTGGTGTTTTTCAACAGCCAGATAAGCTATCCTTTAAAGACACTGGACACTATTGGTAATTGTCAAAGACAAATCTTCTCACTTGGTGTATCTCAACAGATGCATAAAATAACAAACCTATGAAAATTTGAGCTCATTCGGTCATCGAAGTTTCGAGATAATCATGAAAGAAAAAAACACCCTTGTCAGTGACTGTCACACGAAGTTGTGTGCTTTCAGATGGTTGATTTCGAGACCTCAAATTCTAAATCTGAGGTCTCCAAATCAAATTCGATGAAAATCACTTCTCTCTCTGAAACTACGTTACTTCAGAGGGAGCCGTTTCTCATAATGTTTTGTACTATCTACCTCTCCCCATTACTCGTTCCCAAATAAGGATTTGTGCTAATAATTATTTTGAGTAATTACCAATAGTGTCCACTGCCTTTAATAGGTTAACTTGTTACAGTGAGTTGTATCTTTGCTTTCTGATAAGTGATATCCTTGTTGAAAATAACATAGTTTATCCCTACAACATCCATCCCAAACAAACAGAACTTCATTTTCCCCCACTGGGAACAAGTACAGATAGCCACTTCTTAAGACCCTTAAGAATTCACGGCTTTGGCTTTGGATTCAGCTTCACTCTGGTCTGAATCCCCGAACGCATAGCCTGCGTTTAGTCAAAACAACTGAGGGGCCCAGTGGTTAGCCTGAGTCGAAGCTTTGGATTTGAAGGGGCTATAGTATAAAGTGTAGGCCTAAATCTGAATACCCAAGTTTCTGGTATTTTTTATTTGAAACTAAATTGTATGATTTTAACCACAAATCCACACAATGACCTCTCCTTCAAAAGCTGACCTGAGCTCAGCTACCAAGCTGTCTTTACCTTTCCTTTGTTTAGCTTGAGGTGAATGGGGGGGCTTCATATAACAACAACAAACCTCTAATGAGGAAAAGCCTAGGTCAATGGGTTTAATCCCTCTTGCAGATTGATTGGGAGAGCTCTGGGAGTGTGTTATCTCTTTCTGGATTATGTAATCCTGTGGCCTGTCTAGCTCATTAAAGGGGTCAGGAGATGTCTGGGAGACTGCCCATGTGGTTTTATCATTAGTGAGTGTGGAGGGGGGGGGGGTGGGGACCATCTTCCCACTGATACAGCAACAAGACTTTAAAGGAGAGGTAGGCAAACCATTGTGCAACTTGCTCTATGGTGCAACCATGCACGCAACAGCAATTTTACAAAATTAGCATTTAGTTCAAAAACTTCTCTTGGTCCTATTTAGTAGAGCTGCTTTAAAAGCAGAGAATAGTGTTTTTAAAAACATTTTCCTGCTGAGCAAAAGAGAGCGGGAAACCAGTTACAAAAGGTGCTCAGAAATTGTACTTTGGCTGGTTAACTTATTGTGCTAAGCATAATCTTGTTGTGCTTAGATGCTTAGATGCTTAAGCAGCTCCATGAAATTGGGCCCATGGGTGAGAATCATTGCTGACAAAAAAATTTGAAACTACAATTCCAGTTTAGGTATGTTGAAATGATGGCATGTCCACCTTACCACCTACCTCGGGTTTAACACGTCGCAGAGCTTTTACATTAGGAACAGTATACTCAGCACTAGGAAAGAGGATCAAAGGGCAGGATTTCTTTATGTAAGAAATGGGAGAAAAACAACAGTTGATTTTCTTCACCAGGCTAACTTTAAAATAGTCTGAATTCAGATATAAGGCCGTGTCCGAAACGACGACTTCGGCTACAGCTACGTCTAGATCAGCGCGTCTACCAGTGTTGAAGAATAGGCAGACGCGCGCGATCTAGCCGTAGCTGTAGCCGAAGTCGCCGTATCGGACACGGCCTTAGTCTGAAATTTCGCTTCCCTTTTTAACAGTTGGTATTACTATCAACACTTTGAAAAGTGAATTTCTTTCACAACATGATAACAAGTTAATGCAATTGGATAAGAGTTAAATGCAGACTTTTAAAACCTATCCTTTAAAGGTACTGAATATTTTCCACCAATATGGGAGACAAAGTAGGAGAAAAGATCACTCAAAAGAGAAGATTCAACATGAACAAAAAAACCTTAAAGTTTCCAATTCATGAAGGTTTCTTGTAGCCAAATATTGATTTATCCACAAAATAACTTTTCCAGTATGTTTAAATTGTTTTGGACACCTCAAAACCTTTTTTCTTTTCATTTCCACATTATAACTACGTTGGTAAACATACATAAAAGTACAAAACAAACTTCACTATATCCATAACCAAGGAGCTCCATGATCTTTACATTTGAACTCAATACATTTCGTTGCATCAACCTTCACTCTAAATCCATCGCAAACGACCAAAACTGGATGTAATAACAATTACCAATCAAAGAAGTACGCCCAGTTTATGCCTTGTCAAAAGAAATTTCAACAAGGAATTGGAGTGCCTTTTACCACTTCCGTAACTCAAGAGTTCATAACACTTTTCTTCCCCCCAGAAGAGTTTTCCAGGAATTTTTTGCAAGCGGAGAGAATTCTGGGGCAGAGAATCCGAGGAATCTTCACTTCTCAAAAAAAGTTCACACAAATTAAAAAAATCCATCACCACAACAATTTTTTTATCCGTGATGAAACCCAAAAGAAACCTAACTTAATCAGATTATTCAGCCGAAGTCTTCAGCAGATCTTAAGACAATATTTCAGGCTCTTCAAGCACTTTCCAGTGTGGGACTTGAATTGTTGAGGTTTTGGCGTTTTTATCAGTCGAGCCCTTTGACGGTTTAGCCAGACTTCAGAGATGGTGATAATATTCATTTTGATATGAAGTGACGGGCAAGCAATAAGTGATACTTCAATCGATGAGTGAAATCCACAAGTCTAAAGATGCAGGCTCAGGGTTTTTTTTTTAGGACTCAAAAAGAGAATTTTTATACATTGGTACCTTATATTGGTGTGTTTTGAAGTAATTAAAAAAAAATGACCAATTTCCCATGCAGGGACAACTGTATTGTATTGTAGTAAACATGGATTTAAGATTCATTATTCATGGTATTGGGTAAAGCATTAGCCGTGAAAAGTATTCTGTTTTTCTAGATGACTTTATTACTGTATTTCTGGAGAATTGATTTTTACTTTAAAAAAAACCATCCAACTACATTCCAGAAAATGAGAGAAACAATTGAATTGTCCTTAAATTGTTGATTAAGAAATTGCTGCTTTCGTAAAAAAAAACTTGTGCCTTGTGAAATCGCACGGTGGGTGTATTACTGAAATGACCTTAAATTGCGTGCATTTCATTGTGTATGGTGTATGGCTTGAGACAATTCACCTATCAAATAGCAAGTTTTACCTGACCTCTTCATAGTATTGGAATAACAGTGAGGTCAATATGTGACCTCCGACCTCAAATGTCTCCAAATCAAGGTTGATTAAGTCAATCTTCAGGTCATCCTACACTAGGGGTGAACATAAAATATGACCTCATTTTGGGGATAAGATGTCAGGAGCCCAGACATGTTTATGGCCCCAGTCCAAACAAAGTGGCCATAAAACAAGACATGGAAACCCTCAGAAAAGGAGTTTTATGGGGCGGATAATTCCTAAGTATTCCTTCCCCTACCAATTGGTACCCAGACCATGGTTTCCAGAGCCAGAAAGACTACTCCCAAAGGCATTGTGCCATAAAGAAGTAAATTAAACCATAATTAACGCCAGGTTATATTGCTAATATCCTAAGGTGTTCAATTTAAAACATACATTAACAGCAATAAGAAACATAAGCATCTCAACTGCCACAATCCAGGAGAAAATTATTTTATACCCGACCTCACTTTTCTTGCAAGGTTCGATGAAAAAACTTTAAAATGACAGAGTCTCAAAACAGCGCATGAATGTCAAAGAAACTTTACAGACATTTTTTACTCATCTTGACTAGGATTGGAAGTATATCTTACGATCTAAGATTTCAAAGAACTTTTAAGAACAGTATCCTCGGCACTAGAGAAGCGGATCAAAGAGAATTATTTCTTTGTATCTTGAGACAAGAGCTTTTTTTCAACACAAGGCAGACAAAATGGATAAAGAGACAATTTGATCACTATGTGTTATGTGCTATACAAAAATGGTCAATTATTATTATTAAAGAAGTCATAATTCAGCTCCCTGAAAACTGTATTTCTTCATTTCATGGTTCCATTAACTTGCTTATTGTTAGAAAAGCTTGATCACTGGATTAAATCTCAGTATACACAAACATTCACTGATAAACCGGCATATTTATAACTTCAGCACAAGCATCACCGGTATTCGTTTTTTTTTTAATCTACACTAAGCCTCTTCCAAAGTTGGTATTCCCATCTGCCCAAGTTATTGGATATATAAAGACTGATGGCTTACCGGTTTCCCGAGATGGGAAACGGCCAGCCATTCGATTTCATTAATCTCCAACTCATGAAATCACCAAACCCTGTGACTTGCACAGGCCCAATACTTAACAGAGGCAAGGAAGGCGATTGCCTCCATGCCCCCTGGTCATTGACTTGGTGCCCTTAAAATGCTCCAGTAGAAATTCACAATTCCCTCATGCCCAAGAGAATATGCCTTGATGCCCTTGCCCTTTTAAAAACAAAGGATACAGGCCAGTGTCGGTGTTATTACAACAGTACATGAACGATACATTTAGGGCATTTTGAATTGGATTTAGTGTACACACTCCTTATCTATATCAGCATCCCAAGCTGTTTTGATTTGATATTAAGCTATAATGATAGTGACGCTAAACATAAGATAAGAACTGTTCTGGACACAGAAAGATATCTTGTTTTAAAAAGTGGAATTAATCTCTCATCAATTGTGTACTGAGTAATGACTGTTCGGTGGTTAGGCTATAGTGCCAAAGCAAAAGAAGATTACCTTCCCATGCATTTATGAAACCTTAAAGATATTATGATTTCGACTTCGGCATGGAATGCTCTTCCATAACATTCACTGGGCAGCAGAGAAAGAAAGAATGGGACGCTAAAAATTATATTAATTTCTGGCGTGCTCGAGAACCTGAGCTGTGAAAAACTTGCGAAAATTGGCTTGGAGTAGCGAGAATCCCGCTGGGTCCTTGGAGCGTTATCGACATTTGTCATATGAAACGGGCAAGGAATCCCCATTTTTGTCAATTTGCCCTGGAGGATGGACAAGGGAGTTAGAGCAAGAGATAGCCAATGTTCGGTGTGACGAGATTGTGTGTAGGGAAATTACTCAAGGAGAGAAATAGAGGATGTTTTAGTTTGCGTTCGGGCCGGCAGTCTCAGGTTCCATCAATTCCAAACCGGCGCAGCGCTCACACAAACCATACCGACAACTTGGGAATAGAAATATTAGCCGCTTATGGCTTTCACTGGTAACCAGTCGCGGCTGAACTAGAGATCACTCGGTCTACACATGAAACTGGTTTTGATTATTGCCGCGGCAACAATAATGAGGCACGGTTTAGGACTATGGCTCTGTGTTTGAGCAGCGACATTGAAACCACTTCTTCGTGAATCAAAACGAATCCCGCTAGAGAGAGACCTCTCTATCACACTCCGCTGTAGTTCATTGACTCTCGCACAAGCCCTGCTCTGTTTTTTTCTATTATCAACATATGGCAAGAACAACAGCAATTCAATTTAAGGAGTGGTAAGGGAGATCAGTATTGGACGACTCCAAAATCAGACAAATATTCAACTGATGCTCTCTGTGTTTGCCGAGACGGCCCGGGACAAGCACAGTGTACACACAGGCAACTCTTAAACTAAAAAAGCCCTACGCATCATACTTTTTTTTAATTCCATGCAATTCCCCACTTGCTTGGAGGCTTTTACTCGAAGGAAATTAGGAGCAATTCTCTGGTGGCATTGCGGACTGGACTTTCACCTTTGCTTTAGTTGAGGTTGCATCCTGAGCTCTTTGGCTCCTAAACGCTGGGGCAATTTTACCACTCATTGCCAAGGGTGCCATGGTCATTTCATGCAGGGTTGAAACCTCCAATTATACTCAAGAAGAAGAGAAAAAAAATACAACAACCCCCAAAAAGGACCCACACTTGACCTTTGGTATCCCTTGGCAACCAGAGTGCCACTCAGGAAAAGAATCACATCTAACAGACGATGTCGTCTTCTCTTAAAAATCATTCAAAACAAGAAAAAAGATAATTCATTTCCAAGTCTCGCCGATATTCTGAATCCGTTGTTTTTTAATATACAAGAGCAGTTTGATAATCAACCTCCATGCCAAAACAAACAATGTGGGCCTCTTTAAACAACAAATGTAACCAACTTGAACATTCCATCCCGGGTCGACCATCTGTTCAATGTGAATATTTCCCCACTGTGACCAAGAAGTCCTCAGTTCTCCACAGTTGTTTTTTCTTTCTGCGTTCCCAATGCGATGAGGTCAAACCGTGGGCAAGCGAGACTACAGCAGTGACTGGAAAGAAGCCCAGGCAGCCAGAACGAGAAATGCCATGGGGGTATAACTTCAACCAACCGCTCGAGTCTCACTATTCCTCCAGACAGACCAAAAGACAAGATTGTAAATATACACTATAATACCATCAGGTTTTTGTCTTACTGCAGCAGATCGGCAACCAGCTGAATATGTTTCTAATAAAGTGATCACAGCGCTACGGCAAGCTGCCTCCCATAACTCCCCCATGCACTCTCTAGCCAAGCTTGTGTGTCCGATCGGCACGCTATCAAGTCCTTAGTTCCACCTGAGAGATCAGCTGAAGCCAAAGCAACATCATCCGGCTCTCCTCCTTAAAGACACTGGACACTATTGGTAATTGTCAAAGACCAGTATTCTCGCTTGGTGTATCTGAACATATGCATAAAAACATAACAAACCTGTGAAATTTTGAACTCAATTGGTCATCAAAGTTGTGAGAGAATAATGGAAGAAAAAACACCCTTGTCCCACAAAGTTGTGTGCTTCAGATGTTTGAACTCGAGACCTCAAAATCAAATTCTGAGGTCTCGAAATCAAATTCAAATATTTTAGTGAGAAATAACTTCTCTCGAGAAATCGACATTACTTCAGAGGGAGGCGTTTCTTGCGATGTTTTATACTATCAACAGCTCTCCATTGCTCATTACCAAGTAAGTTTTTATGCTAACAATTATTTTGAGTAATAACCAATAGTATCCAGTGCCTTTAAAAGAAATGTTTTGCTTTAGCAATTCACCACACACACATAAATAAACCACTCCAATCTTTATTATTTTTCGAGGGGGGTGCCGCCTTCTTGCTCTATAACCTGATCACTTCCCCATATGGGGGTGGGTTTGTGGCGTATGCATTGTCTATGCTCTAGTGTGTAATAAACAGAAGCGGATCATATCAGTACAGCTTGCAGTTTAAGCAATAACTCGCTCTCTCCCCACATCTGGAAATGTACTCTTTAAGAAAGCCATCATTTCCAGTTTCTTGATTACTATAAAGTAAAATGAATCCAGTTGAATACAACGACGTTGTTAACATGTTTTGAGGAAACTATGATCTCGCTTTTTACTGGGACAAAGAATATTACTGTGTCCTTCAACGTTAATGATAAACACTCCCCTTACACAACAGATTGCTGCCACTCCGCAGATATTAAGAGGCCGGAATACCAGAAATATACCAGCATATTGCACTGTAGTTTTTATTAACCAGTCCAGCAATAAGATGCAAATTTCCTATAATGAAGAATTATTAGTTCTTGGCTCAATCTAATAAGGGCATATGGACTCCCTTTATTGTTTAATAACTGAGCCATACTCTTTTCTTTTTGTCTCCTCTGCTCATTTTGTTTAAGGGGGATGCCTTGTGTTTGGCTTGCTTATTCAGCCTAAAAGAACAAAAATTGATTTTCTTTTCTTTAAGAGGCCAATAATTGCATTTGTGGCTGTGTGTGCCGAAGCCAAGCATGAAGGCCAAGTGAATGCCTAGCATAATTATCCTCTCCTAAGAAGGCAAGCTCTACAATTCAATCGTCTTAATCTTTTTACCCCTAATCCCACTGTCATATAATTGTCACGCACAAGGAACGACGGACGGGGCACACGGCAACGCCGACGACGAGAAGAGAAAAAAAAGGCAAAAGCCAAACCATCGGAAGCATGAGGCGGAATCACTTCCTTTTTAAATGAGTTTCCCCCGTTCAGCTCCGAGTAAAAAAAAAAAACTTTAAAAAAAAGATGTAAGAGAAAGGAAAAGTGAGAGTAGGAGAAAAAGAGAAGTGTGTACGCTCAGGGAAAATCTTCTTCACGAATAGGATTGGGTAAATTGAAGTGATTTGCAGCACTAAATTGCATGATTCATTCAGCCGGCTCGCTCCTCGGTCTAAACGGCCGGTCGCGGTGTATGTAACATTTCTACCCTGACAGTGTAGCAACTAATGCTGGTGAAAGCGTTTGGCTTGAGGCTATATTAGCTTTCAACAAAGACCCAACTGCTCTTTCTGTTGTTGGCGTACTGTACTCACTGTCTGTAGTCGAGTCTTTTCTTCCTCTCGTAGCCGCGGCTTCCGCATGGGCAGCGATTTTCCTCTCTTAAATGACTTTCTGGATAATCATCACAATAAAGTGAATGGAATATTTATCCACAAAAAAAAGAGAGATAATTTTGCGATGAACCATAAAGGATCTTTGTCTGTTTAAATTATGCCCGTACTGGATAATAAAATGAATCTCTCTTAAAAAATAAAAGGCAGTATTTCTCATCCTGAAATTAGATTTAGTGTTATATAAACAATGCTATCAATTCAACACAAAAACTGATTTAATTAACTGTGCACACAGCTGTAGACACTTTTTATGTTAATTACTTTGCACTTATTATGTGGCTCTGACTGCCCGAATGGTATTGCCTTTTTGGTGTTGATTTTAATAGATGTTTATTGTAAATCTGAACATTATTAAATTAATACATGAATTCATACATAAAACCTAATTTGTTTGTTTTATAAAAGGTATGGTGCGTTTATTGTTTAGGAGAGTACATTTATTTCAATTATTAATTTTTTTTTTTAAAGTCAACCCAAATCATTCTGTGTTGTTTTGTTTTAGTGGAATACATAATATTATCTCCTGAAGTTGACTAGTCAAAGTATTGAGTGGAGAGAAAACAAATAAAATTGTTCTTCACAGAGCCAACACTCCGTCCAAACAGAGATGCCTCATGGTTGTACGACCAAGATCTCACCATGCAAAGCCCAAAAACTTAATAATCATAATTGAAAACATTTGATAAATCCACATACAGGGTATAATTTCTCAAGGGGATTGCTCTAATGCAGGCCGAAAAAAGGAGACATCATAGTCTGATTAATTCCACAATCAGATAACGATCGAATACCAAATCTTTTTCTTCAAATGAAACCGCCAAAAAAAAAAATCTACATCTAGCCTATTTTCCAAGCGGAGAGTACACTATATGTATTGATAGAATATTCAGAAATGGATTCCTAAACCATTGACCTTGTGTTGTCCTTCCACAATACAAATATTAGGTGTAGCTTTACAGGGGCTGGTGGCAAACAACAATAGCTACACCCCATCCATGGCCCCTTGTGTTGTGCCTGGTCAAAGCTGTTGGCCCCTTTCAACACTTAGGGCCAATGAACCTGTTCAGAAAAACTGATAAGCATGAAGAATGCGTGGTGTACTTGGTTTTGTTGATGTGCACTGACATCCACAAGCACCCGAGCCCAGTCTGGATTGACAGCACCACGCTGGAAAATCAAAGATTATCAAACGTTCCGTGGCCGATGTTTTATCAAGCAAGATGGCAATTCAGCTCATCCGAAACTGTTGATAAAAGTGAAGGGAGCATCGCGGGAGTAGAGAGAGAGAGGAGGAGGAACGCCGGGGTACGATATCGACAGAAGATGCCACACCGCGACAAGCAAGGAAGTGGAGGGAATAAACAGATAATTTTCCAGTACCAAAGATGAGTCAAATTCCGCTTGAGTGACGGTCTTTTTCGGGGGGTTGTGTCGTTCCCTGTGATACACTCGTTTAGTGATTGGGGGGGGGGGGGCTAGGACTCCATGGGTGCAATCAGCTAGAAGTTGTAACGATGATGACATTTATGGCTCAGTGATGCTGCCCGTTTTCTCTCCGCCACGATAGTTAGGGGGCCCAAGCCTTTGATTAAGGCATTTCAGACAAATGTGTCAGTATTTACTTTGGCATGATTGCGGACTTTTTACGAGTGCAGGGTGAGAGACTGCGTCCGTCATCAGGTCTCGGGACCATAGCCAGGGCCCTTGCACTTGCCCCTTTCTGGGGTTTTATCTGTGAAGGGGGATGGGGGGAATGAGATTGGTGTAAGTACGCTGTTTGATGATGATGATGATCCTTAACAAAGGTAGCGTGCCTCTTGTCCGTCTGTGAACTACATAGACTTGAACCATCTTAGATTAACTAAACTGAGGAAACAAGATGCAATCATGGAATGAGATGTACCGGTGTCGGATAATAATGATGACAGGGTCTTGGATTCTTGTTGCTTTGACTAGGAATCTCAATCAAGATTGTTTTGGGAGCCCGGGAGAAGGACGTAACAAAAAGTGTCTCGACAGCATAACGGTCATTTCCAGCTCATGCCAAATTGTGTGTTATAAAAACTGTTGTAAAAGTTACTAGGTTATTTTTGCAAATAAAACTAGCAATGTTTGTGAGAAAGTGCTAAATTTGCTACAAAAATACAAAGCTGATAACACCATGAGAAAACTTCATCTGTCTTTGAGAAAGTCTCTTCTGAGGTCGAAGCTTCAGTGCATTCAACCATTATTCAAGAGAACAAAAATGTTTCAATTCTCAGTCATACACTTCTTGGGATGAATTTAACGTTCTCCTACCAAAGTTAACTTGGTTACAATTTGAGCAATGTACACAATATACACCAGCATAGCATGCACCAAATTGTAAAAAAAAATATCACAATATTTCCGAGTAGCTGCAAAGTTAAATTTATATTGTTGTTTTCTCTGTACAATTTTGCTTGCAGTCAGGCCATTGGCTGACTTACACTTTACTGTTCAACAACTTTTACAGGTAGATAGGTCAAACCTGGAAGGGGGGGGGAGTAAGCTATTGACCGTGTGCAGTTGGTTTACAGCTCCAAGACCCAACGGGCGATTCAAAAATTTACACAAATTATGCAAACACCGTCAGGGCTGATACTTCACGGGGGGCAATGAGGGCGATTGCCTCGATGCCTCCTGGTCATTGCCTTCGTGCCCTTAGTCAAAATGAAAGTAGAAATTTAAAATGTCCTTATAAGCTTGGGCGATATCGATTTATTTTATTCACGAAATTAATGAAATTTGACATCATCAGTCTTAAAACTCCAAGTGAAAGTTGTAGAAGAGACAGTCCTAGCATAAGAGAGTGTTCTAAATCCATCCGATATCGAAATCGTGTCCAAATTAATATTGCGATATTCAATAATATCGTGATATCGCCCAAGCTTATGTCCTTATAGGGTGCCCTTTACCAAGGAGAAAATGCCTGTGCTCATGTACTTTCAAAAATGAAACATACACGCCTGACCTGTGTTGCTGTTTCATGTGGTACACCATGAATAAGACAGTGTGTGTAGTTTTCTTATGTGCAATCTCTCCTATCCAGTAACCTTCAGAACTGAGCTCCATGCAGCACCCACAACCTAAGCCATTTGTCTGCTGTAGTCAGCCATTGGTGACAACAAGCATGGGTAACCTAATTACCAAGAGAATTAACCAGTACCCATCTATTGTCATCGCCCAGTCTATGCAAACTGCCTTTTATGAAGCAGCTTACGGCTCATTACAATATAACTGAGTCTTGTGACCGGCCACATCATCCCCACACCTTGTCACTTTGGGGACGGACAAGGAAGAAAGCTCGGGATAAAAGATGGGAGGAAGATAAAAAACCTGATTGAATACTGGATTAAGAAGCCTGAGCTATTGAATAATAATAATAAATAGGGCACATGGAACCTATATGGGTTACGATCAGTTTGTGCAAACAACTTTTCTTCAAAGCAACACAAACTGGGACCACGAGAAAATCCTTATTAAGTTTGTGATGCTTTTGGGAGAGGAGGGAGAAAGCAACGAAGGAATTCAGCCATCGGACCCCTTGCGTTTTTCCTACAATGCACATGTCATGGATGTCTTAGGGACGTAACTGATTGAGTATTCAATGCAGAAATCATGGATGATGTATGACTTCGGACAAGCCAGGTCTTACAGACTTTCTGACAGCAAAATTTGTTATAATTTAATTTGCGTGATTGGACGAGAACACAGCTCTGTGTATTTATCAAAATATAAGTCGCTTTCCAAAAGTCGCCATCAAATGGGATTTCAATTATTTCCCTTGCCTTTCTTTTCAGCATTTTTGTTTTAGACACCGCTTCTTCTTGCAAGTATTATGTATCTTGATCCAAAGGGACTCATTTAAGGCTGGTTATGAGTATCTTGATCCACAGGGACTCATTTAAGGCTGGTTATGAAAGACCATAAACATAAACCAACATAAGAGAGAAATTACCAACAAAAATCCATCAAAAGACACTAAAACAGTTGTTTGTTATTTAATAACAAATTTGCAGATCTCAAGTGTTTCGATGAGAATTTTAGGGCCATTACAGTTTGTTGGACAAAAAAACAACCAGGTATTTCTTTACACAGTACCCTGCAAAAATATTTCTTGATTTCACTTGGAAAAAAAAATACACATCAACACTACAACGTCATGACCCAAATAACAAGAAACATATCTCAAAGCGTTTTCTTTTTCCTCTCGACCAAAAAATGTCAATCACACGGCACCTTTTTACAGAACGACAGTCTAAATATGTTTAACCTACCAAACAAGTCCTTTGCGAGGTAGCAGTTTTTTTGTGGGTCAAGTAGCCCTTCATTCTTCCCCTGGCTAACTTCTTATGGGAATGACAGTCTAAGCCCTCTAACAAGAATGCCACGGTGGACTTAAGAATTGTCTCCACTGTGTACAAAGTGGTGGTAGGCAAATACATACATCACAATGGCTGTGTATACAGACTTTATAAGGTCTGTGGTTTGACATGACCAGGGCAAATATCGGGAGATGGTCGGGTTGGAAGTTGGTCTTTAGAGGAAAGGTACGATTGGTTTGTGAAAGAGTACCTCCTGGTCATTGCCTTGATGCCCTTGAAATGCTCCACCCTTTACCAAGGACAATTACGCCTTGGTTCCCTTGCCCTTTCAAAATCGAAGCATACAGGCCAAAAATAACCTGATTTCAGGGAAACACGGAAAAGTGCCTAATCACGCACAAAATCAAAATGAGAGTTGTCAACACAATTCCTACATCAATTAATCTACGGCACATGTTTATGCTTCATTAGAACTTTACACTTTCACGAATACAAGTCTTTTTGAAACCCACACAGTCTGCGCGATTCTTGTTTACTCTCGGTGTTATTACACTCAGTAAATACCCCCGCTCCACAAGATAAGTAGACTGTTCCACTCAGAGGGTGTTTACAAAAACAATTTTCTCAGAGTCTGGATTTTTCTGCCTAAACCAATTCAAACACATCCTTCCAGCCATCATGATTGTTTTTTCCTATAACAGACTCCCCCCTGTATGTCCCTGTTTGGCAAAACACAAACGGCCATACAAATTATTTTTAAAATCGAACCCCCCCCCCCCCCCCCACTTCTCTCTCCATGAACAATCAGGGTGAAAAAAAATGGTTGAATATGTTTCAAGAAGTCAGGATTTCTTTCATTGAGTATGGGTCGCATAAACACCCCCTGGCCTAGAAACTGCCAGCATGTAGAGAAAAAAAAAAAAAAAAAAACCATTGTATGATGGGCCAACCATCCCCTGTCTAATTATTTGCTTTGGGGGTCTATTGTACAGGCGTTGGGTCCCATTCAGCTTACCTGGCTAAGCCCCACAATGGGTTTTTTATACTCGCCTGTCCCTGGCCAGACAAACGCCAAAGACTGCTAAATTAGACAACCCACATGCCCCCTTTTCCTTTTCAACATAGTGATAAAGGTTAGTTATCTTTCACTACAAACCGATCAAACCCACCTCTCTAGTATTTAATCATGATTCTTAAAAATAACTCTCAAGTATTGCGGGGCAAATCCCTTCATCCCCCAGCAGCAGGCAGAAGTTCCTACCGTTCAAACCGATGGAATTCTCCACAACAACTTTTTCATCCTAAGACCTTTCCATTAGTAGTTGGTGGAAATGATTATCAGAAATTTGAGGAGTTTTTAAATTGTTCCCTTGCTTTTTTCCCCCCACTTTGAGACCACCCAACATCAACAATATGTCCCTGGTGCTCTGACTACCCTTTTTATAACTATCCAAGGGGCAAAGTGTTATCATTAGATCTCAAGGATTTACCCTCCGACCTAGAAGTAGTCTTTAGTGTGGTGTCTAACTCCCACTTCATCTGATTACCAAAATGGATTGTTGTAGAGTCCTCCACTAATTGGAAGCTTCAGATACTAGCGCCCTTCTACAACGACTCTCGCTCTCATTAAATGGAACTCTTTTTTCTGAGCCGAAAGTTTGGACTTATTTTTCTTTCCGTCTTGGTCTTCTCCAAGCTTGTTCCATCAAGAGGATTTAATTAACCGCCCATTCATTTGGCCATCTATTCAGGCCAGGTGTGGCCATTATTATTCCGGCTGATGGGCGAGCTGTATAGACAGGTAGCGTGTATCACGGAAGCCGCTTCAAAACAAGCCGGCGTGTTCCACATCCCAAAAGGATTCGTGTCTCTTCCCGGGGAAGATACAAACACAACAAAAAAAGGGGTGAAAAAGAAAACAACTGGAGCAAATCGTGGACCCTTTTTCTCTTTTCATTGGGTTTTGGGGGCTCAGGGGGTTGGTTTAGCTACAGGAAAATCTGGAAGCCCAGACAATGCAGACTACACAGTGGGAGAAGAAAGATACAATTTTCATTACAATTCCAGCTTTGGGCGTTAAGTGTGAAAAACCCATACAGGGGAGACGTGTTTTTTTATCCCTTAGTATCTTCGGAAGCCTTGGTGTCTTTTTGGAGTGATAACTCGGCGAGTGTAGAAACTTTTATACCAGAAAGAATTAAACAAAAACAGAAATTACAACTTACTTTCATGAGCAAGAAAAACATGTTTATGGTACCTTTCATAAAAGTATTTTTCAAAATTGTTAACCTTTTGGTGGTCTTACTTTTAGACAAATTATGTCAGCAAACAAAATAATAGTTTTGATTCCTCTGCAAATATTAAAAAACATGGACGAAAAAATTCAGTCGAATGAAAATAACCCAAAACAAACTTTAACATAGTCTGTTTGATGCATTATCTAGAAATGTGAGAACAACAACAACTCTCTCTTTTGGAAAATGGTTTAGTACTGCAATGTTGTTTATGAAAATCAGGCCAAAAAAATCAACTTTCATTTGAAATAACACTCAAATCAGCAAGGGATAGTTTTCCCAGCCAACAGCTGATGTCAAATTCTTCACTCTATTATATCAGTGTGAAGTTTATACTAATTACTTCCCCGCACAATTTTAAGCTTCCATCAAGAACTAGCCCGACCGATTGACCCGAATCCATAAAGCCTGTAAGCACCAAAAACTTCTAAGCACATGATAGTATTACCTAGCAGAAAATTACAACAAGTTTGGATTGATGTGGGCTGGTGCCCCACTAAATTCTTGCTTAGCAAATAAATTTGTCCAGCAGTAATTTCTGCTTTACAGCTTTATAAAATTGACCCCTAGACTGAACAATTTACATTCAGTAGTTTTTCAGGGTTCTTTATAATGCAAGAGTGCGAGAGAGAGAAAGTGAGGGGGGAGGGGGAGTGAGTGTTGTGAATATGATCTGATGGGGAAAGAAAGGATGCCGGCAAAGCCCACAAGAATCAGCCTTTCCCCATCTATGTTTACACTGCACTGGTTGAGTCTTCCTGGTGATACAACGCTGCCAGCACGTTCTCTTGATTCTCGCTGATTAGCGACCCGGCTAGGTCAGGTAAGGCGACACCACATTCCCAGTCCCGGCAACTCTCTCTAACCGCGGCGCACAGTTTCGCCTCAGCCCCGCGTCCCCCAATTCCTTCCCCCCCCCCCTTCTAAAATTTACACATCGTGAGGAGCCAAGTAAATGGACGCACGGTACGGAACGCCGGTCATTAGCTACGATTTGGACTAATGTTACAGCGGACTGCGGCACCGCTCCCCGGTCAATGGACATGTTTGATAGAATAAACACGCTCTTGATACATGTAATCCATCCCTTCGTTCCTAGAGATTGAGGCCTCCGAACACGTCAGCGGATCGACTTTCGGAGTTCGTTTCCAGCCATTGTTGGCTGCGCCTACGGACGCATTAGGCTCCACTATCAATCGGGGAGTGCTCATCAAATTGGATTTGCGACGGGAAAAATGGAGGGAATTATTGCATTAATACAAGCTTTGAAAGCCACAGGAAAATGAGATGAGGGGGTTTGCATGCACACACACACACTGACGACTACTTATAATGCATTTATAATGGTACTTGTTGACATTCTTGACAGATTACGCTCGGCTTTTATCTAGTGTTAAATATTTCATTGCTATTTGACCACATTTAGATTATGCCTTGAACGTTACAAATCTACCACAGGCTTTACACTGCACTCTTACCTATACACTACGACCAACCATCACAAATACAAATTGGAATAAAATATTTCATTGCAAACTGAAACAAATCCATATTGAAATAGAATGGTCAATCTGTTGGCATGATTTAAATACCACATCTCATTTGAGATCACATTGTAAAAGTCAACGCTTAAAATAAATCCATACACACACAGACATTTCTTTGACCTTCCTAACATTGAAAGGTCACCATAAAAACCATCCGTATCATTCGATTAAACCAACCAAAACGAAACCCTCCCAAAAATCAAAACAAGAAAACAACCCCGCATCCTCTTTAAATGTGAAACAGTTGTCTGCCACGGTTGCGCCCGGCGCCACATCATGTAAGTGACACTGTTTTATCAGTTAAGTAGTTGTCCATGTCCCACAACCCTTCTTTCCCTTCCCAGACATTTTTTTCCTCCGAGTTGGTAGAAACTGGTTCTACGCTCTGAGGAGACTTCAAGGAAGGTTCCAATTGGCCAGTTAACTACCGTCTTCCCCCTTCGGCTACCATCATGGGGGGCACGCCGTTTCCTCGCATGACGAGGAATATATGTCAAGGAGAACGAGGGGGAGACACTCGCAAATAAAAACAGGTTTCCCTTTGCGTCATGTCAGAGGTCAGAGGTTAGAGGTGAAGGGGATGTAGGGTCAGGGAAAGAAGGCCAAGTTTTTATCATAAAATTGACACTTTCCTCCTTAGTTTTGCCTACTCCATATCTCGTTCTATCTCTTTTGTGTGTAATTTTATTTAATGAACTTGTGGAGAGAAACACAACGGCAACAATAATAATCCACATCACAACATGTCTTTAGGTACAGGTCAGAGGTCAAACTTGGGTCAGCTGGGACACTTCTCTGCTTGGTTCCTTTAAATCAAATGTGTTCATGCACATCATTAAAATATTCATGTGCAAAAACAGTACATGGTTTAACCTTTGCAATCTGTAAATGTCATATCTGTTGTTATGTGCGCAGATAATAGCAGTAATAATTTTAAGGTTATGTGCATTGCGTATAAAAATCTATTGGTTGAACTATCTATGTATGGATCTAGACTTTGTAAGTTCATGAAAACCATGAATGTTTCCCTTTTTAGCTTGTAATCTTATTCCAAGTTAAGATCGGAAATGACTTGATGTTTGCTTGCATAATGTGCATACTTAATTGTCATAATTTAAAAGAAAGTTGTAAGACATTGTCACTTAGTTTCAGCAATATCCACTTTTGGAATGTACTCTTTTCACTGACTCGATTAAAAAACAAGGTTTTGTTTTCTTATGATTTTAAATACTCAATTGAAGCAACTAAATCGCATTATGCTATTACATGTACAACTCAAAAGACAGTCTCAGCCCTCAGTGAACTTTGGCCTTGTTTTCCTGGCTCTTCATGGTGGGGGTCGTGACCCCCTACAATTCATTATCAGTATATAAAATTTAAAAAAACAATTAAAAGTGAATCATTTTCTGTTGACATTATTTTAAGGAACACGCTGCCTTGGATCGGACGAGTTGGTCTATAAAAAAGCATTTGTAACCGTTTGTTATAAAATGCTTATGGTTGAAAGATGTTTTAAAAGTAGAATACAATGATCCACACAAATTTGCCTCGAAATAGCGTGGTTTTCCTTTTACTTTGTGAACTAACACGGTCGGCCATTTATGGGAGTCAAAAATTTGACTCCCATAAATGGCGGACCGTGTTATCCGACGATGTAAAAGGAAAACTGTGTAATTTTGAGGCATGTTTGTGTAGATCATTGTACATTGTACTTTTACAACATCTTTCTAACCATATGCATTTGATAACAAACGGTTACAAACATTTTTTTCAAAGACCCAACTCGACCGATCCAAGGCAGCGTCTTCCTCTAAGGAAACATAATAAGGCAGTGCATAACAATTGTCATAACTAATTACAACAGTATTTATTACAACCCTCTAGTTTCAAAAATCATAAAAAAACAAACAGTGAAAATGTTATTATAAGCCTCTTATATTTTGTTTTCTTTAAACAGTAATAAAACATGTTTGTGATTTCAAAGTCTGCCAGCAACATTTTTTAATTGTCCAGGATCGAAAGTGAAAGTAACTCAAGAAGGGGGGAAAAAAAACACAAGACATGAAAAATTTGTACATTTCACAATTTTAAAAATGTATGTGATTCCTTTAAAGGTCGTTGAAAATACCAAGAAAGTTTGTCCTATTTCTCACAAAGTCAACACTGCATTTTCACCCAAAACTTTCACAGGTGACTCTTATTCCACCTTTCTTGATAATGATGCTTATAAATCATCATTACATTGATAATAGCCAATCTATGACCCTAGCTTTAAGGGTGTAGAGAATAGTGACTGGTTTCAATTGTATAAATAACCAGCTTTAGCCATGTTTATGCTGTGGTAAGCTGAAAGAGAAAGTTGGTGATTTCAAAACTATTCCAAAAATGTCTCATTTCAGAAAATGAGGGATGTTAACTCCTGGAAAGGACTGAGCCTGCATGGTTCTTTAAAACTTCGCTATCCATATCAATGGTTCTCAAGAAATAAAATTGCTTAGCACAACATAAGCAGGGATTCAGTTGAAAAACATCTACTACATGGACTGTTTTGTCAAGGGCCCAATTTCATGACTCTGCTTACCACTGACATCTGCGCTTACAACCACCATTATCTGCTTACCAGGCCATCGCCGAATTTCTGCGTTATCCTTGTAAGCGTTAAAGGCCTCTAACGTGTAGTGTGCACAAGCCAAAATTACCCGCTTACAGGTAAAATACGCTTGCCGTAGCACAGAACTCCCTGCTTCCGTAAGCACCAATTCTTTGCTAATGGTAATCAGAGCCATGGAATTAGGCCCTGCTCAGTCTGCTAAGCAACGTTTATCTGCTAAGCAACATTTGTGCCCTTAGCAGGTCAATTAGGCTCAGCCTTGCATGCCCTGCAATGGGAGTCTGTACATTATGCGGATCCTGAAACTTATCCAACACTTGAGATTATGAATTGCTAAAATAACTTCCGTTAGTGAATGATGTACAAGTACTTCCTTTCAAAACTGATAGCGAATTCTACACAATGTACACTGCACTGCAGGGGCAAAAAAGACTGCACTGACCATAACAGAGATCATTTTGCATAGTCACTTAACCAGGGACCTTTTCCTCACTGAACCAATGGGCTTTTTGTTGTCCACAACTGACCATAGCTGTGCAATAAACACAAGGCCTTGAAAATGAAATAACCTACAGCCTGTGCTTTTGCTGTGATGCCCTTTTGCAAAAAGATCCAATACAAATTTGAAATTTACCTCATAGTAGTGCCCCCTAACCAGATGACAATTTTTGTGCTCCTTCCAGAGTGTAATTCAAGGCCTGTAATACCATGACGAGTTCGTTGACTTAAAAAAAAAAAAAAAAAAAAAAAAAAATGCAACAAAGTGAACTCAAGGTGAACTAAAAATGCGACATACTTCTTTTTTACACCATTCATCAACATTTCTCTTTGAAGTTTCCCCGTCCACAAAAGAGAGATTTTTTTCTTTGAAAGAAATTTAAAAACATTTTTTTGGTTCACCCTGTCCTTCATTTTAAATTCAGTGCCATCAACGAATTTGAAGTAACTTGTTCTTCACTTACTGGGACACGAGTTAAAACTACCCTTACAAAACAAGTTATTAATTATAGGGTTTTGGAATCGGTCCTCCATTTCAAGTTCTGAATTCAGTGCAAAAAAAAACAAATTTGACCAAACTTGTTTCTTCACTGCGACATGAGTTACAACTGTCCATACAAAACAAGTGATAATAAGGTGTTTTCTTTCTTCTCATGTACATTTTTTATTATCTGCGCAAGACTGTGTTGCACCGAACACTTGGGCAATTTAATTAATTGACAATTTCACTCTCTACAAACTCTTCTATGAAGGAGAGAGAGTTGAGTATCGGGGAAGAGGGTATGAGTTACAAATTAATTTTCTTGTGAGGTTCGGGTCGTGATCTGCCGGCCACGGTTGCGCATAGTCAGCTTGGCCCTGCCTCGGCCAATTATCACTAGGGGGGCTTAAAGCTTGATGGGCTGGACAGGGTAGATGTGAACTCATTAAGTGTCAGGAATGGTTAAACCGGGGGTGAAATCTGAGGGCAAATGGCACCCAGAGGGCATGAGGTGTTCCTTTTGGAGAATTTGCAACATTTTTAAAGAAGGAGAAAACAACACAGGGCTTGAACTTGGTTCTTGAAGGGGAACAGCAAATTCCCTCTAGTAGGGCACTTCTAATGAGGAAAATGTAAATTTGTAACTTTGCAAGGGGCACCACAGCAAAAGCACAGGGCACCAAGGCAGTAACGACAATAATTTACTTGTTTTACAAATAGCAAAGAGTTTCAAGGAAACACTTATATAGTAAAATCCAGTTTAACTCGATAAATTAATTCCATTTCATCTTGAATGACCCACACATGGTTCTTAATAAGAATGCTTTTAACGAATTATCCTCAACAGTTTAATCAAAATAATGATTAACGAGACCATGTTCTGTTAAAAAAAAATATTTTAACTAGCATAAACTGAATGAATGTTTGCACATATTCACCTAGTTTTGTGAATCTTCTTTCACATAAGAATAAAATCGAGAGTTATTTGTATAAACTTTCATGTTTCCCACACAACAAAACAGATTCAATCTTTAGTTTTGTTTCTGCTTAATCTTTTCCCCAATAATAATCAAAGTCTTATATGGCGCACGTATCTACCAAACAAGGTACTCAAGACGCAGAGTGGATACAAACTTTCCGAAAGATAGGTCATTGCAGTGATGAACTCTGAGACCCAATTAGTTAGCACCTTATAATAGAATATATAAAACAAATTGTTGACCAATAATGAGTGCACATATTAAAACACAGTTTAAAATATGACAATTTTTAAAACAGGTTTTACTTCGTCAAAATCTGTAGCACAGAAGTAACTTAAATTCTTGATATGCCCCAAATATAATTCAGATGGAGTCATTGACACTCCAGTCCTTAGTAGCTTTAGTAACTAAAACCTGCCCCGAAAAGAAGAAAAAAAACGCCCCCGTTAAATTCTTCCTCGGTACGAATTAGGGCCCCCCAATCTTAGAATAACAGGTAAGGTATCAGCTGAACCTTAGCTGACAAAACCTGCGTAAATTTCCTACCGAAACATCCCGCCGGTAGTGTCAACATTCAACAGTTTATGGGACACACCGAGAACCCCAAGAAAACAAAAACATGAGTCAGGCATCTAAATTGGAAGTGCAGTGAATGGGCTAGATCCTGGCTGCGGAAACCTTTAATTCTCCCTGCTATCTCCTGCAAGGTCAATCTGGGTGAACTCCTCAAATATTAAAGGGGTTGGCACAGGCCTTTGCTTAAAGACACTGGACACTATTGGTAATTGTCAAAGACCAGTCTTATCACTTGGTGTATCTCAACATATATACATAAAATAACGAACCTGTGAAAATTTGAGCTCATCGATCGTCGAAGTTGCGATATAATAATGAAAGAAAAAACAACCTTGTCAGACCAAGTTGTGTGCTTTCAGAATTTGAGGTCTCATATTCTAAATTTGAGGTCTCTAAATCTAATTTGCGGAAAACTACTTCTTTTTAGAAAACTACGTTACTTCAGAGGGAACCGTTTCTCACAATTCGTTATACTATCAACCTCTCCCCATTAATCATTACCAAGAAAGGTTTTATGATAATAAGTATTTTGAGTAATTACCAGTCGTGTCCACTGCCTTTAATTCTTGAAAATAAATGTCAGAGTGCCACTTTGATGGGGACAATAAGTTGTCAACTGTAAAAGTATGTTCACAAAAAGATTTGTGCAAGTCTTATGCATATTAGAATATTTTGGGGACCTTTAAAATTCCCCAAAACATGCTTTTAAGAAAGAAACAAATGTTTTACTGCGAAGGTGTCAACAAAAACAATAAGCAGAACCTGTTTACAATGTACATGTAATAGTTTGTCAATCTTTTATAGTTTAAACACTGGATTGGTCATAGTTGTTGATCATTCAAAATAAAAAATTTAGGCACAAGCTTTGAAAACATAGTTAAAACTTCTTGCGATGACAGTGTGCTTGAAAAGGATGATACTATGATGTTATCGATGGAATAAAGCTTTGTGCGCAAATGATGTCACATGTCATGAGTGATGATGTCACACAGCTTTTCTTGAACTTTTCCTTGCTCTATGCTGTAAAGCACCGAAGAGTGGTATTCAAAATGGCTGCTGTTGTTGTTGTTTTGTTTATTTTGGGGGTTTGGAGGTACAATTAACAATGTGTGACTTAAATTTCTGTATTGATTGAAAACTTGAATGATTTTCAGCAAAGATCACTTGGTGCTGTTTTTGTACTAATTTTTAACGATGTTAAAGACTTCTTTTGCAAACTAACTTTATCAATGATTGGCCTTTCCGGTCTTTATTAAATTAAATCCTAATAACCAAGCTCTGTTAAAAGGGGAAAATAGAGTTGTGACTTTTGTCGTTTATTGCAGAGAAACTGGAACTATGACTAGCTACAGCCAGGCGTGTTTATCATCCATATTCATTTTCATAAAAATCACTTTTGCTGTTAGGCCAAATAACCACGAAAGGGTCATTCCGTGTCAGCTCGCTGGCGACATTATCCAAGTTTCCCCAAGTGGCCCGCTCCGAAAGAGCAAAGGGTTTCCAACTTTCTGGGTCCCCGTTCAGTTAATAACGGACTGATTGAACCAGCGGTTGTTCACTTATCAGCGGTAAAGTGTATGGGTAAGTTGGGCATTACGAAAAACCTCTCTCTCTCTCCGACTCTCTATGTCCCCAGTCTCCACTAGTCTCATGATGTAATGAAACGTTAGCACGACTCAATGCAAGTCCCCCAATCAGAGTAAATTACAGACACCGAGAAATGCGGCGACGCTGACGTAGTGCTCTCTGATCACTTTATTAATCATGGGGATCTAGCGAGAGCCCAGCGAGCATTTGGGAAGAAGACGAAGAAGAAGACGAAGAAGAAGACCAGAGAGAAACTGATACAGCAGTCCTCCCTTGGGTCGGGAGTCCTAATGGCCTTTGTTGGCTGTTCTGTCTGCCATTCAGAGGATGGGGTTCAATATGAAGCTTATCTATTTACTATGTGGACGATACATCTCGACAAGAAAACAAACCGTTTTAAAAAGCTGGTAGACAGGGGAAACATTGAGGTGGATTTGTGGGTTTTTCATTTCCTTCTTAGTTTTGTTAAGTTCCTGCAAAAGCAAATTGCTTAAGGCAGCCACCCAAATTGAAGTGTTTTTATTTTCTATCTTGAAAAAAAAAATGAGATTTGATCACTTTCCCTCAATTTAGACTGGATTTGGGGGGTTTGATTCTTCTTTTAAGGAATTTTTTTATGAGGTGTATGTTTTAAAAGATTGAGTGTTCTGGAAATTTAAAGTCAACAATGTTACAAAAACTGTGCGTCAGTTTGCCTTCATCGAAACCACACAATTTCCTCTGAAAATTTCGTTCAGAAAAAAGTAACAAACAAAAAGTAAAATGTTACAAGTCATGTTGCTGTTCAATTAAATAAACAAAAATATCTAAACATATCTAAACTCTGTGTGCAACAACTATTCAACAAAATGCAGGAATCAAGAACATTTCAAAAATACATTCCTTTCAAACAAGTCAAATTGATGAAACAACTTCTTCTCTACAAATCAAGAGTCAATAAAAAACCGTCACCTTAACGTCATCTGGAGTTGTCTGGAATCCTTTATCACTAATTCAATACCCTAAATATGTTATCACGCGCAAAGTGGAATAAGTGACACACAACTGGAACAGTACAATAGATAATCCCATATCACACAAACGGCATATTTTTCCCAAATATGAGAGACCAAATGAGGGTTCCGCTTAGTTCCTTTGTCCCCGCTACCCCGTGACGAAATGTTCCCCTCACGTTATCACCAAAACAGATTACTATTAATGGATTGGTAAATACAGTAAACGGTGTAATCTGCGATTTGAAATAGTAAAAAACTTGGCGAGCAGATAACCTATGTGCTCACCCATGCATCGGACATACTCAATTAAATGACTATTGTGAAGAGAGTCCGCTGCAATGGTTTGCCATCACAAAGTTTGAAGTGTTCCTTTGTGATCCCCCCAACTGTTGTTTGAACAATATGGAGTCGCTAAAATCAAAAAGCCCAAAAAAGGGCTACAACTATTTAAAAAATGTGAATTACTCTTGAATCTTAAATTCCTTCGATCCAGTCAGAATAGAAACAACAATGGAAGCTTTGCAAACTTCCCTTTTTAGGTTATAATTGAGTTTTGATTGTCCCGCAAAATGGGAAAGGCCGACAAAGAATTTCAAAACTAAACAAAACATTGAAGCTGTTTACTACATCTGTGATTTGTTTGAATGTCTGTTTGTTTACTAGTGTTCTGGTGAGCGATCGTAGTGTTTTCCAACATCCGCGCCTAAAAAAACCTGAAGTGAATTAAGAATATAATTTCAGCTTAGCATGGTGCAAGTTACACTCTTAAATTAGTTTAAAATGTGGTCGATGCCCTCCTCAATATCATGAGAGTTGTGCTTAATACGAAGCATGTGTTTTGTGCCTCTTTAAGAGTGGAAGTGTTGGGGCTGCCTTGTGCTTCCTGATCATGAAGATCTTCTTCTTGCATCCTAACCTTCATTCTTAACTTTCCTCCCCCCTTAATAACGGACTGTCAATTTACGCTGTGCAATTTCAATATTAAGGACCTGATACAAGCAGATCATCAATTTGCCCATGACGTGGTGGTACAGCAATAACAACTTGCGCCCTTAAACAAAAAGGATGGGCAGGTAATTGGGAATTTGAGGCGCTAATCAAAACCCCAAATAAAAGGTCTCATTCGAATTAATCCTCATAACTTGTGCCCTTAAAATGATGGACAGTTAATTAGGCGTTTCAGGCGTTCATCGAAACCCCAAATAAAAGGTCTCATTCGAATTAATCCTCATAACTTGTGCCCTTAAAATGATGGACAGTTAATTAGGCGATTCAGGCGTTCATCAAAACCCAAATAAAATTGTCTCATTCAAATTAATCCTCATAACTTGGTGTTGACGATCACACAAACTTGTTTTTAAACCAATTTTAAATGATCTCACTCAAACTAATCCTCACAACCTATGACTACACAAACTTTTTTTTTAAGGATGAAACACATAATTCAGACATAAAATTTTTTGATTTCTTCAAACCCCATTTTTTCACTGTTACAGTCCAGCTCCATAGAACACTTTCAGCTGTTCAATAAAAAAAGACTAAAGTTAGTGTTTCTTTTTATACCTTGTCAAATCAAAATACACATCAACCGTAGCAACAGACTATAATAAGCTTTTTGATAAAGTCAGCATTTCTTGATGACAATTGAAAAGCCATTCAGACCTACGACAGCCAACCATGGATTCGACTCTTTTAACGACAGATAGCCTGTTGTGTGAATTTTGGGGCAGAACGTTGCCTTTCATTGTGTCCCGCGATTGCCCTGCATTTTATTTTTATTATTCAAATTTTTCCAAAGACCATGGTGTCTGAGTTGATTCAGCAGATAGTGTATGAAGGTAAATTGTATTAGAGCCTCGGCTATAAAAGCTCACATTCCAGGCATTAAAGGCACAGTATATATTTGGGGAAGTTAAGTATTAGCCACTAAAAGACAGCATCAATATCAATAATTAAAAAAATTCTTAGAAAAAAACCCAAAAAAACTGGTTAGTTTAATTCACTTCCTTTTAAACTGACACATAATATTCTTTTGTTAATGTGAAAACAGTAATAAATATGATTAAGTTGGTTTGTCTTTTGTGCTTTTGTGGAAATGGCACGGTAATCAACTTTTGAAAACTACATGGCCTTTCATGTCTTAGTAAAAATAAGAAAAAAAATAAAAACATGTAAAAGGGAGCAAATACTTATTTATGTTTGTTTGGGTTACTTACGGTTAGGTTTCTCTTAGAACAGTTCTTTTTTTGGTATTGCTCTAAGCTGTCTGACTTCTGAAAACCAGTCGCCAGTAAGTTTTGAACAAAAAAGCTTACATCAAACTTGTTTATGAAAACTCCTGCCTTTCCTTTTGTTTCTCATTAAAAAATTACTTGTTAGATATCTTCAAAAGTTCTGAAAATTATTCTCTCTTTTTTTTAACTGGTAAAAGTCGAAATACCAATAATGTAACCGCCCCTTTAAGTGGTGCCTCCACAGTTCAAAGTGCCCCAAGGTATGACAGGCACTAGTTATGAGTTTACTGTGGGACCAAGATGATTTATATGTGGGTTCAGGAATTGTGCATTGTGTGTAATGGCATAGTGGTAACCCCAAACTTGATATATGGGAAAATGTCCGCCCTGGCTGTCGCTGCAGCTGATTTCATGATAATAAACAGCGTGTAAAAACAGTGCCAGGTCGAATTTAATATAACATGCACGTTTATAGACAACAAAATAACTAAGACAAAAAGTACATGTCAGTTTATGAACACAACTACTACACAATGCACTGTTGTTTCCAATGGAGGTAAACTTCGGCACAAGCATGGTTCAAAGGTCGGGGGTTCAAAGTTTGATAGATCAAAAAGTACACTTTGATGAAAGAAACAAACCAAACAGGGTATTTTTTGTGGTAATGTTATCTTCATGTTACAATTGACTGGCATGGCGTCAAGCTTTAGAAAAAAAGCTTCATAAATCATTATCTGTACTTTGTACACAAAAACGGTTTCTTAATAGGCACTTGCATGTATTTATTGCAAGGCTTCTGGCTTGATAGCAAACAATTTACAAAAATTGCTCTGAATCATATTGTTAACAATTAGGTCGATGCAGTGTGTACACACACCCCAAAAAACATGCGGTTGAAAAAGACAAAAACTGTTTGGTTTAAAACTTGGTCTGAAAAGGTTCAAGTTGTTCAGTATTTGTTACAATTTGAGCTTGAATAGAAACCTGATACATATGTTTTACAGACAGGAACCTTTTGCAAACTGTAAATTACTTCTTCTTTATAAAAACGTTAGGGAGAGAGGGAAACATTTTCTGCAATGTGCAAGAATTCGTTCAAATGTAACTCCCCAAAAACGATAAAACGAACATAAAAGTAAGCATACATCCATGAACTGTTTTCAAGTATCCAGTGAAAAAACAAACAAGAGACGAACAGAGAGCAATTTGTGACAAAAATTATTTTCCTCCGCCTGACCCCGTTCCATTTGCACTTCAAGGGGATTACTACCAATCCAAATCACAGCCAATCCTGGCAGGAATTGAATGTTTGGCCCCTTCTCCCCCCTCAGGTTGAGCTTGTGAACATAATTAGGACCAGGACATCTCTTGCATTGTGAACAGATTGGAACTGCATGTTTTTGAGTAGCAGCACCCGCCTGATGGCAAGAGAGCGCTCCCTGCACATGTTTTGCATCATAAATTCCCAATGAAGTTAAAGTTTAATACGTTTCAATCTCGAAAAAGAAAATGGGAAGTTATGCAGGTCACAAATGCTGGATCACACGTTGTGGTGACTCTACAATCACGGAAACAAAATATTCACGGCCACAATAAAGTCACTCAGTGACCAAAAGTCACAATTGAGTTTACTATTAAGTTGATGATCTTTGAGCAATTTTAAAAAGCACTTTATAACAGAGACTAAGGCCGTGTCCGAAACGGCGACTTCGGCTACAGCTACGGCTAGATCGCGCGCGTCTGCCTATTCTTCAACACTGGTAGACGCGCTGATCTAGACGTAGCTGTAGCCGAAGTCGCCGATTCGGACACGGCCTAAGATTACTACAAAACGTGGTTCAATCCCTCAAAGTTGCAGCTTTCAAAGGTTTTAGAGTTATGGTTCTAATTTTTTACTAAGAAGTTGAACAAATAAAGATCTTAAGTTACAAGTCAAATTAAAGGGGGTACACCCTTTTCCAGAAAATATTAGCCTTTTTTGTTGCATACGCAACAAACATCTATTGCTGATCTCACAGGTCACAAGCAATAATTTGAACCAATATTTTTAAACGTAACTTTCTGCCAAAAAACAGCTTTGAATCAGTATGATGAAGGTTGATAAAAAATGTACAGATAAAATGGAACTTCATTTCACACATGTAACAGGATGTATTAGCAAAGTGATCATCATTATTGCAATCCTTTCACAAAGAAAATGCTCAACACTACCCAGTTCAGGATTAACTGTTGCTTAATCCATTCTGTCTAATCCCCAGATTATTTATGGATTAAGGATGGAGAGGCTTCCTGTTATAATATGTACGTGATGAACCAATGTGGTGGAACTAGAATGAACAAATTTCACCAGTAAAAGGACATCAATTCTGAAGTATGAATAAAAAAAACTTGCTTCCACAAAAACCTATTAACAGACCATTGTGCATCACAAGAAGTTGGCAGTCCCACTCTCAGTACATATAATATAAAAATAAAAAAAAAATAAAAACAAAAAAAAACAATGTTTTGCAAATTTTGTTTTTAAATGTTCAAGTGAATACAACTTATTTTGGAAGATATTTTCAAAAAAACCGAATCAAGTTTTGTTAAGTTATATTTTGTAATCTTCCTTTTTTATGTTGAATCTAAACTGAAAATGATCAACAACGTTTCCCTCTTCATTTTTCAAATGGTTAACTACCGATTGGGCCATGCCTATTCATTCCATTGTACAATTCAACGGTTTCGACAACAATACTCCGTGCCCTGCAACCATAGAACAAGATAAAAATCGGAACATTCTTTCAAAAAAAAGCAAGCCTTGTTTGGTATGCACTCAAAGGCCTCTTGTGTGTGTCTTACACAGCCCAAACTGGGATCAAAATACAACCGATTGAGTCAAGCCCATCTAAATAGATAAAGAAAAAGGGTAGATTTTTGTTTTGTTATCGGTAGCACAAGTACAGAGCCGGTGAAGTTAATCTGTTACATCAAGCAATGCCTGGCAACAGATGCTGGCCGAACGGTCACAATCAATGTGTACGCTTCCACATGTATGTATTATGTCAGGATGAAGTCTGCATAAATACAGACCGCCTTAAAATTATATCGGTTTGCTGTGCAAACACTGTCCTCATTTGACCCGACATGGAGGCGGTGAGGCCGTCAGTAGTGCTCAGGCCATAATGGTTGTCGGCAGAGCTCGCTCGGTCTGTGCTTTTGCCTTAATGCCTCTCGTGATTTTCAACTTTGCTGCTGTGAAAATCTGTAGCCATGTGGGCATGATTTTTTATGTACAAAGCCGACACTCAATGGGCATAATATAGCACTGAAGTGCTCACCAATACAATACTATGGATACATTTTGTTGTGTGTGACTTGCCTGAGTGTGTGTGTGCCCTGAATAGCAGACAGATATATGCACAAACGGTAGAAACGTTAACAAGTACTGGCACTCCAGTATGGGGAGTATGAATCACATAGCATTCACAGTATGAGTGGCTGTCGATAAAATTACACCACGAGGACTAGGCTGGCATCTTTTAGCACTTCGTCAGCATTTGACGATTATCAAGTCGTGGTGTTGAGTAGTAATAATTTGGTAAAATACTGTTAAGAAACAATACTCAATATGAATATTGGTGATCTATTTGGTACTATTGAAACACAACACTTGTATTACTATAATATTTCACTGACGTTTTCCACACACCATGCACACACCAACACCGTTTGAGTTGGAACAGTTTTGAACATTAGGTTTCTACAATTTGTTTCCTGTTTCAGATTGTCCCGTTCATTTGATACACTACTGTAAGCTTCCCCAATAATGCTGTTAATTTTAGCTAAAATCTTACGTTTTTGTTGAAATTTTACCTTTTGAAAATGCAAAAGTTTTATAAACTCGTTCAAATTGACCCTTTCTTCAAAAAAAATATTTATTGGAAGGCATTGTAAAACAACAACCAACATCACACACACATTTCATTCCCTCATTTATCTTCTAAATGTTTCTACAAATAAAATAAAGGACAGAGAAGTAGGATTTGAAAGGACAGAAAGTTTTATTTTTAGGGCTTTGTTTACTATTATTTACATGATGAGTTTTTAAAAATACCACACTAGAGAGCGTCAAAAGCAGTGCACAGTAGCAGCCCAAACTCACATTTTGATACATTGTTTCGAAGTTATTGCTACATTGTATCAAAATTATATTTCAAAGTAATACTTCTATTTCCGAACGTGTTTCCTGGAAAATTACAACAACAAAACAAAAAGGGCTTATGTCACTCAGGAAAAAAAGAGAGAATTCTATCTAGACGTTTTAATGGAGCTAGCTACTGAATAAATTTCAGCCTTTTGTTAAACTTGACTTAATGATGAGGTTTTATAAGGGCATTGTTCCCCTTCGCGAAACCGCAAAATGGCCGTTCAAGCGCAAAATCTTATCACAATAAAACCAGCTAAATGCTCAAGACAATAGGAACTGATGCATATTACATTGGCTTTACTATTGGTAATAGATCGTGTAACAGATCATCATCAAAGCCATTGAAGTGTAAATTATCAAACAAGAGTTATATCGCACCCCAAATAGTTACTGGAACTTGGAGGGAGAAAATTGCGTACGGACAATAAATTATCATGGGCTGCAAACGATTGGAAAAAGAAGAAGAAAAACAAACAAAAAATCTATATTCTCACTTTAATTTTAAAAGTAATAAGTAACCACAAAAATATTTCGAGTTGATAGTAAATAATATGCAATGAAAATGAAGAACTCAAAAAGAAGAACTCAAAACAAAAAATTTAACCGCGGGAATGTCCGTACGTGTTCCCGTTCACGAAGCGCGCGTTTTCAAAAGTGACAAGTAAAACCATACAGTTATCAATCTCAACAACAAGAAAACTGACAACGTGCAAAACTGATGGATTGACGACAATCCTGTATCATTAATGGCACACATGACAACAAATCTGTAGTATTTCTGTTATGTCGACTGTTAAAAACATTTGATAGGAAGGGTTGACTATGCGTTTAAAACTGAAGTTTGGCCCGCGTGATCAAGCCAAAGTGACCGGCCATCGGCGGCCAAAGCTGGTGCGGGGTCGCACGGCCTACGGTGATATGATGGTACAAAAATACCAGTCATGGACGGGGAATAAACTTAGTCCGTAGACAAACTTACCTGTCTTTTCCTTGATTTCGCAAAGCACGCTGAATAAAGCAGGCTTCATCCGATGACAGTTGAGTGCGTGTTTTCTGTGGGTGAATGAGAGAGGTGACATGGCGAGTTAGGAGGAGGATAAATCATCGTAGGCCAGCGAGAAATCCGGAAGGACGACAGGGGGGTTTAGCGGAGCGAAGACTGGAAGTCTACACACCGCGACATGGTGTGCCGTGCACAACCACAACATTGCTCGCTCAGCTCGCTTCATGATCGCTGGGACATTGTGGGTATCCATGGTGGTGGGAGAAGACACAGAAAAACATGGGAATCGGGACTGCTTTCTGCTCCTCAAGTTGCACCGGCTAAGGTTACATGATCTCCCTTGAACTTGAGTTGTCAACTGCGACATGTAACACGCACAGCAACTACACGACACACGAAAGAATACACAACCAAAACGACAACATTCATTATGGACACACAAACCCAGTGCAATGGATTCTCGTTTACATGGTATTGTAAAATGACACTCACCTTGCCTGGGCTTCGTCTAAACTCTGATCAGTTATGGTCATGATTTGCTGTAGAATATCTCCGATTTCCTGCTTTCTCGCCTCCTGAGAGTGCGAGTGCTCGGCATGTTGGCCCTGCTGTTGGTCCACCGTGCCGTGGCTGGTTACGGGTGGCGGTTGCATGCCATGGTGGAGGTTCGCCAAGCTCGCCATGGATTGTTGGTGATGGGGCGAATGAACCACATGGCCCGCCGATACGGAGTGCATACTAGGCACTAGGGCTCCCTGGTGTTGCATTAGGGACCTTTGTTGATCGTCCATGTCCCAAAAAAGAACGAGAAGGGAAAACACTGGCTACGTTACGAATCGTAGCACCATACACGACTCACGTCGGACCCGTCTTGCTCAATCGGTTTCAGCGCCGAGATTTTGTGGATTCTTTAGGTTGACAGCTCAAGCACGTGGATGAACAGGGGATTCACAATGTACGGACGTAAACCTAGTAAAGAAAGGAGCTGATGAAATGTTTTTATTCTGCTGTGATGTGTGGAGGTGGGATGAACACGGCTTGACGGCCACAAATGCCACTCAAATCTGCAGACGTGTCAAAACCCAAGCCGTCATGCCCCGCCCTAATACGTAAATGACGGTTGCCACTGACGACCACGTGAAGCTCTATTCTGTAGGAGGTAAAGTCAATTGCCACTCGCTTCGCGGAGGGATGAAGTCGCAGAATATTTTGTCCTTTAAAACACCAACAACTGTCCTCAGGATCACAAAGTTAGGTTTGATATGGGAACTTATCATTGTGCTGCATCAGTCAGGAAATGTACAACATAATTAGAGTAACGCTGCATGAAATTAAACAAACTCACCACCCCGTTGCGTGACATAGCAACACCCCTATTACAAAGTTGAGACGTCCATCCTGCATAATGTGGATTCACGGGACCCTGATTTGCCTATAAGATAAAAATTAGTAATGGCTAATTAATAGATATGACTGGAAAATCATTTGTCTGTACCGTTAGGTCCCACCGTTCAATTAAATTCAGTGCCATCGGAATAACATTCAATGAGACATTAAAGCAATTGAATTCAAGCCGCGAATATTTTGTGTTTCAATAGCAAAAAACTACAACCACATTTGATAATTATAAGGAAGTTGTTCCCTCGGTGCTTGAAGTTGAAAGAAATGTTTCTTTGAATTAAGTTCATTTTTAAAAGGGTCGGTTAATTGTGGGTTCAAATCCCACCCAAAATAAAATGCCTGTGATTTTGTTCACAGAGCTCGGGAAAGTACTGAATATACTGTGCTAACACACACTAGTGTAAATTGGGTAACACCGAAACTAATATTCTTTATCCCCGATGCAAATTTCCATCTATTAAATGCAACGTCAAAATTACTATCAAAGCCATTGGACACTTTCGGAACAGAATTTTTTTTTAAAGTTCACAGATTTACAAATAACTTACAGGGTTTACAGAAGGTAATGGTGAAAGACTTCTCTTGAAATATTATTCCATGAAATGTTTTACTTTTTGAGAAAACATTAAAACAATTATCAATTCCCGATATCGAGAATTACGGATTTATTTTAAACACATGTCATGACACGGCGAAACGTGCGAAAATAAGGGTGGGTTTCCCGCTATGTTCTCCCGACTCCGAAGACCGATTGAGCCTAAATTTTTCACAGGTTTGTTATTTTATATGTAAGTTGTGATACACGAAGTGTGGGCCTTGGTTAATACTGTTTACCGAAAGTGTCCAATGGCATTAAGTAGGCCCTTACATTGCATCTCCACCAATGATTTCTAAGTTTAGTTTAACCCGGCATACATTGATGTATTATCATGACTTTAGAAATCTCCGTAACAATTAACAGATCATTACACAGCAGACTTCCCTTTGCGTAAATTCGGATACAAATAAAGCCTAAATATTTGGTGTGAGCAATTTTGTTCTTCAGAGCTCAAGTTTGAGATATTTACTGACAAATTTTCTCCTGAATTCGGAACCGTGAGTACATTGGCGTGAAACTAATACATCCAGTGTGATGTGGTATCCCTTTTTCTTCGCAACCGCAATGCAAAATATCCGTTAATGCTGTTTTTAGTTATTGACTTGTTCACAAAATGGACAAAGTCGTGAGGTCTACATAATTTAGGAAAATAACAGCAAAACATGTGTCAATAATTGAAAACAGCCAGTGTTTTGTGTGGGTTTTTGTTTCGTTAGTTGTCTCACGTGTTACTACTGTTTTGATTTCTTCTCTGCTCCATGTGAGCACAAATATGTTTTTGTGAGACGATGTAATATTGTGTCAATAATTGAAATTCGAAAAGTCAGTTTTTTTTAGTTTTCGTTTTTCTCTCACTTCTTACTTTAGTTTGTATTGTTTGTTCTCTGTTCATGTGAGCACGAGCATGTTAGTTATAATTAGTTAATGTAAGATGGTGTAAGCTGTACCGGAGCACTGTGTGCATCTTTGCCGGAAGGTAGGTCTCCTTCGAACTGTCGAGTCAAACATAGTACATGATCCGTCTCTTCCTACGTGGGCAGGAATCATAGGTATTAGACCTACAGCACGTAATGTACGGCTTTGAGGTTTAGAAGAAGGGGGAAGAAAAGACTTAGTAAAATATACAAATATAGACTAAAATGAAATCCTTAGATTAGGTGTTGTTAGGCGGTCTGTGAGACTCACTTTCCATCGTTGTTTTGTGGTTGGGTGACAGTTTTCATGCACTATTATTATGAACACTACAAGGCGCCGAAGCCAGCCGGGAAAAAGCAATGACTAGCAATATTGTCAACTCTAAGAAATACAGAGTGCGCGTGATCGGGAGGGGATGGAGGAGGGGGTAAAATTAAACAATTTTTTTTATTAAAAAAATTTCACAACACAGGTTACTTTGGACAACTACTTCCTCTTCGGATGGGGTATCAATAGTAGACACTCGCTCACCTGTCCCTGGTATAGCGTAACCATGGAGAGGGATGGGGCCCCGCCCAGTTACCACGCCCCTCCTCCTCCGCAAATTAGGCCGACAAAAATGCACAAACCTATGAATGGTTCGATTAATTAAATATAACGAAATTATATGACAAGTGACATGATCAACTCTTAGTTTATTCCGACTGATCCACCTGCAGTAGATTGTTTCACCCAAGTTGGTTGCAAGAAAAATCCCACAAAATTTAATCTTGTTCCAAACGCTGTTGAGTTTTATATCAAAGTTTTATATCAAAGTTCTTGTTTGAACGCTTAATAATGCATCCAGACCCAACTTGAATCTGGAAAAGAATAAGTACACAAGTTATCAAAATGTTAAAGGTACAAGTTCCAACTCAATAACATTTAAGAATGTTTACAAACGAAGTTATCACATATTTCGGAGACAACTGAGTTTTCTCTTTAAGGAAACAGTTGCGCTTCATCGATCCAGTTGGCTTTTTACCAACTTGTCGCTTCGAAGGCATAAGTCAAAACATATTTTCTCGATAGGAATATTTTTCATAAAGTTCCCACCGTCCTGGCTAGAGCAGGCACAACCACTGAACGGCCATGGAAGGTGGTACGATGGTCATACGAGCGCATCACCGACAGAGTAAAAATAAAATCCCCCCAGCATTAAATGGACTAGCTCTTCTGCATTATTAATTAGATGGTGCATGCTGGGATGCAAAATGGCAGCTTACGGTAGGTCATGAAAACATTGTTTCGCTAAAATTTATTTACAATAATCGTATTATTGTGTTGTCGTTAACACACTTAATAGCTGAATGATTTAATGTGATTTGGTAAACACAAGAGTTACGTTAGATGCATTTTTACTGCTACTCTTTGTTGACGATCGTGGATAGACTGGATCGGGGATTTTCTTTCTGAATTTTCTCGGCAAGCCCACCCATCATCGATGACCATGTTCAATGTTGATGATGCAAAGCAAAGTATGTAAACAAATTAAATGCTATAATTTGCTGGAAGAGCAAACCAGTTCCGATTCTCAAGGATATTTTCACCAGAAAAACTGACTAATGTCAAAATCAAAATATTAATAACTATAAGCAGCACAACTCCTCTTATAATATGACTAAAATAATAAAATAAAAAATTTAAAAAAGAAAGTCAAAAGAAGAAGCATTTACTTGTTTATTGATTAAAATGTTCAATTGCTTTTACTGATTACTCTAGAGTTTGAGACTGAGTGATATATTGTGAATTTGGTAAATGAGTTTAGCTGAAGACCAAAGGGAAATATTGCTGAAATTTGTTGAATGAAAGTAGGGTACATTTTGCCAAATGCGCTGGACAAGCTGGCGAGGGAGTCCAGGGTATTTTGTGTGGCTAGCTAGGTACGTTTAACTTTTTAGTAATTGCTTGGTCGGTTTATGTTTACACGTATGCAGTTCCGTTAGAGTGACCACATAGGCCTAAAACCTCATATTTTCAAAAGTGTTTTGTATCGAAATACATGCATTTTTACAAATGTGCACGCGCCCGACAAGTGCTTTTTTGTGAGCCAATCAGTGGTGGTTTTCAGTGCTCCTAAATGTAGTAAGGGTTTGTCACGAGAGATGTCGATATGACACTGCCCATAGACCTTTTCGCTAAAAGCCATTGCGCAAGCACTAACTGTTGAATTACCGGTAGGTATATGCTGGAACCTCATTCCACGCCTAAAGCGCAAGTCTTTACGCTAAGGTCTATGGTAGCAAAGTTTAACCAGTTACATCACTTTTAGAATCTCTTTTTTAGTTATAAATCATTGCACTCTGAATCACACAATGAATTATTTTAAACTACTGAATTTAATATCGTGCCTATTGCGGTTTAAAGATCTGTACCAGCATTCTCATGTGCGATTACAAAAGAAATGAAAATGCCCTAAGGGGGGAAAAGGTTGTCATTAAATGTTTCACAATTCAACTGTAACCTCATTATATTTTTGGGGGGAATAAGAAAAGAACACCTGTTCATGATTTCATTGTGTTTTATACTGGATTGATTTTTTCCCCTGCAGAATTTGAAAACCCTCAATTAAATACAAAATTAGAAGGAAACTATAAATAAATAGTAAACATGCGGGAACCACCATGTTCAAATCTCTTTTGTGGGAGTGTTAGCTCTGAAAAGAGCTGGTGTGGTCTTGACGTTTCAAACAATACTCTGTTGTTTTCAGGAGAAAATTACTTATTAAATTCTACACATTTCAAAACCTCATGCTCTGAATTGAGTTCAAATTTTCCACATGTTGAATTGAAAAACAAATAATAATAAAATGGATGTCTTTTTTTTCTTCTTCAGATTTCATCTTTGAACAAAGTGACTCTTCGCTCATCATTTCCATTCAGTATAAGGTGTAATGGTATCTGTGGAGGTAGGGTACCGGGTTCATATCAACTCTCTCCACTTCCCTCAAGATTGATTCCTGAGGAGTTTGGAAACCATCTAGTTGTTATTGACTACTAAAACAGCAACTTTACAATCACAGGCACACTTGGTATTGTTACTCAGCATTAAAACAAGACACGAAAACTGAAGACAACTTCCAATGCCTTTCATGCCCTCTGATGTGTCAAAAGAATTTCGCATAATCTTGACCAACTCTTTCTAGAGCATAAGGGCGTCAACAAAAAGAGTGACACGATTACCGAGGGGGAAAATTCACTCATGCTGTTTTAAAAGAAGGAAGTTGTTCCTGCCTGCCATCATTTATCAAGATGGCTCTTCTTGACGATCCAGCGTTTATTATCTCGCACCTCCGTCATTCATTCATCACTAGCGATGACACAGGAATGTGTGAGATGGCCATCATGAATGAGGACTTGGACTGGAAGGAGCGGAAACAGGAAGCCCTAGAACGGAGGAAGAAACCCTGGTCACAGTATTACAGCGCAGACCCTGACCAAGGTATGTAGCTTGCAAAACTGTGTTCAATACTTCTCTTACTAATGGTTTACTTTAATAAAACTGTGTTCCCTTTGGACTTGTTTAGGGGTTAAAGTACCACAACAATTAGATCCAATGGGGACGCGTGGTAAACTGACCTCCCTGTCAACTTACCTCGACCATGATGTTAAACTTACATGTGGCGGCCGAAAGATTTCGCGGAAGAGTTTCACGCAGTCCCTGTAATTAAATAATAGATTATAGGGCCGTTAAAAAGTCCATAATGGAAAAGCTCCGCGCTGTAAGCCTACCTAGACTGGCAGCCTAAGTCTCCGCTTTAAGGTGCATGAACTATGCAAGAAACTGGCCTTTAAACCATTGAAGACCTACCAAGTAAGCCTGAGCAACTAGGGTCGAAGTCGGGACATTTGATTGCTTAATCGAGTCGTGACTACTGTTTTTCAACTACTCGGTAGTCACCACGACTACTACAAAAATAGTTGGACTTCCTGTTTGGCGCACCAATTGTGTCGCACACGACTGTTCATGACAACATAATTTACTTATGAAACACAATTAGACAGCAGTGAAACAATCCTTCATTCCTTTCAGCGTGAATTTTACTATTGCGCCTGCAGCAAACAATATGCCACAATGAACCTTGGGAGTTAAAAGTTAGTCGCGACTAGTGTAAAAGTCGCAACTATTTGAGGCATGACTAGTCAAGTATTAAGCTTCACTAGTCGCCAAGGCCTACTACCCGGCGCAATCTAGATGTCTGCAAACTGGTCTCGCAAAAGGCCGTTGTATTACGAGGGTTAAACATCTACTTATCTTGAAAAAACAATTCCACATGTGTATACATTCCTGCTGTGCACGATTGCCTTACAAAACTAATTAATTTGTAACAGCAAAACATAGTAATATATATTTACCATCCGGTGACGTCATGTGTCCACAAAAGAGCCACAGAGCCTGGACATCCAGCTGTCATTGATTTGTATACAGCTCTTTGGAAAAACAACATGAAGACTGTCATTTAAGGAAAACTGCTCTGCACAATTTTATCAACAATTTGATTAGAAGAAAGAGGGCACATCTCAAAAATTGTTCAGCTGGTTTTTTTTTTTTAGGTTTTTTTTTTTACAATTGTATAAATTGGGATACAAATTTAAAGTTTATCAAATGACCAGTGTAGTTTTTTTTCTAACAGAAAATGGCAAAAATGTATGGTCACTCATTTTTGTAAACAAAGTGACATGGTCTGAATCAATGGGTACTAGCGGAATGGTACATTCACCCGTATTGCACATTTAGGTATTTTGACAACTAGGATTCCTTGAGCAAAGTATGCAACTTTTCCACTTCAAATCAGAACCCAAAATGTTTCATTTTTACTTCTCAAATTATAACTTTTTTCTGACCCACCAAAAATCTCTTTTCCAAATGTTTTAAAAGTATTTAAGCGTTTTAAGCTTTTTTTATATGCTTTCTTCAATAGCCAGTTACATTTCTGCCTTGCCGTGGTTAAAAACTGGATGCATTTCTCCAACAGTGGACACTCCCTTTAACCCTCCGGGGATGTTTACAAAGGATCTTTCTAAATCTAACCCAGTCCGATACCCGACTCAACACCCAGACCTATGAACTCCTAATGCTATACCCGGCTTATTGTTCACTGTGTTCCTAAATGTCAAGTTTCACATTCTACACTCGCAGTTTCGCTGCAAGTTAAATGTAAGGGCCTCAGCAACCAGTGTAAACAAAACAAGATTTTTTTTACGAGATCATAAATGAATACAACCTTTCTTCAAATGTCAATGTAAGATTCTGTGTAATTAGGACTGATCCTTCACAGAGGCAATGTGGGCAATTGCCTCCCCGCCCCTGGTCATTGTCTTCCCGCCCCTGGTCATTGTCTTGTTGCCCTTTGTAAAGGTTGAGGTACAAACTTTTATTTTCCTCATAGAGTTGCCGATTGGGAACTGCCCATTTTTGCCTTGCAAAAATCAATTGATCAGATGTGATCCGGTTTAGTAAACTCCTGAACAATTGTCCTACTTTGTCTGAAAAGTTATGGTATACATTTGGCAATGCTGAATTTCCCGAGCTCAATGCTGCTGAAAATGAACCAGAGAAAATTTTAGAAAATTGAATTATGTACAAGTACGAGGTATAATTTTAAACAAATCTAACATGGTTAAATTGAGTGGACAGTCTAAATTAGCTCCCTTTGGTATTGAAAAAATTATAAACTAGTGTAAGTTTTAACACTGAAGTTTGCCAGTTTCCAATTTGATATGAGGTATTCCTGGGGAGCTTATTTATGCCAAGCTTGGACTCCAGTTTGCAATTAACCGCTTGAGGGCCTCATGTTCACAGAAAGGATGAATGTAGAGAGATGTTTGTTGGTGAAGCGCCATTAAAGGGAAATGCTGATTCCATGACACACTGCTTCATTGCTGTCCAATTATTAACCCAATTTCAGAGAGCTGCTTAAGCACAAAAAAGGAGCTAAGCACAACAAAATTATGCTTACCAAAATAAGGTTACCAGCCGAACTACCAGTGCAGTGGTCCTTTCTGCCTCTCACAGAATATAATATGGATTAATTGGTAAAAAATCAACCTAACAGACACTGGACACTAAAATTGTCAAAGACCATTCTTCTCATCTGGTGTAACTCAACAATATATGTATAAAATAACAAACCTGTGAAAATTTGAACTCAATTGGTCATCGAAGTTGGGAGATAATAATGAAAGAAAAAACACCCTTGTCACACGAAGTTGTGTGCCTTCAGATGCTTGATTTCGAGACCTCAAAATCTAATTCTGAGGTTTCAAAATCAAATTCTATGAAAATTACTTCTTTCTCGAAAACTACGTTAATTCAGAGGGAGCCGTTTCTCACAATGTTTTATACTATCAACCTCTCCCCATTACTCATTACCAAGTAAGGTTTTATGCTAATAAATATTTTGAGAAAATATGTTTCTGCAAACAGGGTTCCCTCCATGATTTTTCAAAACCGGGAGGCATTCTGGATCCAAATTTGTGGATGTCTGGCCAAAGCAGAATATTGCCTTCTTGGTGTTCATCTTCTTGGTTTTAAAAGCCACACTGTGCAACATGGAGCATTCTATATGTTTTTCTCTTAATACTTGTTGTGGGAATAACAATGAGTAAATGAAAAAGCCATAAATACATGTGTTATATTAGAGCAAAAACAATAATATGATATTGTAAGCAGTAAATATTTATGTGTATATTTTTTTATTTCAAGTACATGTCTTAAAATTTGATATCACAAACAATTAATTTGAATTAGGTTTTTGTTTTAGAGAATGTAATTTGAGAAATGTCTGGGTGTTGATATTAAGTACAACTATGACACTGGAGTTGTAACTGGAGTTCTTGTCATGAATCTCAAATGACTCTCAGGCTGTTTTTAATGGTGGTAATAATTATTGCTGATGTTGGCGGTAGAAATGTGTTTTTTTTTTTTTTTTTTTTTTGGTAATTACGCTGTTGTATTTGAATTCTTTTAATTCTTTGGACAATACGATAATTGAGAAAATAGAATTAGCTGTTGCAAACTGCTTACCAACCAAAACGACCTGTGGTATAAATGCAAAAAAATTGTAAATGGCCTGATGTTTCAACCCTAGCAGAGTCTTAAGACCGGTTCATACTTTCTGCGAATGCGAAGCGAATTTGACGTAAATGGGACGTCACAACTCTCCTTTCGCAACGATATTCGCAAGTGAGTTGAGCAAAGTTGAACTGCAAAGTTGAATCGCATTCGCATTCGCATTCGCAGGAAGTATGAACCTGGCTTTACTCGAAGACTAATACCAAAATTTTGACAAGTTGAGCCCCTCTAAGAAAAGGCATTAGGTAGAAAAACTTGTCTCAAAACTGTGCTCACACACATTGGTGTAAGGGTAAAACCAAATAATATGGTTATGGTTACTGTTGAAGGTGACAGTGGTATTTATGTGTGGTGATGTGAGTGTTGGTGATAGTGGTTATAGATATTTGATGGATGTCATGTTTTTTTTCCTATAGTTGTTGGTGATATTGGTAGCAAGCAGTGTCTAAAAGTTTACGCTTATGCTTTTTAATATAGGTTTGATATCATAGCTTAGCATGAAACATTTATTGAAGCAGTCATCTATGACCTTCTATCACTCTGTGTCGCCATTGGTGCATATTTGTTGAACAATAGCTCGCTTTTAATATTTGTGCCCATGGATGGATGTCTGATTATTTGTCTTGCTTCAGGGCATGACATTTTCTTCTCTCAAGAAACGGGAGAAGATAATTCCCAATTTTTTCCGATGGAAAAGGAAACAAACATGGGTTGCAGTTAATCTGTACTCTCCTCGGAGAACTCACTTCAACGGAAAAGGTTTTCAGTCAAGATATTTACTCAAAAACCAGAGATAATAATGTCTCACAGAGATTGTTCTCGAAAAAATTGATTAGCTGTTAAGAATTGTACTTCATATCGCCCAATGAACTTGTTCGTCAAATACACTTGTCAATCATTTCATTACAAACAAAATTTCACACTCTTTTCGTCACTACATCTCATGGCAAATATGCTCTTTTTTTCATACGACAATACATAAGTTTATGAATTTGGATTTCGAGCCGAGTCCAGATGAGCAATTCCCAAACTGATATCTGGGTGGGTTGATTAGATATCAGCGGGTTATGATGAAGAGTCAGTAAACATGCCCGGACTGTTCTTGTTCAGCTCAAAGTTTTTAAAGACAGTGGACACTATTGGTAATTTTCAAAGACTAGCCTTCACAGTTGGTGTATCTCAACATATGCATAAAATAACAAACCTGTGAAAATTTGAGCTCAATTGGTCAAGTTGCAAGATAATAATGAAGAAAAAAAACACCCTTGTCACACGAAGTTGTGTGCGTTTAGATGGTTGATTTCGAGACCTCAAGTTCTAAACTTGAGGTCTCGAAATCAAATTCGTGGAAAAATACTTCTTTCTCAAAAACTACGTCATTTCAGAGGGAGCCATTTCTCACAATGTTTTATACTATCAACCTCTCCCCATTACTCGTTATCAATTGAGGTTTTATGCTGATAATTATTTTGAGTAGTTACCAATAGTGTCAACTGCCTTTAAGTTATTCTGGAGTGTGGCTTATCTGCCCCATGCAAAAGCTGGTGTGCTAGTGGATACATGTAGTGTGAATTGCAGACACACATGCCATGACCAGGAATCGAACACCTCATTGGGGCTGCACCAAGGCCCAGTACCCCCTTTTAATGTTGGTTCTCATTTCACGATCTGCACTCCCTCAACATTGAGTGGGAGGGTCGGGGGAGAGAATGTTTATAGTCGTGTTGCGAATGGGTTGCCCAAGCATTTTGGCCAGGATTGTAGGTGGATTGACAACAATCGTGCACTTTGAATAAGTAGTCTGTATTAGCTGACGACGAGCACACTGGACAAGGAAGCTTAAAGGGAGTTCATTTAATAGACCAACATTGGAAGGCAGACGCCCTTATGGACTTAAGAGAGAGAAAGAGAGTGCTAAGAAGCCATGCCAGTTTGTTTGTGGTCACTTGTCTTCACGAGATAATGAATAATTTATTACGAACCGTAAGAGGTCGGAAAAAAACACTTCATTTCTCTGGATTGTTATCGCTATGTTTAATTCCTCCATCCTGTGTTTTGATCCATTTAGGCGGCTCAGAGTACAAACACAGTAAGTGGGGTACTAAGGATAGATGACCAAACACTGTTTTTTATTTTAAAATGAAGAACCAATCTCAGTTGTTAGACTGCTGAGAAAGTGAGCGATCCCACTGTCAGCTCGATGACGGGACATGTTTCTGATTTTTCCCACCGAGTATTGCTTCAGTGGTTCAAATCTGGGCCCAATGAAAACAAGGATGTCATCTTTAAAGTCCAATAAAATGACTTTGTTTGGATATTAGCGATGGAGAGGTTGGCATCAATCAGTCAGAACAAGGGAAAGTCAAATTTGCTCAAGCTGCAGATGGTTGCGTTAAAACGATACCACATTTCAACAGAAGCTTAAGTGGGAGGGGTGGAAGATGGAGGAGACATGTAGGGACAGCTAGAGAAAAAGAGAGACGTTGTTGATGTATATTTACCAAAATGACAAGACAGTTAAGATGGATCACGCCTACCCAATTCAAAACAGAGGAGAGAAGAAGAGGAAAAAACACTGACCAAAAAAAAGAAACGCTGCAATGGAGTATGCTTATAAAACGGCTGACAAATAATGTGCACAGGGACTTGCTACTGAAACACATTATGTATTTAGCTGGCAGATGGCATATGGACCGTGGAGGTTTGGATCAACACTCGAATCCAATTTAGCAAGCTGTTGGAAATTAAGAATAATAGTAAGGCACACATTACACATTATGAGGATCACCCCAAAGGGGGCTGCCAAAAAGAAAGAAAAAAACTCTGACTCCGTTAACAAAGATATTGGAGTTTATGCTCATTCACCAAAGAGTTACACAAGTCCTCTCGGGATGAAAGAAAAATAGCCTAGAAATCCGTATACAACATAACATCTGCTTTGGGTCTTAACTTGCTTGGGGCTTGACAATGTCTAGTGCCAGGCTACACGGTGATCAAGTGTAACAGTTACACACATAAATAGCCACCTTTTTTTTTTGCGTCGGGGATTTTAGAAAGATTTTGCGCATTACAGTGCATACAATGTCAAGGGAGCTAATATTAATATGAAGGGCATGATGTGTCTGTGGTCATGACACAGTATTTAAATATCTGGACCGTATTAAGAGGAGGAGGGACTTCTCAAGTCTAATGGTATCAAATGGTTTTTTTTGTGTGATACTTACATTGTACACATTAAAATCACTGGACACCTTTGGTAAAATGTCAAAGACTAGAGAGAATAATGAAAGAAAAACTACAATTTTGCACCAATTTTTGTGCTTGCAGATGCCTAAACAGGGGCTTCAGGCATGAAGTCTTTGAAGACTCAACTGCAAGAATTCAAAAATTTGTTCCTGAATAATTGAAGTGATTTTATGTAGAAAAGGTTTGTTATAAAAATATATCTTAAATTGTCACATCTGATAATAAGAAACCCCATGGATTCTGATTGGTGTAGTCAATGTTCCGCGAGTATCCATAGAATTGATCTGTTACTTGTTACTTCAAGAAGTAACAATTTACAGAAAGTTGCCCTTTTGTAACTCGTCTTTCTATACTGATGATGTAAATGCTTTGTGTCCGAAGGCCGCTCGGCAAATTTCATTAAAAGGCCAAATTGCTTAGCACTCAATTAAATAAAACTATCATCTAGACACTGAAAATAAATTAGCGGCAGCTAAAGAGGTATAATGTTTTCCATTTAGTCTGGCCTTCCCGCCGCAACGTTCCACTTCAGAATTCTTAACTACCTTCAATTTACAGTAAGATTGTGGTTTTGTTCTGGAGTTAATATAATATTGTTGGATGTTGATGAAGACTCGTTTTTTTGCACCTGTGTCTCTAGTGTCTTACAGGTGTTCATAGTTTTTGCTGTATCATCATAACCTATTAAAGGTTAATTACTGTGTAATGAGTGGGCAGGTCCTGGAAGTACACAAGACCACACGCAATGTACCCCCTCCCCTTGTGATAGCGTCATGGCCGAGTGGTTAAGAGCACCGAACTCAAACTCTGGTGTTTCTGTTCAGCAAAGTGTGGGTTTGAGTCCCAGTCAAGACACTTGTGTCCATAAGGAAGCCACTTTCCGTTGCTTCATCCTTCGGATGGGACTTAAAGGGGGGGTACAGAATTGGTAAGAAAAAACCTCGTAAAAAATTCCTAAGATCACAGATTTACATAATACTTACACGGTCTAATGATAATGATAGTAGAAAACATCCCTTGAAATATTTCCGTCCATAATGCCATATTTGATGAGAAAGAAAGAAAAGTAATTTTCCGATCGGACTTTATCGCTCCGGTAGCGTTTTATTAATTTTTTGAATCAATTTCGTAGATACTGCCCTCACACGACCAATAATAGTTATGTTGTTTTCTCAATTCGGCACGCGTAAATAATTCGCGAACGGTCGGTTACTGGTTCGCAGCAAACGTCGTTCTCAAGGATGATCGATCTCGCCGCGCAAAGCGCACCAAATTAACCCTCCGTGGAGATGAGCCAAGCATATGAGGTTGTAGTGTTATTCACGTCGATGAGTTGGCCACGTTGCTGCTCTAGACACACGCACGAACACACACACGTAAGCTAAGTCATGCCTGAGACCAGCACTATGGCCAGTTCAAGCCCAATGAAGTGAGTATTTTGTTTAATTTAGAATCCAACAAACTTGTCATTTCATCATCTGATTTTTTTTTTTTTTTTTCAATAAGAAAATCTTCACCGTCAAATCTTCGTGTGGCATTCCAACGATACCACTAATAATATAGTATCGTTGGTCACAGTTTAGCTACGTCAAAAGCACTCTGAAATCTCTGTGAACTCATGATTTTGACAGTTTTACGAAATTATTTCTCTTTCACCTTGTTAAAATTTTAGGGCCTTGAAAAAAAAGCCAGACAAAAACTGAGACTGGCCTCTGTCTCTGTGAATTTGTTCAGTCAGTCACTGAAAATAAGCTATTTTTTTATTCCTACATTTTAGTCCTAGTGGTGGCAGTGCATCTAGATAGGCCTACTCTACCATGCTGTTTCAACACCTGTGGATAAGGAGTTCCATGAACAACAAACCCTTCCCTCTGTTTTAATTAAAATGTAAGTTATCAGATTTGTGTTAGACTTTCCAAGATAAGTAATGTTTGTATCAAAAAAACAAGTTGTGATAAACATTTTCTCTATCAAATGGATGAAACCAGGAATGTTTTTTAATTGGTTATCGAGGGTGGTTCATCAAACACAAGTCAAACTCAAAGGTGTTGATTTATTTTAAAAGGTTATGTGATGGTTGAGGTGAAAGCTCAATCACAAAAGGAAAACAAAAGATAGTTATGTGGCAGAGTAAATGCAGTTTATTTGCAAGGCATCTAACATGACAAGACGAGACTATAAAAAAAGTTTTTTAAAGAAATTTATTGGTGTGGCTTTCTCTTTTTCAGCAACCCTGTGGGAACTACCAACGGTTAAGATGAATTCTTTGAAGACAGTGACTCGATTTCCTCTGGATTGTAAGTTCAGTATGCTTCTCTGTTTTTGCATTGCAAAGATAATAAAATTGACTAATAAATTAATCTTTGCAATTTTTAAAATAGTTTTATTTCTTCCTAAAGTGGCCACCTAAAAACAAAAAATGGCTGACATTTTTCAGTTGAAATTAATCTTGACCTTTTTCTAACAGCCATCCTGCTAGTGCTAGAGTACGTTAAACTTCCTACGAATGCGAAAGCGAAGCGACTATGGCGTGAATTTGACGTCACAACTCCGTTTTCGCTGCGAATATTTGCAAGAGTCGAGCACAGGCCAACTTCCGCGAATATTTGTTGCGAATTTGTGACGTCAACATTCGCTTCGCATTCGCATTCCCAGGAAGTATGAACCGGGCTTTACAATACTTTAGGTAGAACAATGTTTTGTGCACTTTAAACAATTTATGCATGTTGAAAGTAGCTTTTTTAGGTGAAAACAAATAAATAAAAAAGAAAACATACATGTAACTGATTTTTGTTTTGTTTTGCCGCAGTCTTATGATGAAAGATGTCACTACTTAAAGCCTTTTTAGTCAGAGTTTGTTTCAGTAATTCACCTCGAGGTACTCCAATCTGATTAAGCCTTCTTTGTTTTCTTTTTTATTGAAATTGATGTGTAAAAATGCAAGTAAATTTCAGCGTTCAGTTTTATCAGATCAGACAGTAGTTTACTTAGATTTTATGAAATTTTTGGCTCGTATCTGGGCCCAATTTCATGGCTCTGCTTACCGTAACGTAAGCAAAGAGTCAGCGCTTACTTAAGCAGGGAATTCTGCGCGTATGTCAAGCGTATTTAACAGGTTAACAGTGAATTTTTGCATGTGCACGCGTGTACTCGACGTTACTAAAATACTAGTCATTATTCGCTTACACCGCTAGCGCAAAAATTCTGCGCTTGCACAGTAAGTGAAGTAATGGTGATCGCAAGCACAAAATACTGCGGTAAGCAGAGCCATGAAATTAGGCCCCGGTCATGCTTATTTTGTATTGTAAATTTGTTTGAAGAAAATTGAATCATGGTAAGTTTGGTTGGGGAGAAAAGGTTAGTTTTTTCTTTTTTCTAATGTGGCTTGGTTAAAACAACAGTTTAGTAAAATGAAAATTTATCTTATTGTTTCTATTTCCCTCCAATTTCAGGCCTAGCACTCTTGATGACCTACCGTTTTTTCAAGTTAAAGTATTGGGCGATTCCTTCACGAGGTACTTGCCGAGGAACTTAAACAGTGACTGGTTTCTTCCTGATGTTGTAACCCAGCCAGGAGCAACATATTTCTTGCAAAATCGGAAAAATTTTCCTTGAAATGTAGTGTCATAGATATGTAAATACTTCAACAAATAATGACCATAAAAAAGTTACTTGATACTTTGTAGGAAACACTGCAGCTGTTGATAGTTTTGAGAAAAGATTATTTTCGAAATGATATGGTTTGGACAATTGGTCATCAGAAAATATGTGAAGCTGAGAAACAATTTGATTCATGTATGAATCGTTCCGCTGTTGCCAGATATGTGGTTGGTAGCGCTAAACATTGATGAACTCGATGTTTATGTGAACATATTATGGTGATATTTTTTAAAATTTGGTTTGGCTGTCACATAGACAAAAACCAATCTGTGTCCCTTAATGTTATTTGTTATTTATTATAGCAAGGTACATGGACTTAGGTGTCTGATTTTTGTGTTTAAGGTACTATACAGGATTGGTAGAGCTGACAAAATAGTAGTAGTGAATGTGATGGGATCAGCTAATGCCTTTTTTCTTTTTTCTTGAGGTTTTCAGATTCAGTTTTGTCGAACATGACTTAATTTCAGAGGGAAGTTTTTCACAGAAAAGAATGTCTCTGGTATGAATTTCATTGTCAAAACTGAAATAAAGCAACATTTTTGTATCCTTACCGATTCTGTGTAATACAAAAATGTACCTTGAAGGTAAAAAGCAATGTTCATATGATTGCTTTACAGGGTTTTCATTATTAATATTTAACTTATTTTATGCAATACTAAACATTCCAAAATGTCCTAACAGTTGTATTACAAGTTGGATGTGATACTACAAAAAGCAAGAAAATAAGTATCAAGTGGAAAGTATTTTAACTTGGGTAATTAACAGGTCTCCTAATTACTTGGGTGTCCCTGCAATTACTTTTAATTGTACTGCCACAATACTTGTGTGTAAATCTTTTATATAATTGTATTTTTTCTGTTTTATATAATTGTGTGTACATGGAAATGTTGGTAACTGTGTGAGACATTCATGCTGCTGAAAGAAGAAACCGAAAACAAATAAATGTTTCCATAAAACAGGAAAAAGTGTGACAGAGTTTTCATTTTGTTGGTATTAAAAACTATTAATTTGACTACTGAACCCCCACAAGAGGTGCAAATAAATAAACAAATAAATGAATATGTGGGATTGGGCTCGTGACGGTGATGCCTTACAAGAAAATAGTGCATCTGAAATAAGAGTATAAACCAATGAGATTTTTTTAGCATCTGAAAAATGCTTTAAAATTGTTATTTGTTGAGTGAAAAGTTAAAGTGAAAAGTTTGTGAGACCAAATGTAAGAAAAACAAAGTAGCTGACTGGCAATGGGGTACAAGTTTTTCTTCACAACGAAACCACGAGACGCTAAATAGTCTGGTACCTCACTGTTTACCAAACACAGCTTTCAGATTTCTCGTAGTAAGTAGGAAGCCGCACACAATCAACTTGCCTAGCGTTTTCTTACGCAGCAGCTGATTAGTCAAGAAGGCAACGTAGTACAGTCTGACCAATCACAATCGGGCTCTCATTTTTTAGCCATGCTGGACATTTTGATTCAAACGATTACGCTGACGAAGACATATTCTGTAAAGGTTTTTGACTGTTTTGGGTTTCCTTAGGAAAAACGAACATAGTAAAATACTAGATGAATAGTGTATCTAACACTCATTAAGGAAAATTATTCTGCCCAACTTAGTTAAATATTATGAAAATGACTTTTACGGAGACCCTTATTTCTTCTCAAAATCCGTGATGCTTTTGGTCTCATATTTCTGTATTTTTAGCACAAAAAATCGTGTTATTAATTTTCTAGGTACAATAAAACATTATCGCTTCGTTGTGTGATGTTTTTTTTTCGTTACAGTGTTTTATTTTCCCGAAATGAATTTTTGAAAACATGTTCTCCAAGCTTATTATTTATTGATAACGGTCATGCATCCGACTGACTGTACAAGGGTAACATGGTCTATACACGTACACCTACACGCAGTTTGCAATACATACACATTTCCACACACACACGACGTGCAGTTGCATGGCCGTACGTGAAAGAGCTCATTATATATGCGGATGACCCTTCAGTGGCCTTTCAGTAGACGACCGCAAACGGCCGGCCACCTCCGCCCTAAAGCCTGAATGGGAATGAGTGTACCAACGGCGCTGAGACGCATGAGGGCGATATTCAAAAATCTATACAGGGAAATTTGCAAGCCTGGACCGTGCGTGGCTATTCAATGATTTCATGCAAAATGTGTAATCGGTTTTTCACTATTTTCTCGGGACCCAGATGGCTGATCGATCTCAAACTTCTACAGGTTTGTCAGTTTATGTATATGGTGGCTTACATTAAGTGCTTACACTGCCAGCAACTGTTTTGTTAGTAAAAACCAGACCTGTACCCGGCCTTTAAAGCCAGTGGTCCCACTGTGTAACGCATGTAAAAGAACCCAGGGGTCGATTTCACAAAGAGTTAGGACTCGTCTTAACTTAGGATTAATCTTAAGGTCCGCATACTACAGTGCAGGGTTGGGACTCGTCCTAAGTCCTAAGATTAGTCTTAAGTTAGGAAGAGTTTTGTGAAATCGACGGCAGTGCACTTATCGAAAAGAGAAGGGTTTCGCCTATGTGTTCCTGGTTGGATTGTTTTTGGTAGCATATTGCACAAGATCACCTTGTAAACCATTACATGGTGCTTTATAGGAATAGGTCTCATACTTCAAAACGTAGCTCCACATGATACACGGGTATACCCCTTACTGGCTTCTACACTTTTTTTATACACGCCCTCGTAGACCAATTCAGGAAGTACGAATCTGATTCAATCAAATGCAACTACTCTGTATTTCTACTTCTGGTTGGACTACGAAGCTTTGCAAAGAATGAAGTTCCTATGTAATCCACCAGTATCCAAACCATATGTTCCTTGGTCCTAAAATCACTTCACTGTGTAAAGCACTCTTGCACTTCTCTTCTCACTCGCCTGATGTTACATTAAAGTTTATCACCTTGATAAGATTTCTCTAAAGCCTCCCCTTTTCCCCTTCGCCACACTTTTGATCTGTAAAGATTCAGTGCAGAGTTTCCTCACCAATCCCCCAAACTCCCCTCGGCCGAATTTCATAGGGCTGCTTAAGCAGAAAATTGTGCTTAGCAAAACTAAGCAGGGTACCAATCAAAGATGGTACATGTGACGTAGTAGTCTCGCTGGTAACCTAATTCTGGTAAGCATAGTTTTGTTTGTGCTGAACTGCTTTTCATGCTTAAGCAGCTCAATGAAACTTGTCCCTGGACTGTAATATAGGTCAAGCATGATCCACATACGAACTCAGGTAGCGAGAACAGAGCGTTGTCGCACGGCTCTGCGCGATCATCTGGTCTGTATAATAAAAAATCACGGATAGCCAAGTCCCAGTTTGACTCATCTCTGGGTGCCGTGCACTAACGCGATTTGGTGAAGCCCATGCCAACCTCATTTCTTCATTTCCTTAGCGTAAATTGTAACAGTGTGTAGGTCCTGGAGATTCAAGGTCGGGGGACTGTGAAATCAGAAAAATATTTGGTCATGCAATGGTTACAACCTTCCCAATTCTCTTGAGTATGATTACACCCTTTATCCATCTTATTACGCTTTTCTTTACACACGTTTTGTCTGACGAATGTATACAGGCTTGTACTTCATCAAATATGATGGATTTGTGTACAAAAAGTACGGCCAATTTGTTGTGGTTTCTGGGTGAACTGAAAAAAATCAAACAACAGCTTGAGAGACTTCGAACTTAAAACTGAAGCCACATTAGTTCATTCCTTAAAGTTATTATAGGAGTTTAGAGAAAGACTCTGCCAGGGTCGGAACGTCGGGCAATTAACTAGTTTTTGTAAATATTACTTTGACACTGTTTCTTGAAAGTTTCTTGAAATTTGATAAAAATGCGCAAGATGCAGAGTCATGGAAGAGACTAATTATCACTGTTAAATTATGTGGGCCGGTGACAAACCCCAAATTACTTTATTTTCTCGTTGCCTCACACCTCTTTTTCACTTTGCAGTTTTGTCAGTGCTCTTGGCGCTCCCCCCAAATGTGTCAGCTTCTCCAACCCCCCTTTTTTTTAATTTGTTGCAAGAGCGAAAAAAGGAAAAAAATTCTCATCATCGTTGATGAGCATGACAAGAAGTTGCAGCACGTCTGATGAGATAGGGTGAACACGGGCAAGATCAGCCATGGGATCACCTTACAAATTAGCCTCACAGAAAGAAGAGCAAGGAACAAGGCTTATGATAGGCCTCTCTCCTGGGCCAAACAACGGCCGCAGCGCACATGTCGGGTGTCTCCCGTTACAGCTGTTTGCCTGCCGTGGTGTGAATTTCACCAGGCCGGCTTGAACCGTGTTGGATCAAGCGCTGTTCCAGGGCTCTGATTCGTGTGACTTTCGATACGGACAATCGTTTGAGTGGGAAGGGAGTGGACTCCATATACAATTTGAGTGAAACCATTTTTCTGTGTGGCATGGGATGGATGAGAATGGCTGGTGGTGTGTGTAACTTGTGATAGAATCCCCATAGTAGCACCACCTGCATGGAGAGTAATTAATTCCGAGGGGTGGCAATCCACTGGGTATAAAGAAGGACAATATATCTGGGTCACAATAAATTTTTACTGATCGAGTGATGTTCAAAACAAAGGACAAAGTCTGACATTTCTGAAGAGTTTCTGTAAATGTTCTACGCGAGTCAAGATAAAGAAGAGATATGTTTTTCCCGCACATTTTAAAGAATCATTCTCGTTTATATAAAGAGGGATTCAAATTGCCCAAAAGGGCTGCGACCACCTTTTAAGTGTCATTGTACTAGCCCAGTAATACGACACCCCTCTTAGACTTGTTGTCAGTGTCTTAAGCCCGGTCCATACTTCCTGTGAATGCAAATGCGATCACAGGGCTGCCCTCGCAGCAAATGTTCCGCAGAAATTGAACCGAACTCAACTGCTGCGAATTATTTGTTGCAAATTTGTGTATCCCATTCGCATTAGCAGGAAGTATGAAGTGGGCTTAACACCAGAGATCAACCATTGAATGAAGATCCCTTTGGTGAGCTCAATGGGTTGTGTGAAGCCATCGGCCAATAGATAGATGAGTTCAGGTATTGAGGTAACCAATCACAGCTCATCTCCAGTTTTGAATGCGGTCAGATTGGTGTAATGGTGTCTTGCCTCGCTTTCCACCTCTGGGACCCCTGTGCGGATTGGTTTTTCAGTCCTTACTTGACTGCGTTGGTTTTTCCTTCCAAACTGAAGTTTCTTCTCTTCCCGTTTGGCTCTAACAAGAGCGTTGAGAATACATATCCAGATCCAGAATAAAAAATTGGGGTTACCTCGCTTGAGCGGCATTAAATCTCACTTGATTCTCGACGGTCACTACTCACTAGAATCTTTCACCACTCGCCCCTTGAATGAGTTATCCAATTTCTTGTCTCCAAGATTATTGACTGGACCTTAAGAGAAGTACTTTACCCCCTCGGCTCTATGAGAATGCAGAGATCAATCGGCAAACATCATCAGGGCAAAACAGCCGGCAACTGGTGCCATTAATTAATGAACAACTTTCGCTCGTGCGGCTTCTGCCCCATGATGGATAAGCTGTAAGCGACGACACCCAAGTTTCTTCTCTCCAAGAAAATCCCACACACAACAAAAACTGGGTCCCTTCTTTTCTTAATACAAACACGCATCCAAACTATGCTAATGGATTACATAGTGAAACACCGCTGTACCTTGGACTGTCCGTGTTTACCGGAGGAAGTGGAAAATTTTACCTCCCCCAAAAAAATCTGTAGGGCACGCAGCGAATTCAGCCAAATTATGGTATTTAATATGATTTTCACAGGATGTAGAGTGTGCCGGTTGGTTCATCTAGCAGGGTTTATTAATCAAATCGCTATTTCAGCCTCTTTTATAGTATCTTAAGGGGCTTTATCTGGCGTTTTATTCCATCACTCTCATTCTCTTTCATTTCCTGCAGCTTGCCCTTAAGCGGCCCTCTCATCAGTCATAGTATTGAAATCTGATTTGGGGTCTTGTCTTACATAATTTGGCCCACCATCCGACGGTCCTAACTTATTTTCAGGTCATCCCGCACTGCATGTTTTCAAAATTGTAACCACTTAGCTGGGTGAGGCTAGGGGAACTTTTTTTTCAGAGAGTGCAAATCAAATTCCTGGCATAAATAATTAATAGAAACATCCCTCTCCATCACTAGAGTCAAAAAGTGTGTTAGAATATGTGATGGTGGGGGAAGTACATGTGCGAGGAAAGCGGGAAAGAGATCAAACCTTTAGGTGAAACGGTTTATACCAAATAAACCAAAAGCTCTTGACACTAAGGACACAAAGTCCATAAAGCTGCATGAAGGGCATGATTTCTGTCTAGAAGTCTGGACATTTCTCTGGCCTTCTTTGCATTTGTTGTGAAAATGTTTTGTTTCTTTTCTCAAAATTTGAGCTTATAAATTTTCAGGATTAGTCCTGGAGGCTTCCCAATTGATTTTTGTTTGGAAGCCTTTTTGAGGGGGGATATTTGTCAATGAATGTTTGTGTGAAGTTGTAAGATAAAAAATACCATAGAAGATGAGAATGCTTGACCCCCTACCCCCTCTTGCACGTCTTCCCCAACCCATCCCAGAGAGGCAACTGTTTAATTTCCCCCTTCTTGAAACTTATGATGTCTCTTTGGCATTCTAGCGGTTCTGATCGGGGGTGCAATTTGGTGCAATATGCATTAGCAGTGCGACATGGGTGACACATCAAGTGAGACGAATTACACCTGAGCCGGGTCATAGAAAATTTGTTTGTAGATGACTCCTCATTACACAAACGGAGACATGGCGATGTCTCACCAGAGATAGAGGTAATCGATAGGCCTGGCCAAATGTTTGCGCGACAAAATGATTTGGCTGGGCAGATCGCTGGCTTTGTGTACTCTGGAACCTGCCCGGGCCATGGCCGTGCAATCTTGGGAGGGAACTCATCCTAAGGTTTAGATGTATAAAAAAAAGGGAGAAGTGAAGGAGAGAAGAAGACGATAAAAAAAAAAAAAACGTCAGTGTCCCTGGTTTGTTTGGATGGCGGTGTTAATTTGCGGAGGAAATCAGCCTGATTGGTAAGCTACGGAGGTGAAAGTCTGTTTACACAATGGGAAATGAACTGCTTGCAAGGGAGCGTGTGTTTCCAGCAGAGACAATTTTCTTTGTCTTAATAATAACGTCTTCGTTTGGCAAATTGCTCGTGCCCGTCCGCGTGAAGTGCACGTGTCCCTGACAGTGTTAGCTTTCTCCCATCCGATCAGTTTGTGTATTTTTATTCCTCCCACGAGGAAAATCCACGGGGCCGGAGAGAAAATTGGTTTCTCCAGAGGATTTATTTTCTTTGTGCTATTGGTTCGGTTTTGCAATGTATACACACACTAAACAAGAAGAAGGGAAAAAAAGCAAACTAACAGTATTACTGCCTTTATGGTTTTGATGTGTCCTCTAAAAAAAAAAAATTATGTTGGGACTTTTAGAATGAAGCTTTTGCAGATTAACTATTACTGGATGTTTATGTTCAGCCAGCTTCATATGTGGTTCAGCTATGGGTTTCTTATTTTTAAAGGGAATTTTACAAGATATTTACAGTGAAAATAAAACTACAAAACAAGTTTTTGTAGGCAAAGCGTACATGTACCTTTGGTTCTTGAAATCATACAATTGTTTCAAACATATAAATGTGGATGTATATAACACAAGTATTAACCACTTGTGCAGCACAATGTTAAAGAAACAGTCGGCAATCCAAATAGGCAATGGTGAATACGTGTAGCAAATGATATTTCTCCGAAGGATTGTTAGTGGCCTAAACTTTATAATCATTGAGCTTTCACCTTAAAATCTAATCAACTGTTCTTTTCTTGATACTTTGTCTATGAAACAGTTATATTTTCAATGCGCCTGCTCTTTAACATTGCACACATAACAGGAACATACAGCATTCAATCCCACATTTGACAGAAAGTCTCTAGCTTAATGTGCCATATATCATACTCACAGATTACAACATTTTCTATGTATTTGTACTGCATCATTAAATGCCACTATCTAGACACCATTAAAGCCAATGTTGAATTCGTCTGAACATGAAAGGTCCGTTACCAGAAAATGGGACATCAAGTGTGAGTTATCGACTCAAAGACAATATTTTGGGAACTGGCACCAATGTCTATGAATACTTGATAACATGGAACTATTTATAGTCCGTGAAATCAGACTGAAGTGCCACACTCAACGTGTTTTCTGTCCTGTCGGAAGAAAAAGACTTGTCAAATTTTAATGTTACTGTATACGACTGTAGTAACAATATTATTGATTTATTATGCACTTTTTCAGCCACCCAAAGTAGGCCTCTTCAAGGCGCCTTAACACCATTTGTGGCATGTCGTGGCCAAGCGGGCTAGTCCACTGGACCCAAGCTCTGGTGTTGTCAGCAGCAGAGTGTGGGCTCTAATCCCAGTTATGACACTTTGATGCTCAATTGGTCATCAAAGTTGCAAGAGAATATAAAAGGCTTCAGGTCAGATGTCTTCTACTATTTGGTTGAGACAGCTCTTCATTGTTTGTTACCAAGTCAGTTGTTATGGGACCAATTTTTTTGATTAATTACCAATAGTGTCCACTGCCTTTAAGGAATAACCTACATGTAAGTACTACTTAGTAAGCTCACTGTCACTATGTCATGAGTAACAAATATGGCAAATACTGGCCATAATGTCCAGCGCTGTTATTCTTGTCACTACTTTTAAATGAAATCTCTGTCTTTGTTTCTATACTCTTGGCCCATAACAGAAGATCTGGACATTTTTGGTGAATCTTATGAGATCGAGGCAAGTTCGGAGTATGGATTCCGTCAGCGATCCAACACGGCCGTCCGCTTGGAGAAACTACGCAGCGACCGCATGGCGCAGAAGAAATGCAAACGTATTCAGTGGAAGGGAGAAGCATATATGGAGTTTCCCGGTGAGTTTTTTATTTTTACTTTAAAATTTCTAGATCAGAAGGAACATCACCAGATTTTTTCACCTTGAAAATAAATGGAATTATAACTCTCTAATAAAACAATTCAGAGATATGACACTGTTTAAAAGCTAAAATCAAGTGGGAAACAGTCAATGAACATAGTGACCAACGTGAACTGATTATTTAGCCAAAAGCAGGTCAAAAAAAGTTTATTTGTGTACAGATTGTACATAATACAAACATGTCATGTATGCCTGATCCCAACACTCGCAAACCAAAAACAATGGAAACTCGGATAGCTTGTGCAATTCCTTCCATTTATTGTGACTACGTCGCAGTCTGAATTGAGTATGCGATTTTATACAATCCCACATGAAAGTTCTTTTTTTTGGGGGGAATTGGGAGACAAGTGTTCTGAATTTCTCATATGATCTTGATCAGGTCTTGAAACATCTTGCCCACAAGAAAATGTCTTTGAATGTGGGTCATTCCATGTCAAACCAAACAAGAATTTCCTTTGACCTCTCAGATTTTTTTTTTTTTAAACTTCAGGGATCGTATCGAACCCTTGAAAATTGATTTGTTTTGCTCTGGGCTTATTAGTTAGTGAGATATTATGCTAACAACATTTTAGCACAAGTACAAGCTCACTGAATTTGTAATCACGGTGGCATGGTCTGAACCTACTCCTATCGTAAAAACCCTGATGTGATTATTAAGTTAAAAGTAAATGATGACCAAAACATTGTTTGAGTAAGAACAATAGTTGGTAAGACACTGCTCTAGATTTTCAAAGGTCGTGGGTTCAAATCCCACCCGAGTAATTGATATGCCACAGAGCTCTGGAAAGTACTGAGCATACAGTGCTATAAAACACATTGGTGTGTATTATGGGTACAACCAAAATTAATATTCTGTTTCCCAATGCATATTTCAATCCATCAAAACATTGATGTTTCGTGCAAGTCGGCTCATGCAATGTGGGGCAAGGTTAAATGAAGGCTATAGTCATTCTATGTGTCGTTAATAATTCAAGTTAAGGAGGTACAACTTGAGACATTAAGCACAAGCTGTGGGTGTCAGGGTGACAGACCATAAGCCAAGGATTATGTGCCCTTACTCAAGATTCTTATCGTCGCTGACCAGGAAAAAACTTGATAAAGCTGCCAAGTAGAATGTGTACTTGCTAAGCAAAAAGTTGGGGAGGAATGAAGTTACGCTACAGCACTTTTCATCCTACTGAGCCGATTCAAAGGATGTAGAATCCCACAAAATTCCTGTAGGGTTTGGAACCCCACCAACACCCCATTATATATTGACCAGATACAAACTTGATAAAGCTTTACTTCAGGGCAGCTTTATGAAATTTGGCTGCTACATTAACTCTTTAAATTAGAGGGGGGAAAACAGGCATGAATTTTCACTGTTGAAAGGGCAAGGCCATTGTCATTTTACAATCTTAGAAAATCTTGAAGTCAACAGGAAATTTTGGGGCACCTAGGCCAAGACCAGGTGCAACTGAGTGTATGGTGTTTAGTCCAAGGCCTCTGGGGTTTGTGTGTAATTCCAGGTCTGAAAAACCTCTCTATTTTGGGCCGTTTGAGACTGTTTTGGCAGTGTGTAGTTATAACATAGAGGTGTTAACAAGTCTGAATAGGCATCAGGCTGTGTAGAGTTTCTACATCGCAATCAAGTTCATCAATGATTTCCCTGCTGAATTCTTAATCAGTTAATCGACCATACCAGACATGGTTTACTGATGTCAAAATTAACTAGATTATACTCTATAGAATACAGTCGTCCCGAACCATGACCAACATCTAGTATGTAAGAATGCCGACGAGTACAACTAATTTATTAGCAATGACTGTTTCAGCTTGAGTGAGGACCAAACAGTTGAGAGACGTGGGTTGAGAAAACCACAACCTGTCATGCGATTATGAGATCATTTCATTTCCATTTCAGGACATTTATTTCCATTCCAACAGAGACTCAAAATAAACAACTTATTACAACAAAGAACATTGAGGAGAATTGGAAATGGGGGCATTATCAGATAAGCCAAAGCTTGTGGTAGGTATACCCAGACAAAAAAAAACACAAATGGACTAACATGAACATTTACAGATATAGTGAGAGTATGTACAACATTTATAACTAAGACAGAATAGACTCTGTGTAATCTTAAGTGGCTGCAGAGGGATGCATCTTACACGTATAACAAGTAAGATTACAAGAACAATACAGGTGAAAACTAAAGAGGGCGCTCTGTGGAAATTTCGTAGTGATTACGTAGTGCATATAAATAATAAAATATAATTTGTAACTCGGCCAAGCTTATAACTTTGTCAAATTTAAACTTTTAACTGAAATTAGAATAACATAACAACATAAATTTGTCCCCACATTCAGTTTTGCTGGTTTGTGAAGTGACTGACAAAGTGAGGTACTATTGTTGACAGTGTTTTTGTGTATAAAGGCCCTCACCCGTAACAGAAGTAGGTGCCAATTACCGAGGGTGAACCATTTTGTAGTTGTGACTGCCGACCTCCAGACCGCTATTGTTTTTATCCATTTCCTGCTGATTGGCACGGCTGCTAATTAGCCCGATCAGCAGGTGTACGGGTCTTTAATGAGACTCCGAGTCACGCCTTGCCAAGGCTTTGTGGGCAAACTCACGTAGTATCGAGTAGAAAAGTTGTTTTGGAAAGGGTGGGTTAGAAATTATGCCTTCAAGTGGTGTTGCACCTGTGAAATAGCATTTATGATATTTCTGAGTTTCATAATCAAGAAGGGTATGTTTTTTGCGAAGTAATTTTATTAGACTTTTCAGATGTATCAGTCTCCTCTTCACACGTTACTATATCTTTGCATTTCCCCCCTTATGTTCAGTCAATTTGTGTTGGGTGTTTCATTTAATTATACAGTGAGATTAGAACAGTTAACTTCCTGTTTCACTAGTCTGCAAGATTTTTTACTGGTTTGCAAGATTTTTCACTGGTCTGCAAGATTTTTTAGCCTTTGCACTGATCTGCAAGCCTATTCACTGGTCAATTTGTTTTACAAGTCCATATGTTTTTAACTGGTCTACAAGATTGTTCACTGGTCTGCAAGATTTTTTACTGGTCTGCAAGATTTTCCACTAGTCTGAAAGATTTTTGAGCCTTTTCACTGATCTGCAAGCCTTATGTAATTCACTGGTCAATTTGTTTTACAAGTCTGTATGTTTTTAACTGGTCTACAAGATTTTTCACTGGTCTGCAAGATTTTCACTGGTCTGCTAGATTTTTCACTGGTCTGCAAGATTCACTGGTCTGCAAGTCTGCAAGAATTTCAACTAGACTTCAAGATTTTTGAGCCTTTACACTGATCTACAAGTCTATTCACTGATCAATTTGAATTTGTTTTACAAGTCTGTATGTTTTTAACTGGTCAGCAAGCTTTTTCACTGGTCTGCAAGATCTTTAAAACTTTTTTATCAGAAGTTTGAGCCTTTTCGCTGATCTACACAAGCCTATATTCATTCGCCCATTTGTTTTACTAGTCTCGATGTTTTCAACTGGTCAGCAAGCTTTTTCATCTGCCTACAAGAAGCTTCTCACTTCCCAATTAAAGTATTACTTTCAATATTATCATTGGAATACAGCAGCAATATCCCAAGCTTGTGTGACTAGACTTGTCATAATCGTGTTACAATCCTTAGCTTTAATCATCTTGGTTGTACTTTTATCACCTCCATATTTCCCTCCATTTGTGTTTATTCATTCTTTTCATAATCTTGTTGCAATCCCGAGATTTTAATAATCTTGATTGTACTTTTATCACCTCCATATTTCCCTCCATTGTTGGTAAATTTGTTTCTTTTCATAATCATGGTTACAATCCTGCGATTTAATCATCTTGATTGAGCATTTATCACCTCACATTTCCTGAGCCCATTGATATTAATTCATTCTTTTCATACAACACAATAATAAGAATCACATCTGATTTGAACAATGTCTGTCTCATCTACCAAGGACCATGATTCAGGGCATCTTCAAGATGTCATCAGAGTCTCAAGGCCCTATAAGTATCTGATTAATTTTCTCCGTTCCTCCCACCTGTAATTGTCTCCTCTTTTCCCTTGATAACTCTCTGACTACTTAGGGCAGTTGTAATCTCTAATACAGCTAATTTCTCTCTCTCGCTCTGTCTGTCTGTCTCTATCTATCTTTCTCTTCTCGGCTTAATCTCAGGAATATCTGTTCTCATTAAAGAATATTTATCCTTGCCATTTAATCAAGAAGAACTCTGTTGCATACGGACCACCTGTGTCAGCTAGCTGGGCCACTTGCAATGCTCGGCTTGGGCTGCGGCTCTGGCTTGGGCTCTGTCATCAATTTTGGAGCAGTGACATTTTGCACTGTGTTTCCAACATCAAACGGAGCCTAAAGCCGCAGACAAAGCCAATTATTTTGAAAAGCCCCTTGTCTGTTCACAAAACATCACCATTGATTACCTAGTCTGGGGTCAAATTCACAAAGATAGTCCAAGCTTAGGACTAGTCCTAAGACTCTTTTTGAGTCACTAAAAACTTAAAAACTTTTAAGCTTAGAACGGTAACTCCTGTTTACTCCAGAAAAGACTAGTATTATTTGAATGGAACATTAGTTTGTGACCCAACAAGGCAAGGTACCAGACAACCTTCAAGTGTAACTCAAAAAGGCTTATTCAGAACTTTCAATCAAACTTGTGTTGGTCGCCGGTGTAGCGAGATAACTATGATAGAAAAGAAAAAACTTGTCACACGAAGTTGTGTGCTTTCAGATGCATGATTTCGAGACCTCAAATTCTAACCTTGAGGTCTCGAAATCAAATTGGTGGAACATAACTTCTTTTCGAAAACTACTCCACTTCAGAGGGAGCCATTTCTCACAATGTATTATACTATCAACCTCTCCCCATTACTCGAAATCAAGAACGGTTTTATGATAACAATTGAGTAGTGTACACTGCCTTTAAACTGTGCTGGTGTTATTAGAACAATTCTGGCTAGTAAACATTTTGAATATCTATCTTTAATGTTTTTTTATTTCTCGTTCCTGGGTTACAGAGGAAGACCTTGACGAGTTGTTCTCCAAAAAGAAATTCCTGAGGAAGAGGGTAGACCTCTCTGATCGGCGTCGATCGATTCTGTCGGCACAGCTGGAGCAGAATCCAAATCAAGCCAACAATCCCTTTTCTGAGTATTCAAAGTTTGATGGCAAGGTGAGGAATTGTTAAACTTTAAGCTACTCCCACAGGGGAAGAATGCTTTCTTTTCCAAAATGCGAAAAAGGGCGAGGGCACCAATGCATTTTCTCCTTGATAAGGGGAGAGGAAATTGTAAATTTCTACTGGAGCATTTCAAGGGCACCAAGGCAATGCCCAGAGCCTTCCCTGCCCCCATGAAGTATCAGGCCTGCGTGTAGTACTACATTCACAATGCCATTTCTATCCACAAAACAGAACATCAGTGGTCTATGATGGCACATACAAAGGCTGAAAGCAAACCTTTTCTTTTTTCAAAATTTCTCAACTTCCAGGCTCATTCTGGAGGCTCAAATATTAAGAAGATTGATATCTACTTAGCAATGTGTGAAGGGGACGCCCGTGAGTTTCCACTGACTATTTACATTATGGGTAATGCCAAGGTGCTGGACCTCATTGGTCTGATATGCTGGCACTACACCAACGATGGGTACCAGCCAAAGCTAAGGTAAGTACCGCCTCTTTGCTCGACAAATTTCTCAACAACTACATTACTTCAAGTTCAGAGGGAGTCATTTTTCACAATGTGTGATATTATCAACAGCTCTCCGTTACTTGTTACCAAGTAAGTTTTGATGCTAATAATTATTTTTAGTAATTACTAAACGTGTAAATTGCCTTTAAGTGTTAAAAGTATTATTATTATTATTATTATTATTATTATTATTATTATTATTATTATTATTATTATTATTATTATTATTATTATTATAAATATTGTATTGCAGAGAGAACGTGGAATCATATTGCCTGATGATCGCAGAGGAAGATGGTGAAGTAGATACAGACTTTCCAGCTCTGGATAACAGGGAAGCCTTCTCTAAGTTTGGTTTCAATACGCTGGCTCTGGTACCCTTAGACATGCCCGAGGATGACAACAGTGAGGAATCCAAGCCAGAGGGATGTGTCATCAATATGTGAGTACCAGACTATATTAAATGCTAGTATTTCATTTCTTTTCATTTGTTAATTCTGCTATATACGACAGTTACCGGTACAGGTTGGATGGCTTCTGACTAGCACCCCAAACAAAGATATTGACAAAATAGGAAGATCGTCACCATTGAGCATTAGATTGGCAGTTGGTAGAGTGCCGGGACGCTAATCCAGAGGTTTCAGGTTCAATTCCTGCTTTAGTCAATTTGTTTACCCCCCCCCCCCCATAAACATAAATTAAAAAATTCTAAATTATTTAGAAGGTTTATTTAGCCCACATTCCTGCTTTTAAAGGACATTTTTCTGATGGACAGATGGAAATATAGGACACATCCCCAAAGAACATTTTCACAGAGCGAACAAATTTAAGGATTAGATAAGAAAGATAAAGAGATAGCTAGCTAAGCTGTCATTCAACCAGCCGGGTCGTGGCCGTTGAATATAAAGTTCCGAGCTGAAGGTGAAGTGCAAGGTTTTAAACGAACACACAATACCGAGTCACCACTTTTATTCCCATTCATAAATACAGAAATAAAGAAGCGTAACAATTTTTGGTGAATCTACTCAAAGTATGTTTTAAGTTTTAAGTTCTTGTTATGGTCTCATGCTCCATTTCGCACTTATAGGTGTACAAAGCGGTATACTTATTGTATTACCTGTAAACTAAAGCCATGACTAAAGCTTTTGCGCCTAGCCTATGTTTAAAGACTTCTAGTTGTTTTAATAGGTGTAAATTTGCATCAGGATTTTTGTACTATTATTTTTTTCTCCACTGAGCTTGGTAAAGTACTAAGTGCTAACACACTTGGTGTACATGGGATGAAGCAAAATTAGTACTTCTATAGCCTAGTTTATATCACAAATTTAAACACCTTCACGTGACATACTTTCCATAGTAGGGGTGGCGAAACTGTCTGAGGTTTTTATGGAGTCAACTGATTTAATTGAACTTTTGTCTCTCAGTCATCTACATAAAACAAAAAACACTGAATACAAAATTTCAGTTTTAAAGTAATGATTGCCAACTATAAGGTTATTTTGTGTATGCACTGTGCATGGGATCAGATTTCACAAGATTTGCAGGATTTTTTTCAAAAGTGCCAGAAGAGATTTCCCTGAAGATGTATTGAATTTTTGAAATGAGTCTGTTTTACATGTAATTGCTTCTGGTGTTACATTTAATGCTGATACTTTTTGCGTAATGAGGAGTTGATTTATTATTTATTTCATGATCCAGTTTGTGGGAACTGTTGTTATTATTATTATTATTATTATTTATTCGGCCAGTGTCAAAAACAAATACATACATACATAATGTTCTCTTATACTGAGATTGCTCTGTCATCAAAGAGGAATGAGAAGCTTCAGACTTTTTGTCTGAATTTCAAAGTTTTTCTGTCTGCATAATCTAGTAATCTGTAAACTAGAACTCCTGGTGCTACGAAAAGGTTGACATGCCAGCATTTCAACATACTTCCTCAAGTACACATGACATGGTGTGTAAGCTGGTAACATTATTTTGGTTATAAACTAAACATAGTTCTTTATTCACTGCTAATTGTTTTGTTTATTTGTTTGGATTTGGAAATAAAGTGAATTGAATTGAATGAGAAGCTTCAGACTTTTGTCTGAATTTCAAAGTTTTGCTGTCTGCATAATCTAGTAATGTGTAATCTAGAACTCCCGGTGCTACAAAAAGGTTGAAATGCCAGCATTTCAACATACTTCCTCAAGTACACATGACATGGTGTTAACCTTATTTTGGTAAACATAGTTTTGTTGTTCTTCGCTACCTTTTTTTTGTTAAAAAAATGAAATTAAACCCTGGTTACAAAGTGCCTTTAAATACACAACGTGCTTACTTTATTTTTTTTTATTATCATCAAGTCGAGCGCCATGCTGAACAATTATTCCCAAGAACTACTAACGTGAATATCTATTTTGAGGACAAATAATGGAGCGGTATAATTTCTTAATACCTTTATTTCCCACCTACGTAAACTATGGGATAAAAAGAACTGCCCTTAATACATGCGTGTCCATTAAAGTGTCAAGTAACATAAATTCATCTTCAGATTTCCAGAGCAAAGTGGCGCAAAGGAATGCTCCCGGCTGCATCAGCCGAACACCTACTGATTAATTTCTTGTGACAACTTTGTCATGCCATGAATAAGTCTGTTTCGTTTGGTCAGATATCCCTTCCCTTAAAAAACAAAAAAAGGAAAAGCCTTCTTTGCTAGATATCTTATGACCACCTACTTAGAAGGAGGGAGGGAAGAAAGAAAAAAAGAGAGAGCTTCGAGCGCGGGGGTTTAGCGGTTGCACACAAATCCTAGTTTGTCCGAGGCTAGCCCTCCCCCCTTCCGATGCCGATATTTATTTTGTTCTTGTGATGAGCTTGAAGCGCCGTTTAATTACCTCAAGTCTTGGCATGGTATTAGAGTGTCCCACTCTATTTACACCCTAGTTGTGATTGGCACTGAGGGGAGGACATCACCTGTTGTGGGGTTCAAGACAAGAACAGGGTGGGGGGGGGGGGGTTCCTAATCAGAGACATGTATGAACGTATACTCCTCCACTTTCGCACGTCTGAAGATGTGCCATAAATCTGAAAAACCCTTTTTTCTCATTCTTTATCCAGGCCAGTTCCGAGTCTCATTACTGAATTGTCTTTATCTCTTTGGACACACCACCATACATGTGCAAAGGGCTGATTTGTCTGGATTGTTAAGGGTTCACTATTGGGAAGTCAAACAGCAAGTTAAAGGGAATGTACTTGTAGTGTAACATTCAGCTGTTGCTCCTCCTTGCTATATTTGTTAGATTTGAGTTGGGTTTTTTTAAGGATAGTTGGAACTTTAGAAGTCACTCTTTCTATGGACCTGTTTGTCCATGTATGTCTACATCAAACACAGAGAAAAATCCTTTGCTATAGTTATCAACAAACTTTGGAAAAAAAGAACCAATACCTGCATCTTAGGGCTGTATGAATTAAAACAAAAGCAGCTGAATATAATGGTAATAGCTAAGTATCCCTTGTGTATCTACTCTATACTCAAGCCTCAATTTCATGCCGCCACTTTTGTCACTAAATTTACAACCCATTGCCCCGTGGCAAAAGTAGAGAGAGAAATCCACCCCCTTCTGCTGATGAACTTGAAGCTTGTTGCACTTTTTTTTTCCTTCAACCAACCGGACTCTCTTTCAACAGCTTCTTAATCTCCCCCTCCAGATCCCTTCCCCGATAGAAACTAGTATCCTTTCCCTGCGGCCACGCTCCGGCTATATACAGCTTGAGATGTGGCTGTGTTTCCTGGCCCACACCACCTCCCTGCTTCCAGTACGCCACCTAACCTGTTCTCACTCGGGGGGTCCCTCAACGGTAGCCCGGGGGTATATATGCCCTCTCCTTCCCTACCCTCCGGCGCTGGCTCCTAACTACTTCATCCTACGATCACAAGCCGGAGCGGACGTGTCATGGAAGTTGAAAGGTTGTATCAGTGCATTGCGCTCTTATTATTTAAAGGTCGGGTGATGAATGGGAGGTAATCTAGGCCATCCCCCTTCCAGCGGGGACTTTTTTTTTGCCAGAAAAAAAACTGTAGCCGATTTTAGTTTACTGTGAAGCAACACTCAAAACATAGGATTCATGTTAACGTAGAGGTCTCAGAGGTCCTTGCACCCAATAATCAAATCAAATACTGCTATAAAAATACACCCCATGCTCATATGCTATACAAGTAATGTAAAACACATATCTAACACTTTCAGAAATATGGCATCTCTCGCTTTCCTTTAGTTCTTTCAAAGAAAATGTGAACTTTTCGAGCTTACAGGTTCTGTCCCTCGCGCATTCGAGACATTTTGAGATAAAAGTTTGTTACCAAATTGGTTCAGTAGTCTGAAGGAGGAAGAAGGTTTGAGTTAAACACAACTTCAGGAATCAGGTTCTTTATAAAGCCCAGAATCTCACTAACTAGCCCAGAGATCTGGCTTATGCTTCAGCATAGGCTCTGACTTAGGCTCTGGGCTGGAGATTTCTTTAGGCTATGTCATTTGGTTTGAAAATGTGTGCCTTCGGTACGGGGGTTCAAACAGAGAGACACGACAGAGCCCAAGCAGAAGCCACAGCCGTGGTTTCTAATAGGACCATGTACAAAAACAATTTGTAATTGTTTGATGAGTTGGAAGCGATAGTTCCTTGGCATGGATAGCTGAGGCGGTGGGAGATGTTGGCAGGAAGGCATTGCCGGATGGAAAGACTACCCATCACGTCTTGCCGCAAGGGATGGAACAATAAACTTGTTCCTCTTTCCGATCTCAATGTCTTTTCATACCTCACCAATGATGTAGGAAGGGCATTGTTTAGTCATCATGTAAAAATACATTTGTTATTGTCTATTTCGAATCGTGTGTCTATGCACTCTTTAAGAGTACATGACTGAGTGAACTTTCATACTCAACTTGCACTCTATATCATCATTTGGAACTTATACCTGGTTCTTGACCCTTTCTTGGTTTTGAACTTTTACCTAGTACTTGTCCTTACACATGTACATGTACTTGATTTTGAATCTCACGCTCAAGGAGTTGGGCCCAAAATGGAAACAGTTTTTACCTGCCCCTTAAACAGGACAAGTAGGATTAAAAGTTTACAAGGAATGTTGAAGGCTTGCTATACACTCTGAAGTAATCTTTTTTAGATTGGTCTGGGCTATTCCTGTGCCTCCACATACATCCATTATATTAATTTAGAAACAACCTTTGTAACTCTCCGTCCATGAATTCAATCCGTGAGCATGTAATTCTTACAATGCATTCATCGGCAAATGTTTGCAGGACACAGAATGTTTTAACCATGAGTGGGACAACCATAAAGGTTATTGACACAGAGCGCTCCCTCCTTCCAAGCTCCGCCCACTGATGGGTGATTCACCGGAGGGGGGAAACAAAACACACTGAATCATATATATCCTGACCTGAATTCTCATAGTACAGCCCACCATAGATTGACCTCTCTCTGTTTTAATTAACGGACAAGGGTCTCTTGCCTTGCCGGGAAAAAATCTTTGTCTTACGACCTTATTTTTGTGTTTTCTTTTTGGTCTGATTGGGGGGTTCTGGTTTGGTACAAACATGCATAGGTCAGGTTTGTAGTGGTTGGTGTTCCGCAGTCGGGATAGAATCTGCGGACTTTTTTTGAAGGGAACTTGTGTGTATTTGGAGTAAAGGAGAAGTTAAAGAATTGTCTAACGACCTTGATTTTGTGTTTTCATTTTGGTCTGATTGGGGACTTTGGTTTGGTACAAACCTGCACAGGTCAGGTTTGTAGTGGTTGGTGTTCCGCAGTCGGGATAGAATCTGCGGACTTTCTTTGAAGGGAACTTGTGTGCATTTGGAGTTGAGGAGAAGTTAAAGAATCGTCTTACGACCTTATTTTTGTGTTTTCTTTTCGTTCTGATTGAGAGTTCTAGTTTGGTACAAACATGCACAGGTCATGTTTGTAGTGGTGGTGCTGGAGGCAGTGTCCTCATTGCCGTCAGCAGTCTAGGTAGATTCTACTGAATTTTTCAAGAACTTGTGTTTATTTGGAATTAATGAGATGCAACAGGTGTAATGGAGACTGGAACAATGGGGTTAATCAAAGTAACATACTGGGATTTGACCTCTTTGTCTCGTGTCCTCATTTGACCCAGAGACGTTGTGTCATGAATATTTTTTGTAATCACTTCTGTTTGAACAGAACACATTATGAACTCCTTGTTGGTGTCATTGCAATGTATCACCTTGGCTCCTCAACTACATTCATACCCTTGGCCTACTTAGTTACTAAGCACCTTCCACTGTAGGATAACTATTAAAAATTCAATACCATATACTTTGATTCATGTAATTGAATCCAAAGTAAAAGATTCTTATGTTGGAAATTTGTCTGAGGTGACCTTAATAAGTGTTTGATTTTATTATTATTGTTGCAGTTTGCACATACATGTACCAGTCAAACAGAAGGGAATTGAGAGACTTTTTATAGTGACACAAAGTCACGGTATTGCAATGTTTGTTAAAGGCAGTGGACACTATTGGTAATTACTCAAAATAATTATCAGCATAAAAACTTACTTGGTCACGAGTAATGGGGAGAGGTCGATGGTAAAAAAACTTTGTGAGAAACGGCTCCCTCTGAAGTGCCATAGTTTTCGAGAAAGAAGTAATTTTCCACGAATTTGATTTCGAGACCTCAGATTTAGAACTTGAGGTCTCGAAATCAACCATCTAAACGCACACAACTTCGTGTGACAAGGGTGTTTTTTTCTTTCATTATTATCTCGCAACTTCGACGATCGATTGAGCTCAAATTTCCACAGGTTGGTTATTTTATGCATATGTTGAGATACACCTAGTGAGAAGACTGGTCTTTGACAATTACCAATAGTGTCCACTGCCTTTTAAACTAAATATGCTTCAGGCATGACACAAATTAAAGGAAACGCAATATCTATTTTTTGCCCAATAGCTGAAAATAGCAGAGAGACGTTTTGGTGTGGCCTCAACTTGGGAAAATGGAAATGCAGTTTGATGCCATGATTTTTTAACATGGAAATTGATCATCAACTAATAATCTGTTTAGGAATACACACACATTTCACATTTCCTCAAATATGATGAGTTGTCAGATGTAATAACTTCTTGGGCTGTTACTAACCTAGGTTATGATGAGGTTTTTACTGTCCCTTGGTTTATCACCGAGTCTCACCACCCTTGAGTTTATGATCAATTCTTGCAATCTCTGAGCTTAGGACCTTTTCATCCCCTAAGCGGAGAACTAAGTCTTACAATCCCTAAACTTAGGACCAAGTCTAAGCATGGATTATAATAAGAACTTCTGTTATAGACCAGGACTAAGTCTCAGCATCCTTTACTTATAAGAACTAAGTATTATCATCCTTCAGGTTGAGACCAAGTCTTATAATCAATCAACTTAAGACTTAGTCTGACAATCTTTCTAGCTTAGGACTACGTCTTACCATCTCTCTTCTTAGGACTAAATCTTACCAACCCTCAACTTAGGACTAAGTCTTACCAGGCATCAACTTAAGACTAAGTCTTACGATCCCTCAACTTAAGAATTAATCTTACCAACCCTCAACTTAGGACTAAGTCTTACCAGGCATCAACTTAAGACTAAGAACCAACCCTCAACTTAGTACCAAGTGTTACCACCCCTCAGCTTAGTGATGTCTTTCCGCAATGTGGTATAACAAAATACTATTGAGCCTTTCTCTAATTATCATGCGCACCTATAGATGTATAATTAAAAAAACTTGTTCACCACTGTGTAGGTATCTGCTCAATATCAATATTGGAGATTATATGCTCTCCTGAATCATAGCTACAACTCAGAATGGCAAAAAAACAGAAACTCTAATAATCTGATTTGGTATTGTTGCCAAACTTGCTCAAATTGTTGTGCACACCTATAGAATATTTATTTTAAAAAAAGAAAAAAAAGGTACCTCCTCAAGTTCAACACTGAAGATTCTATGCTCTTACAGGAAAAAAAACCCAGAAGTATAATATTCCGATTTGGTATTTTTTGTCCAGCTGTCTGTCGCCATCTCCTACTAATCCCCACCTCTGCCTTGTTTTCCCCCTCCTCAACAGAAAATCCTCCGACGGTGAATCCAAAGTGGCCGTTGACAACCTTAACACCACGTTACGGGAGATCCTGGTGCGCGCATTACGCAAACGAAAAGGCGTAATACCGACTGCAGGTAAGCCTCTCTGATTTGTGTGACTGATAGTCCTGATTACCGTGCATCCAAATGATCTTTTTGTTTTGTGTGTTCGTAGTTTGTGGTGGAAGCCCGGAGCAATTAGGGGTTGGGTTAAAATTACTGGAGTGTTGTAAGAGTTGGGGTGAGAGTGAGATGTGTATCAGTGAGGTGCATGGGAGAAAGAGGTCATCATATGAAGATGATATTGAAAAATGAGGATGCATTTTGGTTAAACTATGATGTGTCAGTGGTCTATTAGAATCGGGAGGTGTGCCCTTACACAGCTAATCTTACGGGGTACTTTTAATAATAGAACAATGCTACCCACAAGGTTTTCTGTGTTTTAGTGATACCCTACAGAGAATTTCTTTAGAAAAGGGAATACTGGAAAAATAATAGCAGGACCCCACAATCATACCGGATACGTAAGTCAGGGTGGGTGTGAGTTCAACCGCGGACCTTTAACAAAAGAGGACAACAGTCTTTCTTCAGGAAAACTTTTATGAAAACACTTGTATGCAGTGTATGCAGTTCTGAGAAATAAGGCCTAGACACTGAGTGCTCAAACTCACTAAACACCCGATATACTCTATTACACACCATTGTTTGAGTCAATTATTTCAATGTTGACAGAACTAAACCACTTGTTTTGACACTTTCCCTAGTTATTTTTTATCCTTTTGATATTTTTAGCACCCATAAAACTTTGGGCTTGCAATGGCAGATTGGTTTCAATGGGTATTCTTTTTCCTCTGAACTACAAAATGCACTAAGTGACATTTTCAACAAAATGCCAAATGTTGAACCCCACCGAAAGAGCAATGAGTTGTGATTCCAATTATCGCGTTTCAACTTTACCCACTCTTGTCGTCGCCGCATCCTGTCCAAAAGTCTGAAAATTTTCTGACATCATAAACTCGCAAGGCAATCATCCTAACATGAGCGCTGAAGAGAAAGGCAAACGGTAAGCGTGGAGCCGTCCGCAATCAATAGTGTGTGCAATTAGTGCGACGCAAACACCGTTATGGCATCTAAATGACTAGTCGTGATCAATCAATGTGTCACAACCCAAAGCTTTTCTTTCCCCCCCACTCTCTTCTCCCTCTCTCTGTTTTCTTGATATACTGTGGTGATAGTGGTCTAGTGGTAAGGTTAGTGGTGAAACATGACTTGGATTTCTTGTATGTGTGTGTGTGTGTGTTCAATTTGACAAAGTTGTTTGTTAAGTCTACTTATGTCATCCCTGGTTGACCGAATCTGGTGAATTATTACACTGGAAATCAATGAAAACTCCCAACAGGGGGCCGGTGTGTATATAAAATACCGATAATATTCAAACTGTATAGTTTGGTAACTACGTGTAAATACTAGCGTAGGCCATGGTAAAGTGCACCCTGTCTGCAGAGAAATGCAAGCCTGTTTCAATCGGGATTAGTCCAGGCGACACACTGCTTCTAGTTTGTGTTTGTTTATGATATGTCAGTATTGGGGAGGGGGGGGGGGGTTCGGCTGATGTAAAGTGTAGGGAATGTGTATGACTATGACTTTACATCATCATCATCATCATCATCATCATCACTAACTCTAGACTACATCCATCTTGAGTCTGATAGAACGAGACTACCCAAGTCTCTCTACACGGTCTCCTATATACTCTCATGATAGATGCCAAATCATCATCAACGCAGAAACAACTACAGACAATATTTGTATTACACACACCAATATGCAGATCTCAAGATTGGTTTTTTTTTATGGTCGATAGTGTCAAGTATTTCTTGAGCTATCAGGGTGTGTTCCACGTGCGCAAATGTTGCCCAATATTACCGCACGTTCGCCAAACAGTTTAGCAAATGTTAGCAACTATATAGGCGATTGTACTTCTGAGGTGTTGGTGAGTGGTTTTTAAAATGGCAGACAAAGCAGATGATATTGTTTCCTTGCCACCAACTATAGTGTTGTTTTGGGTGGTTGATAATGCAGTCAGTTTAAGTTGAAACAACAAATTAATAAGTTGATGTCTCTATATACAAAAGAGGATTCAAACATACCTTCAACCTGTGAAAAAGGTGGTAGCGTTTTTGAGATGTTGCAGAAAATCTGGAGCGGTTTATGTCCACACAGGAAGAATAATCTGCAATTGGAATACACAACATGAGAAATGTTACTGCATTTAAACACTTCTCAAATTCAAAGTTTGGGGATAACAAGTGATATCTTTTTCCATAACCAAAGTACTTCGAAGTGAAAAGTTTCTCAAAATGTATTATATTATCCAAAGCTGATTTACTTCTTACCAAGTAAGTTTTTATTGGCAATAATTTTCAGAGTCACTACCGTCCGTGCACAGACCCTTTTAAGTTTAATTTGCATTGCTTAACATTTAGAAGAAGCTTTGTCTTCTGCTTTATGATTCAAAGAAATAAGGCCCAGTGCAACTGCCAAAGGGAAGGGTTGACTGGACTTTATTTTCGTTGATTAACACAGGATAATAACATTAAAACTTTATCATGTTACATCCAAGCTGCAACAAGAAACTCAATTATTACATCACAACAAAACCATTAGTTTCAATGTAATATTTATGTACACAATATGTTGGCTTTGGTGGTTGTTCAAATGTCATCAGTGTTTTTCTTGAATAGTACGATTGCACTTTAGTGGTTCTTTTTCTTCATGCTTGATATTATTTGATATTCGGAGATGGTGCAGTACAAAGGGACAAGGGAAGAATTAGCAGTGATCTTTGTACCCTATGGCTTAAAGTCAACCCAAGTGTCGTGCCTGCAACTTAATCAGTCAGAAATTAAATCTCAAGTAGTTGCTGAAAATGTAATAATAACATCAATTTAATCATTCTTTTTTTTGACATCATGTCGTGTATTTGTTTATAGGGAGAGAAAAGCCACGAATTTCTCATTACCAAGATTAATTGGTAATTATTATAAATGAGAAAAACATAATTGTAATGAAATTTTGGAGTGTGTAAGGTGCGAGTTGAATTTTAACTTAACAGTGGAGATTCCTTTTTCTGAGGACTTGCCCAAAAGTCACGGCCACAGTGTTTTCATAAGTGGAGGAATTATTTTTTAGTATGTGGTTTACTGTTTCAAATTGAAGAGGAACATCAAAGAGTTCGCCCCAGGAAAACAATTTAATCTCAAACAAATGTCTTATGAATTTTGTTTTTTCTTCAAAATGTTTTTTAAATATTTTTATTTAAATAAGAAACATGAGTTGCTATTTAACGAGTGGAATAATATCCAGTTTGCAGAAACTTATTATTACTCTTTCTGTTTTCCACAATGTGTATTGGTTTCTTTTACTAATACATTCGTGCACAAGGGACCTGTGGTTTGAAGTATGTATCCGAAGAATAAGATGAATGTGAGACTTTCCACACAGTATACATCCATCTCAGTCAAATCATTACACTGACCAGACCAGCTAGTTCCTTATTCATAAACCATAAACATGACAGTACCTAGACCAGGGCCCAATTTCATAGCGCTGCTAAGCACAAAAATGTGCTTAGCATGAAATTTGTTCTTTGATAAAAACGTGATTACCAGCAAAATTTCCTTTTGTTGCATATTACGTGTTACTGGTATTCAGCTGATGTTTGCTCATCCTGAAAATCATGTGGAAATTTGGTTGGTAATCCTGTTTTTATCGAGGCAGACATTTCATGCTAAGCAAATTTTGGTGCTTAGCAGCTCTATGAAATTGGGCCCAGCTGGTTCCTAGGATTTGAAACTTTGCATGGTGGAAGTATAACTACATGTAAGAGAGGTTTGCGGTAACACCATGTGATTATCTCTTTTGAGTAGTGTTGGTTCTGCAAAGAATCGTTGGTTAACGACTCAACGTTTCGATCAGTCAGGGAAAACAATTGAGTCGTTAACCACCAGTTATTTTCAAAACCAACACTACTCAAAAGGGATGTTCACATGGTGTTACCACAAACCTCTCTTAGTTCCTTATTCATACACCAAGTTCCTTATTCATACACAAAGACAGTAGTAAATATGATAGTACCCAGACCAGCTAGTTCCTTATTCATACATCATAGTTCAGGTTTTTTTTCAACATCCCTGAACTATTGTCAAACCAATGACCCTTCTTTCCTTGTCATTTCATTTTTGTTCAGGACCTGACTACATATTAGAGAGAGATAACCAACCAGGTGTAGCACTGGATCTGGACACCAGGCTATGTGACATGACCTCGTTTGACCTCGTCATGGTGCGGGAACACAGTGAGTACCCATATTTATTTGTCTAGAGTTTCACACAATGTATACAAACTTGAGGCAAACGCTCTATGGTGCAAAACCATTTTAAATTATTATTATTAGAGGGCAAATTTTAATGGAATGTTGTTTTTTAGTTGTGGATTTTGATGAAGAACTACACTACACATTTTGTGTCTGATGTAGATTGTTTATGCATGGACCACTTTTTCTGATTACCTTAATTTAAAGATGTTAAATTTGCATCGGGGATAAAGAATATTATTATTATTTGTTTGTACCCTTACACCAATGTGTGTTAGCACTGTATAGCCTACTCAGTACATTCCCGAGTCCTGTGAAAAAATATCACAGGCATGTTACGCGGGTGGGATTCGAACCCACGACCCTTGCAATTCTAGAGCAGTGTCTTACCAACTAGACTACCGAGGTTGCCCGGTAACTAGAGGCAGTTCGAATCCTTTGTTTTGGCAGCAGGTACCGAAACGATATTAGAGATGTTAAATTTGCATCAGAGATAAAGAATATTATTATACCTTTACATTTTTTGTATATTTTTTTTTAACCTTCATAAAAGTATTTCTGCAACTTTCAATTCATGGATCAAGAAGTATACCACAAGGGTAACTGACTGGGTAAATTTGAATCAAAGTATTAGTATTTCTGGATTATTTTTACGTTCACATCGCACCGTGCGCCTTGAATTTTGTTTAAACATCAGCACTAAATTACAATCATTTTTAAATGGATTACATTATTTATGAAGTGTCTAATAGTGAAGATTTTTTAAGAGACGTTTGATCACCTTAAGTACTAAACACATTCAGAGAGTATTTCCCTAGCTATAATCTAGGAGTCTAGAAGTTCCCGTTCAATATTCTTTGAGGTCTTCCCTGAAGAAGCCCTCGCCAAACAGTGGGTCATCAAGTAGAAGTAATGGCTAGCTCAGCAGAGAGAGAGAAAACTGTCACTCAGCGCAGAGTTGTCGTCGACCCAGTCAAGGTTTTTTGAAATGCCAAGTGGTAGTGAAGTACCCTTTAGCGGAATGGGATTATGTCAAGCGAGCTCCTGGACAAACCTCTCCATGTCCGTAATCCCAGAGACAAGGGATTGAGGGCGAAGAGAGTGTGGCATAGGATACTGGCTTTTTTTAACGGTCGTCGAGAGAGTTTTTTTCTCCACCTTTCTGGAGGGTTGATTGAGGATGGACGTTTTGGTTTATTTGTCAACATTTTACAGTTTTCTTTTTTACACTTGTTTTTTACAAATGTTTTGGAGTAGTGAATGAGAGATGAATTAAAATTAATGGTTGGACTTTATATTTAAGAAATAATTTCAATAGAAAATATATCAGCTTTGATTCAAGAACTAAATGTCAACATGAATAGCATTAAACTTAATCAAAAAAGGAGAAGAAAAAGTAAGATAAAAAAATTGACTTCAATAAAGAATTATATCAACAATATGTGTCTTCACATTAAAAAAATAAGACACTCAAAAGGCTCCTTTTTAATTTACCTAGCCTACTTCTCTGACATTTTTGGCGTGACTGTTAATCAAAATGATCAGGAATAATCTAGCTGTGCCCACTTCATCTATCTATCATTTATTACTCTTGATGAAACAAGGTGCTAATAAATTAAGGGAACTGACAAAAGTTCCATGTGTACTTTACTGTACGTCTCGTTTTACGTCTCAGAGAGGCTGTTGCCCAGGCAGTACTAGTCGCAGTGATATATGGCCCTGTGATGTTGTTTCGTTGGGCAGAAGAGCAGATGATAGAGACGGGTAAAGGGGTTGAACAAAGTCGAAAGACAAAGAGAGTGAGTGTGTGTCTGTGTGAGCTTGACACAAAAAGAAGAGAGTTTGATGATTTAGCGTGGAGGTATTTAGTGGGTTGGTGTACTTGTGTGATCCATCATGTTGGTCTGATTTGAACCAGGTTAGCTGTCTGCTTGTCTGCTGCGGTGCGAGGATGATGCCTGATTTCTAAAGGGTTAACATTGATTGGCTCATCCCCTCAGTGATGGATGCTGATTGGCAGACGAGTCCGAGGTGTTTTTCATCGCACTCGGGAGAGTTGCCAATCCCCAAACGGGAAAGGATAGCAGATTATCTGGAGTTTGTCACAATCGGACTGTATTTAGACAGAGTGTAGAAGGAAAGACTGTTTTCATTTTGGAGTGACAATTACTCGGGCCTAATCTCCATTAGGCCTACTCTTCAAGTCCAAGATTCGAAAGGGTTGTTTGCAGAAGAGTTCATTTACATAACAATAAGCTCTATAGGGGCCAGGGGACTGAAACGAATACACTCTTGAATATGACTTTGTTCCTCTTTACAATGTAGAGAGCATTTCGTAATAAGATTTGAGCTTCAGAAATTTGTGGTATTTTGGCAATCAGACTTGTTCATTCACCTTTCTCACGAACCACGATTCCACGCTACTTAATTTCCACCTTTCCAATTTTGTCTTGCTATATTCCCAGCAGATTGGCCCCCCCATAATAAAAAGTTTCCCCCGAGGGATAGAGGAAATGTTTCGCATCGTGGTTCCGTGACGAATTACCACACTGGACTCGCTGGGTTTTGGATTACCCTCGTCATTAAGTATGAAAATTCCCTGGCAGATTTGGGTCCAGGTGGAATGATTTATGATTGTCTCTGGTGTGATCCCAACACGCATGCACTGGGATTAACCCACGAAAACCCGCGGACCATGAGAAAGAAAAATTTCAGGGGACTCTCTCTCTCTGACTGACTCTCTCTGCAAATAAGATTGCTGAAATGTTTCAGCACACATATGTGCTTCATTATTCATGGATTCTTTTATGAGATATCTGTAAATGTTAAAGCTAAACAGGGACCATTTTGGCAGTGCTGAAATAAATCAGGTGTGGAGCCGATAGGTGTAGTAATGAATCGGGAACCGTTCTGCAACTTTCTCTATGCTTAAACTAAACATTTGTTTCAATTTGTTTGGAAAGAAAAAGGTGCAACAATTTGATTATGGTATCAGTTTCTTGCCTGCCTTTAGCCTCAATGGATGGTGGTTTGAATCCCATCTCAGATTTAGTACATTTAGTACATGTGGATCTGGTTTTCAACCCCAACCTGATTGTGTGGGTTTCCTTATATTGTGTCCCCCCCCCCCCCAATCGAAAACTAAAAAATGATTATTTAGTCATTGTCTTACATTTACAACAAATGTATCGTCAGGCCTTTGAATCACAGTGATAGTTACTATCACTATGATTCAATATAGTTGCTTTTTGTGGATTCCTTGGTTTAATTACCTGAAAGATTATTTAAAAATCACAGAAATGTTTATCAGAATAAAAACTTGGCATGGTGGAAATACTGCATCTCCAGTATTCTCCTGAAGACAACCAGTGCATACTGATCGAAACTTCTACAGAAAATGGTGTTACTGCAAACCTATCTCGATTAGAAACACATCCGAAACTACACACATACACGATTAGTTTGTTTTCACAGGAAACAGCTGTCCAGAAACTTAAGTTGTCCGCAAAGTTTTCTCATGACGAAGCGACTTCTTAGAATGATCGATGCGTTACTTTCCTACAGCTATTGCCAACGCCATCTTTACATAACCAAGGTTTCCTCAAGGAGTTAGCCTCTTCCTCCCTTAGATGTCAATCATTTCTCTTACATACAGTCATAACACCTCCCCCATCATTCCTGTCAGACACCTTGTATTTTAAAGGCACTGCTGACGATTTCACAAAATCTTTTTAACTTCTGATTAATCTTAGGACTTAAGATGAGTTGGGTTCCGCAATCATAGATGCTAGGATGCATTGAACCCATCCGAAGTTAGGTCGTCCTAACTTGAGAAATGTTGGGTCATTAGCTATTTTTTTATTTCTTCCATTGGTCCATTTGGTTGGTAGGCAGTATGCATAGGATAATTCTAATTTCATAAATAAATGGTGAATAATTTTTTATTATTATATATTGATGGGAGTACAGAAGGATGAATACAAAGTAAAAAATAAAAAACATGATCTGGGTGTTCAAAACAAGATACAGTACAACAAAGAGGGACAGAAAAACCTGGCTATGGTATTACCCCCTTGCACCAGCATCACATGTGGCTTGTCTGCCACGCTCACTATTTTTTGAGTTAAATTGTGCGTACAAATTATGTGGCAAAGCGTGTTGACGGCTCCTCACCTAGAACACACACGGACATCGACTTCCAAAATGGCGCTACCAAGATTTTGTGATGTGGCAGTTGAAGTAATCAGACATGCGACTTTACAACCGATTGACTGATTCCATCTTTCTATATTTTTAAACAGTGGCATAGAAAACTTTAAAATACTGTACAAAAAGTTAAGTTTGATCGGTCATTTCCTCTTTTTTGTAATTAGAAAGTTGCATGTCTGAGTAATTCAGTAAAAGGGAAATCATTCAAGGTTTACTGTAATGTCTGAAAGAACTAAGGTTTCCACATTTTGAAGGTAGGGTCGTGACCCCAAATTATCCTGTGCACTTGGAATGTTTGTTTTATTTTACTCTAGCTACCAGGCAATCTCAGTGGTCTAGTTGGTATGACACTGCTATAGAATTGCAAAGGTCCTGGGTTCGTATCCTACCTGAGTAATACATATGCCTGTGAGGTTTTTTTCACAGAACTCGGGGAAAGTACTGAGTACACAGTGCTTACACAAATCGGTGAACATGGATAAAAAGCAAAATTAATATTCTTTGTCCCCGATGCAAATGTAACTTTTAAATAAATAATAAAAAAATTCATTAATTTACTCTTTTTTTTGTACCTGCAGGCAAACGAGAATATCCCAAACCAGAGAGAACAAGGCATGTATCCACGGCTGAACCACCACTGGTACTCAGCACTCAGTATAAATCCTATAGAATCAACATGCTGCATAGATTGAGACCAACTACTGAGATTCAGTTAGGTGAGTGGAAAGGGAGTTTGGGGTTGGAGAGGTCCATAGACTTGTTACTAGTCCTCTCTGAGCTTGTGCTATGGTGACAGACACAATCTATAACATTGATTATCCATCTTCAGCTTATCAACCTACCACAAAAGTTATATTTAATTGTTTCAAATAAACAATGGATTTGATAATAAGATGACTTAATGATGTACTATCTAAATAATTTTGAATAACCAGATTATTTACAACTTAAAGTGTAACTTTTAAAAAAAGAAAACTTTTTATTTTGCTTTTGAGAAAGAATCTGCTTTGGTTGAAACATCAGGACATGAACTATTTGTGTACATTTATACCACCGGTCCTTTTGGTCAGTAAGTTGTTCGCAACAACAGCTAATTCTATTTTCTCTTCTCAAACATGTTTCATTATACTTTTGATCACAGGGGTGTCTGGTGACAAGATTGAGATAGATCCTGTCTCCCAGCCCAAAACGACCGCAGCCAAGTTCTGGAGCAGTAAACAGAAAGCTGTTTCCATAGATACAGATCGGTTGGCAGCGTGTGCCCTCACGGATGAAAAACCATCGGGTGAGTTATTGCACTGGAAAATGTTTGATGTGTGGTTTTTGGTTTTTAAAAGGCTGGAAATTAACTTGATTTGTACGGTTGTCCGAAGGAGGAGTAACTGTCAGGTTTACCGGTCTTTTTTGTTTGTTTTTCCGTGGTCCTGCAGCCAATTTTCATGAAACGCTTTGATTAATCCTATCTCGAGTTAGGACGAGTAACCAGGCAATTTAAATGGCCCTAAGCTAGCGGCCTACTGTAAATTACTGTCCGTTTATAACAATATTTTGTCAATAAATATGAAAACTAATCATAGTTCAAGAAATTATCTCGAAATGATAGTTGCAAGATAATACAATCTTAGTTTTAGAATTCTTACTTTGTTTGCTAGTGACAATGATATCTAGGAAAAATTGGGTCAGTTCTAATTGAAATTGAAAAATAATTGGCTACTAAAATAATAAAATGACAAAATTAATTTGTCTAAGTATCTGTTATGTCTAGTATTTAATACAATAGACTTCCTGTTATGAACTGCGGAGGACAAACTGCTTAAGACGGTCAATATTAGATTTGGGGGGAAAAATATTAAATAAATTACCAGTTTAAAGGCAATGTTTGTGAAATATGAAATTTAGCTGTCTAGTTGGTAAGACACTGCTCTAGAATTTCAAAGGTTGTGGGTTCTTGTTTTTACGTAGAGTATACAGTGCTTACACACATCGGTGTCTACGGATAAAACCAAAATTAATACGAAATTTAGCTGGTTATTCAAAGTTGCTCTATGGCCGATGTTTGTAAACAATTCCTTGGCGTTTACAGTGGGGTTCAGTAATGTAAATGGACTGTTATTATGAAAGGCAATCAAATGGCAACCTCTTCTGTCTTGCTCAAGAGTGCATAAGCTTGCGATTGTGAAACTGAACGCTTCAAAAGTAAACATGCGAGTCCCAGTCCTCTTCACAAATGAAAGTTTTTTTAATTTCAGAAATTACATGGGTAGGGGGAAGTCGACGATACAAAAAAAAGGAAGCACCCTCTTTTTTACTGAGAATTGAACCACCAGTGATTCAGAATGAACGTAAACATTGTTTTAAGCTCGAATTACAAGGACGGTGTCGTCTGTTATTGAGGGGGGTCTTGAAAGGGCAGTCTAGCCTCCCAATTGAAGTTCTGATTCTCAATCTAAAGGACGCTTCACCGGAGAAAATATTCAGATATCAAAACAAATTAAGTTGCACTTGGTGTGAGTTAGAGTGACAAGTGTAAACACGGGTGGAATATTTGACTGACTAAGCTGAACGGTCCCAGTAAATACTGATTTGACATCATCTTAAATGATGGATGCAGACAGTGCCTTTAATGAAAGATGTTGGGAAAATGGGTTTACTACCTTATTTGAGTTCTGGGCCCAATTTCGTGGAGCTGCTTAACGTTTGATTTTGTGCTTTCAAAGCGCTGCTAACCGTAAGCACACAAAAAGGCTTGCTAACCTTCTGGTGCTTACTGTGTTGATAATGGATGAGGTTACAATGCAAATCCGTGGTGAATGTGCCCTCTAATTTTCCTGCTAACCTGTAAAATACGCTTAAGCACTTTTTTTCTTATAAATACAAGTTACTAATATTTGGGTTAGGGGCTGCACAATGAAAAAAAATACACCATTGCTTTGGGGCATGCAATTCCCATAAAATATTTAGGAACAAGACATAAATAGGTAACGAATTTGAAAACATGTTTTGAACGATTGAAAAAAAAAGGAAATAAGAGAAAGTACATTGTCCCATATACTGAGCTAAAAAAAAAATTGTAGATCAAAAGTAAACAGCAAGTTGATACTGAATGAGTCTTTGATTGATTTATGTACTGCAGACTTTTCCCTCGTTCGTTTGTGGTTCACTTTTTGATTTCAAGACTCCCTCGGCCGTTGCCCACTAGTTGCGTCATCTTCTTCACTCTCCTCCCGGTCATTGGTAAACGCTCAAAACTAATCAAGCGGCATACCGGGTTCTTGATCAGCACGGTAATGATTTACAGTATAGGGAATGAGTAGATCCAGAGCATGACAGGTGTAAACAATGCTCACTTCCCGTTAGCGGCAGTCAGCGTGTCCTGGGTTGAGCTGTGAGACAGTTCAACCTTAGTCAAATACTTCCCTGTTCTTCTTTTGTCTTTTTATAGCAAAAATGTCATTCATTCCCCAACAGCAAAATTAAGTAGGATATGAAACTTTGCTATGTGGAACTACGATGTAGTAAAGGAACGCGGTAACACCATGTAATGATAATCTCTAAAAAGAGGCTGGGGTGGTTCCGAAAAGAACCGTTGGTCTCAACTCTGTGTTTTATGTTCACAGTGCAGTAGATATTTTTTAGTAACATTCAAAGTTATTGATAAAAAGGACTCTTTATATATTTTTGTTGAACATAATCTACCCAGCAAGCAGATACACACTTGGTGTTACGTGAAACAAATATTTATAATTTGGTAGTTATTGTTTTGGTTGTCTGGTTTCAAGGAAGTGTAACTTGATAGTTTTTGAGACACTTTTAACATGTTTGTTTTAACACTGGTACTACATCTGGGTGCATTGATGCATATTTTTTAAATTTAATTTGTTTAAATTAGTTTTAGTTAATTTATCATAGTGTAAGGTTTACTGTAGAGAAATAAATAACACATGCCTTAAACTGGTTAATTTGTTTTGCCTTTGGGAAGTAGCTTTTCTTAGAAAATCCGATGTTGAATTGTGATGAGAAACATGTTTTTCCTGGTAGGTGTTTTGATGGCATCCCGTCCCCCTTTTACCCACAACTCATCAACTCCTCTGTCCAATATTAACTGGGCACCTTCTTCATTTCCTCCCTCCCATTGCCCCGTTACGAGGCCATCCTCACTTTTTGACACACAGCACCTCATACTTTGTAGACAGCCACTCCTATAGCAAACACTGCGACTGTCGCTTCGGCGTATCGCATTCCGAAGCCTGCCATTTACGCCCTGCCGGTACACCTGAAGTGCAAAGCAAATATTTGGCCGGAGGAATTAGGCAGTTGCCAGCAAGCAATGTTATGATTTCCAGCCGAATTGGGGGGGAAAATGATGAGTTTTGGCTGACCTACAAAAACACATGAAAAATATTACTTTTATTATCAAAACATCAGTTTATTGAGCGATCATCTTTCCCCTCAGGGGGCGGAGTTGGGAGGGTTGGAGAAGGGGGAGTTATCGGGGTGTTTTTGTTTCCTCTCTCTGTCTTGATACAATCTAGAACAGTGGTTATAAACACAATTAAAGTTTGACAAGTTGTCTCTTGATGAGATTGATGACACTATTTGAAGCCAAACTGTTTTTCTTTTACATGACAGGCGTGCCTGAAAGCTGTGTTGGATGTTAAAACTAAAAGAAACTTGAGACTTTTTATCACGTAGAATATTGTTCCACACCTCTGATCATGTAGGTCGGGATGCAAGATTAAATCCTAGATGCGTTACGTAAAGCGTTGGCAGTTCATGAACGTCTGTCATGGGATTGTACTCCTTGAGTTTTAGAGATACATTTGTTTCAACCATCAAGAAATTAAAAAAACATGCGAAAATTTTCATTTTCAGAATGAAACCGTTTGACTTTTTATCAACAAGATAGTGGAAAGACCCTCTAAACCTATCATTTTTTCATTTATTTCCTTCTGAAGGTAAGACAGTTTTCCGTTTAACCTACAAGAGCATTAGTCATGAATTCAAGCATCGAGACTTCGAGACGAACCATTCATCTGCCAAGCAGATCGTCTCCAAAATCAACCAGATCCTGGAGCTTCGAGCCAGCGCTGTACGCAACGATTACACAATATGGAAAGACAGAAGGCACAGCACCAAACGGCATCACGATAGGTGAAGTGTTGGTCAGAATTCCTGAGGAACGTCGTTAGAAAGCAAAATTTATCACAGTAACTTGACCTGGGCCAAATTTCATACAGCTGCAGGAAAAAGTTGCTGAACAATTAATTTCTTGCTTAGCATGAATGAGCAGGATACCAGTCATTGTACATACCACATGGTATTTTGGGTGGTAACCTTATTCTGGTAAGCAAATATTTGGTGCTTAGCTACTTTTTGTGCTTAAGCAGCTCTATGAAATTGGGCTTTGTTTTCACACAACTCATCTTAATTCATTCTGCACTAAATATAAGCAGCTTTATGGTACATGATGAACTACACCCGCAACATTTCACCATTTAACTTGAGAATTTCAAAGTGGAATTGTGGCAAATGATCTTATGTAGGTAGGTAGGAGACAAGTCGATGAACACCCATACACAATTCTGAATGGATGTGTATGACACAATGGTGCCAGGGTTTGCTCATCTGGAGGTTGCTTTACAAAAGCTTGCACCGAACAATTTGATATAGCAACTGTCTCTTCAGTCTGAGGAATTCAAATGTAAGCGGTACATTGTGCCTAAGCAAGTCATTGTACCAGACGTTATTCAAATCTTACTTGGAAATGGCTGATTGAGTTACCATAGAGTGTGGGGATTTTGGAGGATAGGGACTTTAGACACAAGGGGGTTAGGGTGAGCCTAATGTATGAATAATCAACTTCCATTATCAAATACCAACTTGTGATTGACAAATTATAATGTTATTTGCCCTTGGGCAAGAGAGCTTCTGTAACAGATAGTTGTATGGTACATGACTCAGCAATATTTGCCATTCATAAACATCATTTAGTGTTGGTGTTGGCTACACATGTAGCGAGTCTGAGTATATCAAGCAACTTGTGAATTCAAACAAAGGAGAAACTTCTGTTGACTTATATGGAGAGCATAAACTGGACCAAAACTAGGACCGTATTTGTGTACTTTGTGTTACCTAATAGATGAAAATTTGCATCGGGATACAAAATGTTAATTTTGGTTCTACCCATGTACATCGATAAAGTACTAAGTATACAGTGCTAAGACACATTGGTGTATATGAGTAAAACCAAAATGTATATACTTTGTTATTGTTTAATGAAATGAGATATTTATGGTCGGCTTTGCTTACTTAAAAAGTGGGGTGTATAAAGAAGAAAAATTGTTTAATGTCTGGAAGTAGTTCTTCTGTACAACTGAAATAAGACATTTTGATGTTATTTTAACATCTGTTGGTAGACTTGATTTTCATTAAATATGGTCATTTTTTTTATCATTTCTGCGCCTTGATCACCACCTTAGATTGTCTTGAACCATAGTCTGCCCTAATACATAACTCAACCTAATGGGGGTTAGACAAGTATGGCCAAATCTCAACTTGATTCCGATCTCTGTTGACTATAAAGAGTGAGAGAAAGATAACCACAGTCTCCAATTCGGACATGGCCTAATTATTAGTCATTACCCGTACAAAATGGCAAAGTCAAGATTACTGTGGTATGGTGCCCTGGGATCAAAGGCACAATATCTATGTGGACACTAGCCTCATTCAAAGTTTTTTATTTAACTCTTAGTTTAGGCTCTGTCTCCAGGCTCTGTTTGTTGTTGGAAACCCCATACTTTTCCAAAGTTGATGATGGAGCCTTAGCGGGAGTCTAAGCCCTGCCGTCAATTTCACAAAACTCTTCCTAACTTAGGATAAATCTTAAGACATAGGAAGAGTCCCAGCCCTGCACTGTAGCATGCAGACCTTAGGATTAATCCTAAGTTAGGCCGAGTTACTCATCCTAACTCGAGATAAGATTAATCTTAGCTTTTTGTGAAATCGACGGCAGGTTTGAGAAAAAGCCCAATTAATTACTTTGTAGTGTACATGTGTACAGATGTATGTAGTAAACAGTATGTCTGCTTGTTTGTTGTCTTAATACATGGTACCTATACTTAAAGCAAAACCAAATTAAGATCAAAGTAATATTGCATGTTTAGTTTCATAGAGAGAGTGTTATTTCAGAGGGAGAGAGACGCAATAAATGCCAATCATCAGAATTTATTATTCTAAACTGATTTGCCATTGCTAAATCTGGAGACCAAATTTTTGTCAATGTTTTTTATATAGTTTAAAACACTTCAGTGTTTGGAGAGTGTCCTTTCATGGAATTGTAATTTACTCAGGGCAGATATATGTACCACTCATTATTAAAAAAGAACAGATTAAAGACAGTGGACACTATTGGTAATTGTCAAAGACCAGTCTTCTCTCTTGGTGTATCTCAACATATGCACAAAATAACAAACCTGTGAAAATTTGAGCTCACTAGGTCGTCAAAGTTGCGAGATATTAATGAAAGAAAAAACACCCTTGTCCGCAGCATGGTCACACGAAGTTGTGTGCTTTCAGATGCTTGATTTCAAGACCTCAAATTCTAAACTTGAGGTCGCGAAATCAAATTTATGGAAAATTACTTCTTTCTCGAAAACTTTGTCACTTCAGAGGGAGCTGTTTCTCACAATGTTTTAAACTATCAACCTCTCCCCATTACTAGTAATCAAGAAAGGTTTTATGATAATAATTATTTTGAGTAATTACCGATAGTGTCCACTGCCTTTAACTCTGCTCCTTACCAAACTAATATTACTTAATAACTTTTATTTAATTGTTATGGAATCATGAACTTAAAGTCAAGATATGATTGATCTCCAACTGAAATGTACACAAACTTACTCAATTACAATTAAAGAGGAACAAAGCAAATCAAAGAGTTTTATGAATATATTAACAAGTACAGGTAACAGGTATCCTGTTCATTAAAAATGACAAGATATTAAAAAAAAAAAAATGGATATTTGCAATGTGTTGGTGCCTGTTCTTTGTATCAATAAATTGTAGAGTAACTGTCTGCCTTGTACACATTTTCAGGCAAAATTTGATCAGTACACAAGGTTTATAGGCATTGTACACATTTTTAGCCCAAATTTTCATGTTCAATTTGCGACTGGTATCCTACTCATTTCTGCTTAGCAGATGTTCAGCAACATTTTCTGATTAAGCAGCTCTATAAAATTGGGCTCCGTGAATTACTCCTATAGTGAATTACTCATCTGTAGTTCTGTTGTGCTGGTCAGTTTGTATAATTACTAACTGGTAATTGGACGAGTCATTACTAAGAGCGCCTGTAACTCCAGAGGGATTTTGTAAAGCAATAGCTTGTCATAAACGGTCAAAAGACTGATCCTACACAGAAACTAACTAGATACAGCGCCTGGTTTGTGCCCAATTTATGGTAACAATAATTTGTTTAAGTGTTGCAAAGCTATTTTTCTTCAGTCAAGGAAGTTCTTAACTTTTATTTTAGACACTGAACAAACAAAATTCATAAAGTTCCCCTTCAGTGCTCTATAATCTGTGGTCAACACTCTTTACAACTGTAGGGAACACTACTGGGCCCAATTTCATGGCTCTGCTTACCTGCCGAATTCTGCGCTTACGACCACGATTCCCCGCTTACGTGCAAGCGCCAAATTTCTGCGTAGAATGCCTATTAACGTGGAGTACGCACGCGCAGAAGCAAAACCTTGCCGCTAACCTGTGAAATAGGCTTGCTGTAAGCACAGCATTCCCTGCTTCCGTAAGTGCCAATTCTGTGCTTACGGTAAGCAGAGCCATGAAATTGGGCCCTGATGCACATCACCAGATATGGATTTCACAATGAGTTAAGACTAGTCTTATCTCGACTTGGGAAGAGTTACTCGTCCTAACTTAGGACTACCCATACGTTTTTAATATCTCCTAGGACTAGTCCTTAGTTAGGACTAGTCCTAACTCTTTGTGAAATCGACCCCAGGAGACACCAGCCTTCAGAATGAGTAGTCCTGGATTCGAACCTTCAGATTAAAAACTAGGTCAAAAAAAAAACTTGCATTCTGATCAAGAGTACAATTACAGAAGGCTGCTAGTGTGTTTGGTTGAGGGGTCTGTAGTAAACAGGAAGGGGGCGGGATATCACCCCCTTCACTTCAGTCAGAAGAGCGGACATAGGAATTACACGCAGATGCACTGCATGCTATTTTTAAGTTTCTTTACACTAGGAGACACTAAACAAGATGTACCATTTAGAATTATTGTAATGATTACATGGCGGATTATTCTTGCGACAAATTAAGATAAAACCTGTTTTGCTGGATTTTTTGGCTCGATGCGAAAGATGGGTCGTCTCTCAAGAATCTTGAACCCCTTTAGGGACTTGCCTTCTGAAACCCCTAAGAGAGTAAACGTCTTAAGATTTAATTAGTCTCCCATCAAAAAAATGGGAGGCAACATTCATGTTCTTCTTTTATATGGTTCAAATCCTCTCAGAGGAATTCACAAATGAAAACAGCTTTATTTGATGTATAACGGGGGTTGTTTATCAATTCCTACTCGCCCCTTTAAATGGAGATATTTTTTAATCTCTCTTGGCATATTTCATCGGTTGCCTTGTTATCTTATCTCTGCAGTTCCACCAGGATCTACAACTTCGGAGACAACAAATTATAGTTTTCCCGTGTTGTTATTTAAGTGGGGACATTTATCAATGAATCTGGCATGGTCCACATCAAATTTGGAACATACTTGCGTTAGTTTTGCATTGTAATGTTAGAAATTACTTACAAACAAGTTTTTTTGTAGCTGATTTCCACATGGGTATGTGATGAGACAACGCCCTATAAGGTCACCCACAACCCCCAACCATTTTTGTTCTCAACATTTCTCCTTTTTTTCTCTGTCCCTCCATGTGTTTTTGAGAGTGTTTTTTTGATTGGTCACTGTTTACAAAACTGTAGTGTTCTAATTTTTACAGACTTCTGTTGCTGCTCAAACATGTCTGAGTCAAACTTTCTTCATTGTATTGGACAGCAATGATTGAAAGTCTCTGCCACAAATATCACATCCATGTCCCGTGGGACTCTAAGGACCTCACGCAATCTGCCTTGCTAAAGCTTTTTCTTCCCCACTTAATTTTCCCCTAATGAAGATGACACTATCTTTTATAATTGCTGGCATTAGACGCACTGTTCCAATTTATAATTCCTCCATGTGTTTCTACTTGATCTGATTTCCTGCTCAACTTCAACAGTACTTGTGGTGTCACGATCGTTGAAGTTCATTTCCAAGTTTTTGATTCCGAACCAGATTTGACACAAACTGCATGTTTAGAGCTTGTCCGTGAGAAGCGATCAAAATCACCTAGAAACTTCAGGGGGACACAACTTGGGTTTTTGACTGAATCTCCTGCCAAGGCCTAGACCCTAGTAAGATTAAGCATGACATCTTAGGAAGTGCTTGCAGCAAAGTTTGTTGTCAGTCAAGAAAAAAACGTATCAATTTTCCACGGCAAATTAAGGATGATAATTTGAACATGTCACTGAATGCCCTTGAATTCAGACTCAACTGACAGAAGTAATGTATTTCAATTGAATCAATATCAAGATTGATTTCCTTTTACAAATACAACAAATTCACTAAGTAGAACTGTCAGACAGATGGGCATTGCCAAAACTCGGTCAACTGACTCAATGCCATACAAATTTCCCTCACACTTTTCACGACAACTAGCTCATTACACACCGTACGGGGCATAAGTCGCTATTTAGTCAATCATACTATTCAGACATGTAACTTTCTAATTGAAAAAAAAAAGAGGAAATGGCCGATTACACTCAACATTTGTACTGTGTTTTTAAGTTTGAGGGAGCGTCGGCTCTGAGAAGAGGTGGTGTGGTCTCGTCTTCTCCTGAAGTCGAGCAGAATATACTGTTCGAAACGTCAAGACCACACCAGCTCTTTTCAGAGCCAACACTCCCACAAAAGAGATTTACACATGGTTGTACTCGCAAGTTTACTATTTATTTATAGTATCTTCCTATTTATCCACACCATGCAAAGCTTCAAACAATACTTGCCCTAATTTATGTTTTCAACTAACTTCATCCAAGTTTTATCCAAACATTTTGTGGGGTCAGAGAGAAAGAAAAGTGGGACTCGATGATGAAGGTACATGGAAAGTGCACACAGCTGGGAAGAATGAAGAGCAAACATTTAAGAAGGAAATTCAAAATTAGACAACGCCACGAGGGAATCGGTTGTGGGAATGTGAGACATCCCCAGTCATTGCAGGAGTCATCATCATTGTACGTGGATACTGAGAGGGGTCAACTGTACTTGATTGGAGGAGAAAAGTATAGACTTGACTCAAGTCTGACTTGACTATTTTCAGTCCCATCGCCTAATGTCGGAAAACTTGTTTGCGCAACCGACATCCCCCCCCCAAACCTGGGACCACAATAGCTATGTTTTGTCAGTGAGGGCGAGGACGCACTGCTGTACAGATTGTTTGCTAGTTAGCGCGAAATGCTAAAGGACCTCTCGCACGAGACTTGAATCAAGTCTAGTGGAGAAGGGGCAATCAGTGTTGCCAAGCTTTCTCTGCATGGATAAGGAATAAGACATTTCAATGTGGACTAGGTTATGGTCTCACCTCAAAGGGAAGGTACACTTTTGGTAATTACTAAAAACAAATATTAACTTAAAAACTGACTTGGTAAAAATGAGCATTGGATACATATGGATAGTATAACACATTGTGAGAAACGACTCCCTCTGAAGTAGCATAGATTTTGAGAAAGAGGTAATTTCTCACTAAAATAATAAAAGACTTCTAGCCAAAAGTTTTTTATTCCTATCTGAAAGCACACAATTAAACCGTCCAACAAGGGTGTTTTTTCTCATCATTTTCTCACAACTTCGACGACCAATTGAGCTCAAATTTTCACAGGCTTGTTATTTTATGCTTATGTTGAGATACACCAAGTGAGAATACTGGTCTTTGACAGTTACCAATAGTGTACCTTCCCTTTAGGCTTGATTGGAGTGTTATGTAGCGAGTGAAGCTTTGCATGGTGGAACCATACCAACAGAGGTTTTGGTTAACACTGTTTGTATATCTATTTTGAGTAGTGTTGGTTCTGAAAAGACCGGTGGTTAACGACTCAACGTTTTGATCAATATGCTCTGATCATCTTCAGGAGAAGTGGGGATGTGATGCATATGAACTTTCTACAGCTGGGGTTGTAGGCTTTTACTCATCCCATTCAACCAATGAGTAATAACTGTAGTTCAACTCAAGGGAACATCCCTGTTTCTAATTCAGCTTAAGTGTCTCAGGTTGGAAATGGAGACATGCTATGGTAAAATAAAGAACCACTGTGTAGAAATATACTCTTAAGTATTCCCTTTATCAAGGCAATGTCCACCATTGGCAAAATAAAATGCTTCAAAGTTAGGAGCGGCTCATAGCTTAGGAAGTACTTCTTTTTTTTAAGTTCATGGCTCAAAATATTTTGTAGCTTTTAATAAAATTGATATCCTTTTTTTATTTCTCTTAGAGGAAGCTTTCTAGACTTACATAATTTTGATGGATGCTTTTTGTGTTCTTCACATTTATCAAGATCGTACCCTGAATAATGAAAAATGGTACGGCTCGGGATACATAGGTCTATTCTCTCCTGATGGGGGTAGTATACAAAGTGGAGCACCTAGAAAATATCTTTAGAGAGGGCTTAGAAACAAAGTCTGCCTTAAGTGTGTGAAGAGGTGTGGCCTGAAAATGGGGGTTTATTTTGAATACAAGATTGTGAACAAAGAAAAGTTGACTAGAGTGTATTTTGAACCTAAGGTCTCCAAGTTTTAACGTTCCTATAAGCTAAGTTGTAGTCAAAGCCGATTTTCTACCTTCCGCCCGTGTAGTTAAAAAGCAGGACAGTTCTTTTCAGAACTGAGAAGTCTCCAGAAAAATAAAAAAATCTACTCCGTGGTAGTATAATACAACAAGACAAACTCTACCTGGCAAGTAGAATTAACATGGTGTTACCGCAAACCAAATAATCTTTGCTATATTAACACGCAATGCCTCATATCCCATATAAAAACACTTTGGTTATGATAAAAATTCTGATCAAATTTTCACCCAAACATCTCTTTAAAGTTGCCTGAAGGATAATTAAAGTAATGAACAAACTAAGAAGTTTTTCCGTTTGACATGTCAAGCTACAGACAACACGACATATTAAAATGGATTGTAGTCAGGATATGCATTTCCACATATCAATATTCATGAACTAACTTCTAAAAAAAATGCTCCCATGTTGCTCCATGTCACTGTGCACAAACTAACTTCTGAAACTTGTTACACATCTATGTGGGCCCATGATTGTGTCTTTGCAATGAGGACCCATCTCAAATAATGTATTTACAAACAGTTTACAAATACACGTCAACACTTGGGGAAAAAGAACTCTTTTCACTTAGAAGAAAAAGTTTGTGAAAAGCACAACATTTTATCAATGTATCCCAAACCACAATTTTGTGTACTATTTTTGCAAGTATCAGCTGATGGTAGTGACATTTTCTGACCTTATGGCCATTGTTTATATCGGATGACTAATCTGGGTGTCAACAAACTACTTATATCTTAAAGGGATAGTACAACTTTGCCCCAAAATTACTTCCACATTTGCTGTGTAACGCAAAAAGGGACCAAGTGCACTTATTGAAAAGAGAAGGGGTTCGCCCCGGTGTTCCTGGCTGTGGCTGCTGAATGCGCCGTAGCAAAAAAAAAGGTGCTATTTAATTGGGTCTCAGAATTCATTACTTTCTGTAAAATGTATTTACTCAGCACCTTGAGTACCTTGTTGGTAGATTCGTGCGCTATAGACGTTTGTAAGTTATAACAAGTTAATTGAATGTTGATCGGCCATGCATCTATTTAAAGTCATTAGTGTGAGCCTTACAACGCAAAACAAAATCCATCTTGGTAAACAAATTTTTAAAATTCCCCTTAAATTTGACATATAGAAAAGATAATGACGTAGAAAGGGAGGACCAGAACCGCTGCCAAGGCCAACCAATACCCAAATATTCAATACTGATTATAACTTCCTGTCTTTAAGCTCCAAGGTATGCTAGTACAAAACGTGACGAAACAGAAGAAGAAAAAAAGGTCAAATAACAGGGTCAACATTAAAGTGTCTGTCTGACACTATGTTTACTTACAAATTTAAAATTACACATATTGGTTAATTAATTAGACTCATATATCACACTGATCAATTAGGCAAATGTTTATTTTGAAAGCTTAGGCATGAACAGCAAATAACTTAATTAGATCATGTTGTTTTTTCCTCTTTTTATTTCAATTTCCTAATATCCCATTTGGAGGATATGGCATTTGGTGAAAGAATCCCTATTCTCCCATTCAGTTTTTAGAAGGAGTCAAACTTCAGCTGGCAAAGCCTTTTATTATGCATCGGAAGGCACACAAAGTAATGCAACAAGGGTGTTTTTTTTTCCTTCATTAATCTCTTGCAACTTTAATTGAGCCAAAATTTTCACAGGTTTTTTGGGGATAAACCAAGTGAGATTACTTGTTTTTGGCGATAACCAATCAAGTCCAGTGCATTCAAATCTAATTATTTTATTTTTTTAACTGAACCATCAAATATAATTTTCAGGGCAGATAGAGGGCACTAGGCATTAGTCATGACTTCACTACTGATTCATGTTATATTTCCATCACATCCCAACTGGAAAGCATTGTGGAATCCATGACATTATGACCTATGTGTCAACAATAAACCCAGTGTAAATAAAAACAAAGGGTCACCCCCCCCCCCATAGTATTAATACAATCTCTATGAGCTAAGTATAACAGGCGGTACTTTTTGTTGTAAAACAGTCTTTCCAATTCTCTAACTTTGACAAGACAAAGGACTAATCACAGAACTCAAAATCTCTCTTGGATGCTAGGAAAAGTGCAGATGTAACACCAAGGCCACATGTTAAAAATCTTCATTTCATTTCATTTCATTTCATTTTATTTGCCAGCAAACATGAAAAAACACAAACATGCATTAAAAAATTGCACATCAAAGATTTACAAGAAAAAGCGATATTACAATGGTTATAAAAAGAGAACAGCAAAAAATACGCAAAAACACAAGCAAATTACTGAGAAACCAGGCCCGGCCGCTGGCAGATATAAGGATTGTGTAAGAAACACCTCCGGTGGGGGTGGAACACAAAACACTACAGACGAAACAAAAGACAAGAACCCTGGCAGGGAAAGCCAATAGCAACAAAAAGTCACTTTCAAAGTGGCTGACCTTTTGGTTCGAGACAAAAACGAGCATTAACAAGACACACCCTCCATAGGAGGAATACGTATTACCCACCAGCCAAGCCAGGCAACTCAGATATAAAAGACAAGCCGGAAAAAACAATAACGCATAAACAAAAATAAAAAAAATTATTACATGTGGACCTGCCAGCTGATTTCTTTAAAATGTTTTTTGATTCCTCTAACAAAACCAGGAAGGCTAGTTAAAAGTTGGCTAGTGCAAAAAATCCGCCCATCAAACTACTTGAATGAAAAATGGCAACAAGTAATCTTTGATGATATTCATTTAAAATGTACTCAATCAATAAGGAAATTTAATTAACAAGGGATAAAACAGATTTTTGTGTAAAAACAATCGTTTTGAATGCCCTTCTTAGTGATCAAAAAGATTAGCAAAAAGCCCTGTTCTGTCATCACTCATTGTGTTTCAAATTAAAAACTGTTGCTTGTATGAGAAAGTGACAGGAAAAAAATGTTCAAACTTTCTGAAAATATAATTGTTCACTGAAATATGTTGGCTTGGTATATTTATGAAGCCAAGTTTGCTCACACTGTAAAGTCTACACAAAGTTAGCCTGCAACACACAGGCCACTCGAATGCGGTAGCTTCAATAAGCAATTATGTGACAGGGGCAAAGCTAATGACTGGCACCAAACACATCCACTAATAAGTTATGAAATTTTGAAGAGTTTTTTGAAAACTAAACTTGGTATACTTGGGAAGGTAAGTTTCGAACAGCGTTGCTCACACTGTGAAGAATACCCCAAAAAGTCAGCCCGCTACACAAGCCGCACCACTCCACTGCTTGAATGGTCTTGCTGTTTTAAACTCACGGGAGATTTTCTAAAATGAATGAGACAATAATATCCGCCCCTGACTGGCCTAGAGGATGGGAACGTGCCTTGAGACTCCTTAATCCGTATCGGGAGAGAGCCAGAAACAGAGGGGAGGGACAGGAGGGGGGGAGGGTACTGAGTGACAACTACCTGATGATGGACTAGTCTGTCTGATTCACAAGAACCTTAAAAAGAAGATGGGATGAGCTGGAGGACTGGGAGACTTTAATTAATTGTAATTGATGGAGGAAGTGATTAGTGAGCCGATGAGCTTGTAATCCATCTTGGGGCATTTCCCTTGACATTTTAGTGCTCGTTCTTTGCCCCCTTCCCTCATACCCCCCCCCCCCCCCACTCCCAAACCAACCTCTATGTTTTCAATCATGGTTGGGTATGACGTAGGTGGACTTAGCACCTACGGATCAAGGGAGAGGTTAACCTACTTAGCAGTGGGTGTGGCTATATGCTGACTTAATGGGATTAATTTCAATGGATCGATGTGTTTACGCTAAACAACAAACAATGGTCTTCAGGAAAAGTTTTAACTTAATTTCAGAATGAAACTTATTTGAGTCAATTACCAATCACCCATTGCGGTCTTGTGTGAATCTCATGAAGTTTATTGATGATCTATCTTCCACACAAACATCTTCCTTGGCAAAGATAAACATAGATTTGTTCAGAAAACATTTATATGTCATCATTGACCGAGGAGACCACTCAAAATAGAAGAAGATTGTTGTTTTGTTTTTGTTTTATTTAAGTCTATTTTTTAAACAAATATAGGACCTTTACTTAGAGCACTGAGCCAATGGCATTTATCTCCTCTTGGAGCAAGCTCGAGTGTGCCATGGTTAACTAAAGGTTGACTATTCTGCCCAAAACGCAGCCTGGTGGACCATCGGTTGACTACTGTGGTCGACCATTTTCTTCACCATTGTCTAAATAGCCGGTTCTATGCTAACATGTGTAAACTACTGTTGCAACATTGGTGCGTCTTACTTTAAGTTGACACATTTTAATAATTAATTTTTGTTATGATGTCTTCATAACGTATACTTATAATGATTGATTATAAAAAAAAAGAACATCTGGATCACATGAATGATACAGATAACAAGAATAGTGAATGCCTCATTATCTATACTCAAAATGGCCATCCTGGTGACACACATTCTCACTGTCCGTCTCAAAGACACATCCGTATGGACTGTAAAAGGGGTAACCATGTTTCAGCCCTAGGAGTAGGTGGCAACGGCCTCTGGAAAAAATAATTGTAGCCCACAGTGGCCTTCAAGCCTTGTGTGTCAGGCGACTTGCATAAAAAAAATTCTTTTTTTAATGTCAACAAAATCATGTTTCACTTTTTGACTTGCACTTTTTGACTTAAAAGTAATATAGTTATGGATAATTTTTCACACAAAAATATTTCAATCTGAGAAATGGGTTGGTGTGGGATTGTGAATGCTGTGGCCAGAGATTTGGTCGGTAGGCCTATATCTGCTGAACCTTGCTATTAATGGGGATGGATTCTACTTCTTGTGAAAATACTGAGAGAGTTTTGATTTTTTTTTTTTTTCTCAGCAAATTAAAAACTTTATTGAGCTGAAACTTTCACACATAGCTTTAATTGTATCTTTCTTTAGAATTTGGCCTTAAGTCAGCATAATGATTTTAAAACATGCACTACAATAATAAACAACAATCTGTGACCCCACATGTAACATTAGCTGAGCAAATTGTATTAATAGTGGCTGTGTTTAGCTGTGGCTTTTTGGTCACCACAGAATGACGAGATCTCTAGAGGTAAATGAATCACTTCTTACTAACTTATCTGCAAGATTTGAAAAAGCTGATCTTACAACTTATTTATTTTGGGGTGATTTCTTAATGTTGGATATATATAGTACAGAGGTTAGCACCAATACATTGAATAATATTAATATTAATAGTATTAATAATAGCGGCTTCTTGTATTGCTAGCATAGCCATCACTCAATGACGCTCGTGGCACTTCAACATACAATATTTACCGGCAAGGTATGTGGGACTACATTTGAATTATGGGACAGAATCTTAAAAACAGAACACAAAAAAAGCTCAAAAATTCAAAACAAACGAGATTGTGAGATCAATTTTTAAGCATATCATTTAACAAACCAGTTAGATATAGAACAGGGCTGTTTAGCAGCCTTAAATCTCTAAATCAAAAATCTTTGTTCTACGCTTTTGGAAAAAGACATCATCATGTAAGATCTTCATTGTCAAGGGCCAAGCATTTACTTCCCGGTTAAACAAAACTCTTATTTGAGCTTTTCAAGATGAACAAATAAAAAGGTATCTGCCTCCAGTGACCGTAGGTTAAACACACGGATAAGAATCAGAGTAACCGATACATAAAAAGTTAATTTCATACGGTGTTTAGCTGCCCAACATCCTGAATAGAGGTCGGATCACCAACCCTTGCACAATTTCAACACCAATGCCAACAGTTGGTACCTGCTGGTATAGTGCCTATCTTTCCAATCAAATACTAGTTCAGATCTGAGTGCCGCTGGATCCGCTGTACAATGAATAAATTATTTCTGGCCTATTTCCCTCTCGCAGTCCGTGGGTCTGCAGCTGAAAATCTCCCCCTCTCTGATGTCAAGCTCTGGCTGGTCACATCCAGGTTGACAGATGGGACGGACGCATGGGGAAAAGGAACAAAATGAAGAATACAGGAACGTTTCCCCCCCAAAAAAGAAAAAAATCTGGCAGAAAAAATTGTTATAAATAAACTGTTTATTAGGACAAATGCCCTTGGCAGGTGCGAATGAAGGAGTAAATACTTGCACTATTTATAAGAATCTAGATTCTGCAAGAAGTTATGAATTATGAATGTCCAGTACTTAAACCAGCTGGGAGGGTAGTTAAGCTTGAAATTGGCAGTGGCCGTTGCGACCAAATCTTGTTAATTAACAGCATATCCAAAGAAGTCCATCGGGACCTAACTTGAAATTTCCAATCAACTTCTTTTTTTTCATCATTTTTTTTCTCTGCAAAACTGTCATAGTTGACATGATTTAATTTTTAGAGGAAGTACACAACATAAGAGGGTCAGAAAGAAGGGACTTTCTTTAAGACTCTATCCCACATGTCTTTCAAATGGTAGCAATTTAGATTTTAACCTTCAGAGACACCCTTTTTTTCATCAGCGAACTGAGACATTCTAGAGAAATACTGAGAAACACTAGTTTATGCTGGACTCGAACACTGCCGACCGACAGACCCACGCAACATGAAAACACCTATGCAACATTAAAACACAAAGCGATAAAATAACACTCGGGAGACCATTTTTAATCCAGCAACGGAAAAACGCAATACGCATCACAAGCCATAGCTGTTCTGCATGAGTAAACACGCCATCAAATTCACTGCTAATGAGGGCTTTAATTATCAAGTAATCGCGCTACAATTTAATGGCCGTTCCAGTGTCTTTGGATTCAACCAATCCGTGACGCTTAATGAGAGGGATTTTCCGTAATGAACATCAATTATTTTGTTGATCAAATCCACTTGTAAATGGCCATTAAAATGCCATTTTAGCTGGTGATTTGGAAAGATGAAGTCTGCTGAGTGACTCATCGGTATTGATCGTACTGTTTTTTTTTTTTTTAGTTTCAGTGTGAATGCTCTTGAACTTTTAAAGACTAAGTTTATACAATATAATCTTGATTTAGGGTTGAACAAAGACAAATTCACTAGAGTAGGATAAAAATGGCTCCTGACATTCTAAAAATATAGCATTACTCTGACATTTTGGTCGGTAGAATTACCCAACTGCGATATTTTCCAATCCCTTCCAGAACTGACATTACTCTATTGACTTAATAGACAGTGTTGAATAACCCCGTTTTGCTATGAAAAGTCGGCATCTTGTAGGGCAAACTTGCGCGTCCAAACGCGTACATTTTCAAAGCACGCAGCACGCAACATTCCCGGTTCTGCCATAGATATAGAATTAAAATAACTAGATCGGCCGCGCGTACATACACGCCATTGCCTGTGTAGGAAAAGTTTTTGTTCGCCATGGACACGTTAAAAAGGCGACGCGCGGAAATGAACACGGGAGATAGGCCTTTGACGCACTAAATGTCACGTGCTGACGGCAAAAAGTCACATGCTGATGGCAACACACAGAATATGTACATGTGAGATAGCCAATGGCGACCCCCATGTCAGAACCCGCGTATGTACGCGCGGCCGATCTAGTTATTCTATTCTATATCTATGGGTTCTACGGCACATTCACGCACACACGCGCACACAAACGCCATCTTGTAGGTCAGATATTTGAACGGTGACGTCATGTTCCACATTAAATTGCTTACACCCTTTCAATATGTCCTTCTTTTGGGAAGACAACGGAAAGCATGTCTCAAGCAAAATAAATGGGACAGTCTACTGACTTGTAACAATGACATTTGGCAGGTTTATTTTATGGTACATTTCAAGAGAAGAGACCTACCTAGATGCTTCTACCCTCCATTTTTCCCTTTGAAGGGTTTGGGTAATTTTTTGTAAGACACCAAACGCAAAAATCCACAGATGTACACTAAACTTACACAGTTAGAAGATAATGATGGAAGAAATTTTCCCTTAAAACATTACTTGCTAAGGTGCTATAGTTTTTTGAGAAATGAGTAAAACAATAACCCAATAATAATTTTCGTATCAGGATACGTAAACTACTTTAGCGTGTACAACGTATTTACCAGTTGATTTTTAAGCTAGGAGATATTAAAACTTAAGGCTAGTGTTAAGTTAGGACGAGAACTTGAGATAAGACTAGTCTTAACTCTTTGTGAAATCCAGCCCTGGTATAATACCGTTACTGGTAGACACTAATAATACCATATTTACATGACTCTCCCTTCTCTATGATATCCAACCCTTTAAAGACCAACAAAAATGCCCAGCTTGTAATTAAAAATTGGACAGACAAAAAGGGAGGCCTATATAAGGCTCGAAGCAGTGAAATCCTGACTTGATTGTGGACGGTGTAACTTCAATTTCATTAAGACACTAGATTTGATGATGAAGGGAGAAGTAATGAATGCCATCTCATCTTTCTTTTACACCCCGGATCATCCCTGATTTAAGATTGCAGGATGTTGTATAAGGAGGGATGAAGGAGTCCGGCATATCTACCCCTAATCAAGCTGGGAGCTGCGCCTCTATTACCCTGGGATCGGGTTTCAAAGTTGTCCAGTCGGGAAACAAAATTGATAAATTGAGGTGTCTGTAATGGCTGTTTCATGAGGAATGAATCACAAATGAAATTTCAAGCCTCGGTGGCTACAAAAATAGGCTTGGATATATTTTGATTTAGACTTCTCTTGAAGACTTGGATGGATTTGAACGTAATTCGTGAAGAAATTGCAAATCAATGTGTGAATGAAAATGCATACACAAGATTTATACATTTAAGATTATCCTTCAAGAAAACAAATTTATGCAAAAAAAACAAGAGAGTAGTCCAAAAGAACATTAATATGCCACTTGTTCCAAAGATATACATATATATTTTTCAATAATAACTAATGGTCCTTCCCTTTCAATTGTCAAAAGAGGATAATTCTTTTAATTCCCTTTTCCCCCGGTAGAAACTTGTGTTTTCTCAGATTGTGAATGGACTGACAAGCAGGATCAGCCACATCACTGCAAACAATGGGAATCAAACCATTAGGACCAGCAGGACTCCCAAAAATTTACAAGAAAAAGATTGAGACAAAACAGAAGATGGAGAGATGAACCAAGTACATATAGATGCATTGCTTGGCAACAGACAGCAGAGGATAGAGTGAGATGGAGAATTGATAAAGAGGCCTTCCTCCTCACAGTAGCGTGAAATAAGCTAGAAAGACAGACAGACACACAGACAGAAAGACAGATGACCAGTCATGAACCCAAAGATTCTGACAAACAAACTCTGTACAGACTCCTTTAATACCCTAATTTTACCCTGCCCTCTGTCGCTGAAAACAAATTTTTCATCTGGTATCCTCTGCTGCCAAAAAAGAAAAATCTCATGGAACAGAAGTCGACCAGAGCGTAATGATAATGGTCGTCTCTGATGGTCCATGCTCCTTAATAAATAATGCAGGACCAGTTCAATCACAAAATCTGAGAGGTGGGGGGGGGGGTAGAGCTGACACCAAGAGAGTTATTCAGATCAGTGAAACAGGTTATTGATTGCTAGCTTATTAAAAATTAAATAGCTGCGATGATCAGTAATTGTGACTTTACAGCCAGTCAAAAGAGGAAATCTCGGACTGTTAAAGGCACTGGACACATTTGGTAGTTGTCACTGACCAGTATTCTCACTTGGTGTATCCCAATTTTTATGCATAAAAGTCTGTGAAAATTTGGACTCAATTGGTCATCGAATTTGCAAGAGAATAATGAATGAATGGACTTCCTTTCAGATGAAGAATAAAAGTCTTTTAATATTTTAGTGAGAAATTATCTCTTTCACAAAAACTGTTACTTCAGAGAGAGCCGTTTCTCACATTGTTTTAATCAACAGCTCTCCATTGCTCTAAGTAAGTTTTAGTGCTAACAATATTTTTGAGTAATTACCAATGATGTCCAATGCCTTAAATATGTAAACGATAAAACCATAATGCCCCCAAAAGCAAAATGGGAGTTGTTGTTTTTTCATTCGGGAGAGAAGAACTATTGTTTGGTGTGTACTAGTTTCAAAGTTGTTCCCCCTTTTAGGGATGGGGAGATTTTAAACACACTAACTAATTACTAATTAGATCAAAACACTTATTAATTATTCATCCGAGATCCAAGGGTCAATTTTACCCCAGGTTACTAAACCTGGAAATAATCACATCTACGTGAATACTCCTTTTCCTCTAAAACAGCACCAATGGAAAAAAAATGCTTAATAGTATAGTTACAAAATCTGTGAAAACATTTGAGAGCCACAAAGCCTTATTTTTTGATGAAAACAATAATGTTGTTTATGAATCAAAACATAATTGTACAATTTGAACCACTACCAATCCTTGGAAGAAATCACTGTTTTTTAGCAACTCTAATTAGCAAACACCTGCTGCAGCCAGAACAAAAAAAATCAAATGACGCTTAAAGAAGAAAAAAAATACAGGAGCAAAAATAAATGGCTAACGTTTTGGAATTATATGCACGAAGTCCGGAGCTCGGGAGTGCTAAATTGAAATTGAAACAGAATTGGCACATTGGCGGGCACCCGCATTTAAGTCTGAATGGCTCCTAAAAAGACTAGCGCCTGAGGGTGTTCGGCGAAGTCACTTCATATCAACCGATGATGCAACATGCCGCCTGCCTTTCATATACATCCACCAAGAGCGGGGGAGAAAAAAAATGAAGAGAAATATCCACGCTGAGAGAAAGAAAAAAACACCTCACACAAGCAAGACAGAAAACACACTGATTGCAATTCTAAATTATTTTTAAAGCTTTTGTAGCTTGGAGCAGGATTGTAATTCGGAAAATGTCCCCCCTTCTTTTTTTCTCTCTCTCTGCCTTTTTTCTTTTTGGTTGCAGTTGCAGCAGCAGTTAGGGGTAAAGCACCTGGTAGGTTCAGATACAACTAAAGTGGGATTAAGAGACTTCACAAGGGGAGCTGATTGGGAATAAATGCCCCATGAAATTGCAACTGACTTTGATGGATATTCCCCCTTGTGTGACCCATATACAGCTTTAGATGACCTTCTTCTCCGACTAGGATTCCTTTCTTGTCCTCTCAGTGTTTCATTGGCTCTGGTCGGGAACTCGGTGGAAGAGGGGGGATTTGCTTTTTAGCTCCATGTTGCAAGGGCTTTTGTGGTGCCCCCCCCCCCTCCCAAAGCCGCTACAGTCTTTTATTGTTATTCGCGCGTACAATGAGGGAGCTGTTATGTGTTATCGTCAACAATGCTCTGCCAGCTAAATGAAGCCCCGGGTATGACTGCTCAGACAAATTGCTAAGAGGCAAAGTAATCACGGTGTGAAAGGGTGGCTTAATCAGCGCAAAATTGAAAAAAGATAAACATCTCTCCCAAATCCAGGCATTCTGATTTGTCTTGTGGTTAGGGTAGGCTGGGCTTGGACCTTCAGTTGAAATTGAATGGTGGCTTGAAGGAGAAACTGGCAAAATGGAGATCCTAGATTGGTGCAATATGACAAACAAATATTGAGGTTTTGATGCCACTCACATTCAATTAAAATGCTCACTGTATTATTGAACTAATTATTGTGTCTACAACCCTGACTCATCTACATATATTTATTGTTATTTGCTGTGTTTTTATGGTGCATTTCATCAAGGATGACAGTCTTTGCTCTTTAACCAGCAGAACCTGTTGTTTGCTGTAGATTCGCTAGTTTACTATGAATTCGTTTATGAATCAACAGTTTGCGTAAGTTTAATATGAAATCTACAATTTGCTGGGAAATTTGTTATGAATCTACAGTTGGCAGTAGATTTATTATTTTGCAAAAAAAAAATACAAAAATACAATATTTGAGATGAAGGATAAATTTTTTTGAAAGTCATTTTACACAAAAAAAACATCAAAAAGACATAAACAGATATGATGAATTTGTTGGTTTTAAGTCAGAGAATAGACTAGTAAGTGTGGATTCTTATGTACACGATACCTACAACTTGTGCTTTCTTTGCACGAATCTCATCCATTCTCCTTAGTGTGTCCACTCAGTTCAATGAAATTTTCACAGGTTTGTTGTTTATTGAGAACTAGAGTTTATATGATTGCCGTCTTCCCCAAATCCAGATGCGTCTTAATTTACATGAATGCATCTTAATTATTACAAGTCTATACATCTTAATTACTAATCTAACAAAGCCAGGCCTGATACTTCACGGAGGCAACAAAGACGATTGCCTCCATGCCCCCCCCCTGGTCATTGCCTTGGTGCCCTGAAACATGTTCCAGGAGAAAATTACAATTTCCTCATAGGGTGCCCTTTACTAAGGCGAAAATGTAATAAAAAATAAAAACGAAGCATTCAGGCCTGCGCGAAGCAGTGATCATATTGGTGAATATGGGTCATTTGAGGTGAAGAAGAAAGGTGCTCTCTGCATATATCACAGACATGACTATGTTCAAAGATCCAAATCTATCATTATCCATTCAATCTAATAGCTCCATCGTTTGACAAAAAGTCTAAACGACATTGAGATATTTTTGTTAAGCAGTCCATTCCCTTTAATTTGAATTTTAAACCAGTACATTCACAACCAGAGATAGAGAGCAACAAGAGAAGATAAAACCCACTTACTTTAAAGGTACTGATCAAATCAACAAACCACAGAGAGAGTCGAAAACGTCCCAAGTACTGCCTCAAACAATTTATCATTATTATCCCATAATTCCACTTCACTGTAAGCTAATTTATTCACAATTAATTCCCTCAATATCAAAGCAGCGACTGTTCTAATGACGCTGCCCTTATCTATCATTTCCAGTTAGCATTTCTACGTCGTCGCCATGGCAACGCTTCCCTGACCAAAGTTCCCCCTCTTTGAGATGCTTTTCCCATCGTCTAATTTATCTTCTTTGCCTATCCGATTGCGGACGTTTTGATGGATTCTGGGTTTGATTTTCGGAAATTGCAGACTCATTAATACTTGATTGCTTTGAATAACATCCCGGGATAAACCTCGGCTGATTGGAATAAATAGGCATCCTTGGGGAACCCGAAAGCTAACCCAATTTCTCATCCAATATGGGTCAGGTAGGTGAGTGGCATCTTACTAAGTAAAGGACAATGATCTGATAGGCACCATACTTTCAAAATGAAACAAAAATACAATGTTCTTATCATTTACGTTTGTATAAAGTCACAAAAATATCTTCACTTTGTGGTTAAGCAGTTTAGAGCATTGAATTCAAGTTCTGAGGGCAGCAGAGTCATCCGAGTGTGGGTTCGAATCCTGGTTCTGACGCTTGTGTTCTTGGGCAAGAGGTTTAACTATAATTGCTTCTCATCACCTAGGTAACTTTTAAGGGTATAGGTTATTGATGTGAATGATTAACAACCTGTGCACCCGTCTGGCTGGCTGCCTAGCCGGTGCTGCATACTCCACAGGAGTTAAGATGGTTGCAGGAATGCTTAGTATTGTATTCTTTATAGGTTTTCCTATGGACCTTGTTAAACCTAAGCCTCAAATGTGGATGGGAGTTTCATTGGTACATGGGGTTTTCCCTATTTGGGGGTTTCCTACCACACCTAAAACTAAACACATTTAATCATCATCTTCTCTTCTTTAGTCATTCGGGTCACAAAACATAGCGTCCGTCACTTTTGAGAGTCACTTGGTTTCATTACCAGAATCATACAATGAGTAAACTGATTTCCTGCGAAAGCGAATGTGGTACGAATGTTGACGTCACAAATTCGCAACGAATAATTCGTAGCAGTTCAACTTTGCTCAACTCACTTGCAAATATCGCTGCGAAAGGAAGGTTGTGACGTCAAATTTACATCAAATTTGCTTCGCTTTAATATTTGCAGGAAGTATGAACCGGGCTTAAGTCAGCACATGCTCTTGCCACAGATATGTTTAAGTAAATGTATATGAAGTTCAATCTATGCCAGAAGATACCGGAATGATGACAAAAGTCTTAAGAAAAAAACTTCTCTCTTCCTGTTTGCATTAGATTAACTTTTATAAATTCAAAGCTTTTGCTTTTTCAAGATCAGTGAATGCAAACAAAACTTTTTGTATGATTGGTATTAAACTTTTATAAGAATCATCACACCATTTTTCCAAAGTGCAGTTTACTTTCATCCCATTTTGCACGAGCACTAATCTTGCTAAACCACTCAATATTACAAAAACGTTTCTACCTTCTCCCCTTCTCTACTCCAAGTGAAAATAAAAACATGAATCCTATACCCAGACGTCAGCATAAATCCATCACAACTGTTTTCACAACCCAAATCTGAGCCTGCTAAACCACAAATAAAAACACCTCCATTTATCTCCCCACATTTTCCCCCCTGCACACCTCCAACCAGAAAAAAAATGAGTAACGTGGAAACACTGTAAGGGAAAAGGCGAGAAAGATAACTTTGCATTTTGGGGGTGTTTAGGAGTAATATGGTTGCTTCCGGTCCGCGGATCCCGTCAGTAGAGCCTTTTTGTCCCCCTTTGTGCGGGGCACATTTTGCCTCATTAAGCAATCAACAAAAATCCCTGCAAAAGGGCGCAAGCGTGCGAATGAAAGATGACAGACTGTCAGAAAGTGGCGTTGTCCGCATGTATCTCTTTCGCTGTCAGACCCCTTAGGGGTTAATATGGGGGGTTTGGGTACTCATTGTGTGTGTTGAGAAGATTAGAGTCTCAGTACAGATAGGAATAAGGAATTTTCTTGTTTCATTCTGAAAATGTGTTCAACCTGAACTTGTTATTGTATTGAAAGTGGCAAATTCTTGCAACTGTTTCATTTTGATCTTCACTCCGAAACTGATGCTAAAAAAAGGCAATAAAATTTACCACATTGTTGCTTTAGGAATAAAGTATTTTTCAAATTTTAAATGTATTTTGATTTTAATATCTTGTACGGTTTTATGTACCTGTTTTTATCCTGTGAAATTAATAAACTAAAATGAAATTTGAAAACAAATCTATAAAATCGCAGGTAAAATTTCCACAACAAATACACAGCAAGCTACGACTCAAAGGGAAAAAGGGTATATGTCCATTTTTAATCAGCTATAACGACCTCTGTCCAAAAAATGTAACAAAGAGGGTGCAATGTATCAATGCGCCATTGGTATTCTGCCAAAAAAAAAATGTCAAATCATAGAAAGCAAGCTACAACTCAAAGAAAAAGGGTATATTTCTTAATTTATAAGCAGCTTCAATGACCCCCGTCCAAAAGGTGTAGCAAAGAGAGTACAATGTATCACCACAACTGTGACATTACCCTAACAATTTCAAATCATTGAAATCATAGGTAAATATTCACTACCAAACAAAGCAATAGAAAGCAAGCTACAACTCAAAGAAAAAGGGTATATTTCTTAATTTATAAGCAGCTTCAATGACCCCCGTCCAAAAGATGTAGCAAAGAGAGTACAATGTATCACCACAACTGTGATATTACCCTAACAATTTCAAATCATTGAAATCATAGGTAAATATTCACTACCAAACAAAGCAATAGAAAGCAAGCTACAACTCAAAGAAAAAGGGTATATTTCCTAATTTATAAGCAGCTTTAATGACCCATGAGTGTCCAAAAGATGTAGCAATGTATCACCGCACAATAAAGGGTGTTCTGCTAAAAAAAATATTTCATGGATGATATAAACACAACGGCCACAGGCAAACCATGGGTTGGTTGGTCACTGTAAAACAGGTATGGTTAGAAAAATCTCTCTGTCCAAAACCACAAATTGTGATTCCCCAGATTTGCTTTTGTGTTAACAGTTGCTATGCCTTACGGGGCTCCGGCTAAGACCGTGTAGCAAGACGTGTAAGCGCATTGAGAACGGGAATCTTCCTTCTGTTTTGCCTGTCTCTTGACAAACAAATTTACACGTGTCCGCAGTCAAATTAAGTGTCCCCCCAAAAACTGGGCCGCCCACTATACTCTCTGGCTTCACTCCTCCTCGCTCGGCCACACACCATGGAGGAAAAAGCCGTCCCCCAAATTAAATTTCACAGTTGTCGCTGCAAGTGGGAAAACATCAAACAGTCCGTGTGATGGGTGAGGAAATTTGCTAATTTGGATGCAACACGGTGGAAGGAAAAGAGGCAGGGGGAAGGTGGAAGGGGGGAATGCTGGCTTGTATTTAGGCAGAGTTGTCATCACTTCAGAAGGAATTACTTTTCTAACAGCTAACTGGATGAGTAATTCTCCTTTTCCTTATTCACAAGTTTTTAAGGGGTTGGGTTGCTTCTGATTTATCATTTTCTTACAAAATGGTAAATCTGGTTAGATCTTTTAAGATCATTTAAAGGTAGGGTAATATAAATTTGTTTTTGTCAACGTAATGCTTATGAATATTAAGAATTAAGAAGACAGATAAAGACAGTTACAATAACAGTCATGTGTGAAATTTTAAGCTGAATACAGTGTCTACTTGCTCAGAAAACAGACACAAAACTATATTTCACAAGAACCTTGAAGGTGAGCGAGGAGGCGGCAGGTACCAACCGCATCTTTATCAGCACTAATGAACGGACAGCAATCTTCAGAAATCTGAGAAACAATTATTGCATGAATTGTTTCTCAGATTAAAATGTTTGTATTGAGCTTTCTAAATGAGATGTTCCATTTTAGAGAGGAAATCTTCTTATAAAAAACTAATGACAATTTTTACAAACACACTAACAGCAAGCAACAGACACAATGAGTGGCAATTTTTTTTTATGTACTATTTTCATAGCGTAATTTCTTAGGTGCAAAACACAGCCAGATGGGACATTATAAATCCATTTCTGTTCCATCTCCCCTTGGCAAAAAGCTTGGCCAGTCAGAAAACCCAACCACAGACTTAAGATTTTGGCATCATCCAACTTGCAATCCAATCACATTGATATTCAATTTCTGGACGCCTTACAGACAATAAAATGTTACTGAGCCTTCAGGCCTCCGGGTATCTTGGCAACATTATAATCTGGTGGACTAACATTGAGTGAAAAATGTAAGAGAAAAAAAGGTGAGAATCGAAGAAGAAGAAAATGACAAAGATCCGACAGAGATTAATGGCACTTAGCAGGGTTCTTGGTGACCCTGTAGAACCTTATCCTCCTTTAGGGTTAATTTGTGTACCCTGCAGACTAGAGCCCATGGAAAAACAACTTGGGTTGGGCGTCTGGGCACCCAGTTTTCCATGGCTAGTTTCTTGTGTATATAAACAAGGAAGAGTCAGGCCCCAATTTCATTGTGTCACGGTAAGCAGAAATTTGTTTTGTCTGCTAAGCAGAAATTGGCAGGATACCAGTTACAAATTGTACATGTGACGTGATAGTTTGGCTGGTTACCTTATTCTGGTAAGAATAGTTGTATTGTGCTTAGCTACTTTTTGTGCTTAAGCAGCTCTCTGAAATTGAGCCCTTGTGTGTGATTCTTCTTAGGCTGAAGCAAATTCTGCTTGGGCTGGCTGCAAGGAACTACAGGAATAGCATAGATACCAGATACTTTAGGGTATTTGATGACATTTTCATTATCAAAACATTTTCTGTTAGGGGTGGGCAGAGGCAGGAGGTAGGAAGAGGGAGGTCTACAAGAATGACGAATAGTTTTAGAAGATATGTAATGAGATTACTGATTAGTTTGCATTTTGATTAGGAAGTGATGATGGCTGTACCTGTGATCATAACCTGACAATGGGAATCTTTGGCAACTAGAGATAGAGGTTTATATGTTGTGGGAAGAGGAGCAGAGGGAACAGTTCAGGGTTCAAAGAGCTGCTAAGCACAAAAATTTGCTTAGCATGGAATTTCTTCCTTGAAAAGAACCATGATTACCAACCAAATTTCCATTGCCTGCATATCGCTTATTACTGGTGTTCAGCTATTGTTTGCTTATCCTGAAAATCACGTGGAAACTTGTTTGGTAATTCTGTTTTTATCAAGGCAACAATTTTATGGTAAGCAGATTTTTGTGCTTAGCAGCTCTATGAAATTGGACAGGAAGAGAGATGAATAAAATGAAGAGCAGAGGTAAAGAAGGAAGAAGGTGACGGATATGAAAGAATTACACCCAGCATAGAGAAAGGACAGAGTCGCTGTAAATATACACACACATCACACCAACCTCCCGGTTGTAATACAGTCCAAGTAGAGATACAGACTAGTAAGGAAAGTGCCCTCTACCTGCCTTCTACCTAGTACTACAAAAGTATGACAATTTTTCCAGCTGCATGCCATGTGGCCGAAGGAATCCCCAGGTTCAAGCAAAGAAAACCCTCACAAAGTTTATTATCGCAAAAAAATGTTCAATTCCAGCCCAGTAATGACAATGAAGTATGACCGACAAATCCCCGTTTGCATATTTCATTCTTAACGTCAACAAGCCTTCGCACTGGACCATCGCAGCGCTGACAGACGCAAACGATGTGGCATTGGTGACCCCTTGACCTATGCCTCGTTATTCATGGGGACCTTGTATACGACCAGGGATCTTGTAACCAATTGGCACCTCATAAACATTCTTCCGTGGCCGCTTGGTTTATATTAGCGAAGACTTCAGGTATGTAGGGAGTCATTAAGGCACAGGTTCCAGAAAACCCCCGAAAAAAATAGAGAGTAAAAAAAAACTGGCTCACGGGATGTTAATCCAGCAGAAATATCTTACATATTTTCTGTTTTGAGTTTGGAACAGTTTCAAGTTCAATTTACAGATCTCATGCACACTACGACGAGGGTTCATGGTTTGTATAAATAATAATAAATAGACAGTAAATTTCATCACCTCTTGATTGTGGCTTGTTTGTCAGTACCAGGAGGGGTAATTAAGATATAAGTTGATCTTGTATGTTTCTTGACCTTGTTTTCTTTGAAAGGGGTTGTGGCAAAATGCCAGGACAGAGCAATTGGGGCATGTCATGGTTGTACTTAATGTTTGTCTGTCTGTGGGTTTAAGATGTTAGGGAACGAAGGCATCTTGCTGAAACTTATACCTAAATGTTGTCATTAATTTGCTGCTTATTATCGAATCATTGTGGTCTTATATCATACCTCATAAATTACTTTTAAAGTTTTTGACATAAGAATGAGTATTATTGTATTGTATTGTAATGACAGGGCTCCCCAGGACTACTTATTGCATGATATTTATTGTATTGAATGACAGAATTGAAATACTTTTCACAACCCTCGTGTAGGTTCTAAACGACCTCAAACACAAACCTTGTTTGAACGAAAATAATCTGGGGCATTTGAGAAGTTAATTTTGCCTTTTGTCACATAATGTGAATGAATTTGTTTTATTTATTCACATTGTGTGACAATCAAGTTCTATTTAGATTATATTTGCAGCCACCTAAATACTTCACATTTCATCAAGGTTCATAACACTATCACTGTTTTTAATCAAATGCAATTTTTAAAATTGCAGGCACAAAAATGGGGTTGTTCGTTTCCAACATCAGCGCAGACGTTGTCAAAGTGGAAGTATAAAACCCTCTCCCAAATCACTTTTGATTTACTCTCCAAGGGGGAATATTTATTAAACCACAGATCCCTTTCCTGAAAAGTGACAAAATGGTCTTTCATCGATGGACAAGAACACAACCAGGTGGTCTTGCATAAACTCTCTGACATTATGAAGTCATCTTTCAGTTGTAAGTCGGCTGCTGTGGGGATGCATCACATCATCATTGGGGTGTACTGAGCAAGACTTCGGAGGGCATTGGAGTAGTACATCAGGCAGTGGGATGAACCAGACTTGCTCCTCTTAGGTGTGTATACATAGCAGCTGTCAATACCAATGGACTTTTTTTTAGTAGCTCCGGCTCTGGCTGTTTCAACAGTGGCTAAGGTTACGGCTACCCCTATGGCTAAATGGAGTGCAGCTGTCAATACCAATGGACTTCTTGCATTAGTTGCTCCAGCGCTGACTGTATCAAACCGGTTATGTCTTTGGCTATGGCTAAGCGAGTGCATCTGTCAACATGTTGCAGGCATTGCAGGCAGAGGAGACAGCTGTAGCCGAAGATAAAGAGATAGAGCCACTTTTCAAAATGGCAGAGGGAGTCCAAAGGAAAGCCAGACTAATACACAAGGCAACTCTTGCTCTGGCAACTTAGGGGTAACCAACTGGGCCCAATTTCATGGCTCTGCTTACTGCCGAATTTTGCCCTTGCGATCACGATTCCCCGCTTACTTGCAAACGCCAAATTTCTGCGCTAGCCTTGTGAGCGTAGAATGCCTAATAAAGTGGAGTACGCACGCGCAGAAGCCAAAATTCCCCGCTAGCCCGTGAAACACGCTTGCCGTAAGCACAGAATTCTCTGCTTCCATAAGCGCCGATTCTGTGCTTACGGTAAGCAGAGCCATGAAATTGGGCCCTGCAGTGGCATGCTGCAGGGCCACATTGATAGCACGAGAATGAACTTGAATACATGCCTTTCCTTCGCGTAACCTCAGCGAATATATAATTTCTATTGTAGAGACCACATGAAGGCCTCATTGCCCTGGACTTGGCCTTGGTGCCCCTTTAAAGTTTCCCATATTCCAGGTTTCCATTGTAAGAGCCCTTTGCAAAATGAAATCGCTTTGCCCTCTCAGAAAGACCTCACTGCTTGTGCTAGAATTCCTTTTGTGGACTTTTGTCTTGGAAGTTGTAAATTGTCTTGTTATGTTTTAACAATGTTATGAGTTAATGCAACGCTTAGGGTTAACGGCAGCAGGGCGTCCAAAGTTGGATGCGCATTATGAGCCAATCGCAAATCACGCTTCGGTGTCTTGTGGATCGTGTGCAATCAATATGCTTCTGATTACGGTGTATTGGAGTAATTGGACTGGATTTATGACGGGCTTTTACAGCTGTTTGTGGCCTCTATAATCTTTCATCAAGTTGGCGTCAGGCACAACATGAATTCACACAAGAGGCAGTTTACCTTAATCGCTATCCAACCAATCTATAAAGCTGTTGGTTTTGCCTGCTTTTAAAACCACTTTGAACTATTAATCATGGATCCTTTTGTCGAGCGTAATATTTTAAAAGTGCCAGGATTTAATGTAAATTAGTTTGAAGTCTTGACTGAAGCTGGCATCTAGGACAACCCTTGGGATCATTCAGCATCTAAGAGGGTCCAACTTCATAGAGCTGCTTAAACACAAAAAGTAGCTAAGCACAACAAAATTATGTTTGCCAGAATAAGGTTACCAGCATAACTACCATGTCACATACAATGTGTGATCAACTGGTATCCTGCTACATTCTGCTCAGCAGAAAATGTTGAGCAATATTTTCTGCTTTAAAAGCAGATGAAATTAAGCACATAACCCAAATTCATAGAGCTGCTTGCTAAGCACAGTACTACTATGCTTACTAGTTGTTTCCACCAATCAGAATTCAAGGAAGTTTGTCTGCATCTCATGAATAACTTGCTTCTCATTTGCATCTCATGAATACCAGTTTATCTATGGAACCTACAAAGTGCCAGCTGGCGGAATTGGCATTTTAAACAGTACTACAGACTCCTTTGATAGCAAATCAAGTTTTGTTTAACATGTTGGAAAAGACTAGAACAAACCAAGAGATAAGTCAAGTAACAAATTCTCCTTTGTCCTTAGAGTCTGAAGAATGTACAAGGAAAGTTATCTAAAATGAACATTTCTGGACTGCATTAGATCACTAGGCCCAATATGAACTCGCCAATAATTGTAGATTTTTAAACACATTTCATAGAGCCGCCCCAGCAGAAAATATTGCTCACCATTTTTCTGCTAAGCACAACTAAGCAGGATACCAATTACATTGTGTACATGTATAATGGTAATTTAGCCGGTAACCTTAATCTGGTAAGCATAATTTTGTTTTGCTTAGCACCTTTTAATGCTAAAAGCAGCTCTATGAAATTGAGCCCTAGATCATGTTTCTCTATTCCTCCAACCACAATCCATAGTTCCCTATATTAGAAGTTTCAGACTATAACCCTCAAGGTTATTGATAGAAACTCAAATAAAATATGACCTAAGCACTGACCCTGTTTGGGTGGGATGGTCCAGGTTATACAAGCGGATTTACCATATGGTCCCCTTTTATGCGGTAATTTTTTTCTTGATGATGATATTTGTAACAACTGTTCATTGTGCAGCTGTGGGGCCACTGTGAGACCACCCAAAACAAAAACCACAACAAATGGTTTGTGAAGACAGGGTGCCAAACACAAATCATCAGACAATACTTGTCATTGTGAGGTCAGCGGTTAGCTTTGGGGATTCAAACCTACAACCTTGTGATTGCAAGTCTAACCACTGAAGGGACTCACAGTGACTCTTCCCTCTCTCTAAGATGCCTTACCCACTACCCCTTTCCTACCCTCCCCCTAACACCACAAGCCCTACCACAAACCCATAGAGCAATTCCAAGGCACCAACATGTCTTTGCTTTCCCAAGATAGATCCACCTCTGACAAAATCGGAACGCCACTGACTACGATCAAAAATCAGTGTTTTAGCCACGGTAGGCAGTGCTGGGCAGAACTACAAAAATTCCCCCAGCACTGAGCAAAATACACTGTTATGTGAGCTGCAAAGCACAGACTTCCCCCAGATTGCACTTCAGCAATGATAGGCTCATATCTAAACATAAATATGTTGTCGCTTGCCCTTGGTGGACTAAATTTGATTTAGAATCCACCACTACAATTGGTCTAGCTACAACACCGCCCAAAATAGTTTAGAAACAATCCTCATCAAATATGAATCACTTCTTTCTTTCCCCTCATCAGCAGCCCACTTACACATTGACCTATATGAAACCCGCCAACTCCTGTCTCCAGTAATTCTCCGAGCAGTATCGCCATCCAACCCCAAATCGGTACTGAACGGAGGTGTCAACACCCTGGCCAAATCAGTTTGCTCTCCACAACATAGCCGGTAAAAACACTGCATAAATCAATTGTCTGTATCCTACTACTGCAGCTGACCAAAGTGACCACACCGCACCACAAGGGAATTCATGAATTAGAAGCATTTTTCTGATATACTCATTCAACAACAAGAAAAAAATAGGACAAATTCTTCAAGGAGACTGTAAATAAAGGTCGAGTGTGGGTCATAAATTTCGACGAGGATACCTTAAAAACAAGGTACAGCAGTTGGAGTTTTTAACGAGGGATCTGGATGTGTTTTAGGATCTGATATTTGCGGCAATAGCTGACAGTTGATAAATAGACAGTTTACTAGGTACTGAATTATGTCTTTCCTGTCATGCACAAGACTCATAACTGTTCATGATTTGAATAGAAATTACCAAAGGGAGTTTAGTCACCCTCTCGCTCTCTCTCACTCTCTCTCTCAGAGGCAATCTCTTTGAAGCATTTTGTGAAAACGCAAGTGTGGTGTACAAAGTCACTGGCACTATTGGTTATATTACTCAAAACAATTGCTAGCATAAAAACTTACTTGGTATTAAACAAGAAATGGAGAGCTGTAAATAGTATAAAACATTGTGAGAAACAGCTCCCTCTGAAGAAACATAGTTGCAAAGTGGTACTAATTTCTGACTCAAATATCAAAAGATTTCAGGCCTGAAGACTATAGCGACTGAAGGCGCACATACTTTTTGTCTTTCATTATTCTCTTGCAACTTCCATGATAGACCAATTCAGTCAACAATATTTGGGTATAGCTGGTTCCATTAAGATGATGACAGTTCCTGGTTTTACCAAAATCTTCCAAAGTTGGAATACAGCAGAGCCTTATCTGACTGAGAAGGGTATATATACCCAGTGGACCAGCCCTTCAAAACATGGTGGAAATATTCAAATCACTGAGCAAACAATGCAGCAATTACATCAGTGATCTATTACCCATGGTCTACACTATCCCAAACATAAAAAAAACCCATGATTACTTCTACTGCTGTTGATTTTCACTTGTGGGTCTAGCTAATCACTCCCATGGGTCATCTTTTGTAGTGAAAACAGAGAAAAGGGACTGCAGTGACCTCGACGTGACCTTAAAGGGAGAACCTCAGCAAGGTCAAGCAACATGCCACCATGGGCTACCAGTGGGACAGGGGACCTGGGACATGGCTAGACTCTGGGAACTTTTTTATGAGAAAGATCTGGTTTGAACAGATGTGGAATATTGTTAATGGTACAAGATTGGTTTAGGACCTAATATCATTATAAATACTTGTCCTAATTCATGGCACTGCTTGCCATGTAAAACGCTTACAAACATAAAATACATAAGACATAAGAAACAGTTACAACAATATAACACATTTGTTCACTAGGACAAGCAATAATGACACCAATAGTATTTTGGAGAAGGTATTGTTAGGCCTTATGGTGAAGTTGTATTTATTTTTTTAGTGCAGCTGCACCATGGAGGAAGAAAATGTCTTGCATGGTTTTACTGTTGGAACAGATCGACCAACTGTTTAAAAGTTATATCCAGCATTTCTCTTCAAACCCAAAATGTGGTTGACCACAAATTTATCCATAATAACTGTTCAATAGACCAGTATGCCACACTGTGGCTTAATTTATCCATAATAACTGTTCAATAGACCAGTATGCCACACTGTGGCTTGGGGCCAATTGAGCTATTTTTATGAGCCATATATAAACCCATCCTGCTAAGCAGAAACTAGTCCATCAAGTAAAATCGTTTTCATTTATGGTAAGCCCAGCCATGAAATGTAGACTTTGGAACATCAGGCAGCAGTATAGGCTTTCTTGGTAAATCTATAGTTTCTGTAGTTCTGTGCATGAGCGTATATTTATGAGAAGGGAAGTTTAGTCTCTAACCAGTAAGTCTGGCTAGCTTCCCCAAAAGTCTCCCATTAAACCCAGATCCCTGCGAAGATTTTCTCCGCAAAACGTATTTTGTCACTGCTTAGCATCTTTAGAAAATTGGAGCTTTCATCATCTAACAGCAGTTTGCTAAATCGACAACAAAACGGGGAAAACAATCTCTCAAGTACGGCTCAAGACACCTTGGAGGAGTTTTCAAAGGGAAGGAAACCATCGGTAGGAATAGAAACTCCTGAAAGGTGTTAGCGTATGATCGGTGTGATGACAGAACCAATAAATGACGTTGTTTTCTTAACTCATTTAAGCCCGCTATCACACCCCACTAGTAGTCCTCCAGCGTGTTTAGTATTTAGCGTTCCCCCTGTTTAGCTTTAGGCTCGGCATGACAAGCTTGTCTTCGGTGATACTAATATTACGAAGGAAACTCTGTATTTGGACGGCTAAGTCATGTGTGTTTCAACAAGAAATCCGGGATTTTGCTACTACTGACATAAAGAGTTTTTTCTTCTTTCTTTCATCTAAACGTCGGCCCTGAAGCTTAGCCTAAAATTCAACGGTACCTCCCTAAATCCATCCCGCTGATAAAACAAGTTAAATTAAAATGTCTTAAAAGTATGGAAGTGTCGATGATTAAAGTTCCCAGTTTTAAGGAAGCTGAAGCTCGATAATTCATTTAAAAAAATAGTCTTTAAATTATTGCCTTTGTTCTGTTGTAATAAAACACCAATGAGTGTTCTTTTTCTCCAACAAGAGTATGAAATAAACGTATTATTGAAATGAATTGAAAAAAAAGTGTATGGTCCCATAGGTTGGTTCCATAGACTATTGTATACATCAACCATAAATACAGTAAAACAAATAATTTTGAAAAATGTCCGGACAGTAAAGCTGTTCTAATCCTCAAAAGCAAGTTAAACATTTTCACACACAAGGAGAATTGAGAAATAGTGAACACATCAAAATTATTTGACAAACACAAGCTGCGAACACATTTAAACCAATGAAATAATTACGTCTTGCAAAACATTTAACTTACATTTAAGCAAAATGCAACATTCTGTTTGACAAAACCAGTCTCCGCAAACACTGAACATCCCTTATAGTATTTCCTGGCGCAGAGCCTTTTTATTTTAAAACAGACTGTCTGAAAAGGATAAACCCAAGCAGACTAAAAATGAAAATAATTTTTTTTGCCTGTTCACAAAGCCAATTAGTTTGTCTGGAACATCATCCAGCAAGGTAAAATTTGAGCGAGGCCCGAGTAGACGACATGACAACGAAGGCAAAGGCGGCACACAATAACTCAAGCCTGACGTTGATAGAACTCATCACAAAACCCTGTTCACATCCCAGACCCGTTAATCCACTGGGCAGGCAGCCCTCCCCTGTCACAGTCGGTAACCAGGCCGCAAAATTGCTCCTGACAGCCCACGACAAACAGCTCGACGGATCCGGTCAGGGTTGTGAGGGAGTAAATCACATCTCTCGGCTCACGGCAGCCAAAATTGGCGAAGAAAAGCACCGGATTACCAAGGACGGATTGGGGATATTATCGTGCAATTTTCAAATTAAGAAACGGATCCATTCTGATGACAAATGTTTTTAAGGAGCTAAAAAGAGGATAGGGGGTTTGTTTCTTCCCGAGGGAGGGATTGGGCATAACCTTTAGGGAGATGAAACGTGTGAGATAAATCCAAGGGGACAATAATATTTCCCCCAAGTACTTCAAATCTGACAATTTTGGTTTCTTACCTGGGTCCATTCTCTGACTTTGATGAAGAGACTTTGATGCCCATAAGGGTGTGATGTAAACGTTGAGTTGACCTTCATGGGGATGAAAATATCAACGAGGCCTGTGAAATAGAAAACGCCAATTTATCTTTTTGAATTGCTGTTTTTATACTTCAAATAATCCTATGACAGATGTGGCTTTGAGCTTGAGTTACCATTTGATTGCTCTAGTCTAGATGTTAGTCTAATTTATATGTTGATGATCTTTCTGTAGTTCTGAATACTAAGGTTGAAGGCAGTGGACACTATTGGTAATTACTCAAAATAATTATTAGCATAATACCTTTCTTGGGGACGAGTAATGGGGAGAGGTTAATGGTATAAAACACTGTGAGAAACGGCTTCCTCTGAAGTGCCATAGTTTTCGAGAAAAAAGTAATTTTCCACATATTTGATTTCAAGACCTCAGATTTAGAACTTGAGGTCTCGAAATCAACCATCTAAACGCACACAACTTTGTGTGACAATGCTGTTTTTTTCTTTCATTATTATCTTGTAAATTCGATGTCCGATTGAGCTCAAATTTTCACAGGTTTGTTATTTTATGCATATGTTGATATACACCAACTGTAAAGGCCAGTCTTTGACAATTACCAATAGTGTCCACTGCCTTTAATGACATTGTTTAAAAACAATGACTAGCAAAAAAGTAGAGGGGAAAATTCACTAATCAGTATAGAGATAAGTACATACACAATTTTGCTTTCTAGTTTTGTAGCATTTCTTACCATAACAGAGTACAATTGTTGCTTTGTTTATAATGACTATCTTGGCTAGCAGTTACTTATTTACATTTATCTGGAATTTGCATGAACATTTTGAGATCAATACTCATGTTGAGTCTAATTTATATGTTGACGATCTTTCTTTAGTTACTCAGGTTGATGACATTGTTCAAAAATAATGACTATAAAAAAGTAGTGAGGAAAATTCACTAATCAATATAAAGATAGTAGTAATAATAATATAGTTTGTAAGCGCTATGGTGTTAAGGTATCCTTGAAGACTATAGTAAAACCAGGGCAACAGCAACAAAATACAGATATACAACTTTAGTGAAGTGATCATTCATGCGGAAATAAAAGCTTCTGAAACCAAATGAAATGAACTAGGAAAAATAGGGGCCCACAGTTTTAACCAATGAGGTTACGTTGTTAAAAATAAAACAGCAAATAAATAACAAATGAAGTAAGCGTTTCTTTTCTAAAGCGGTCATCACACTCAGTGTTAAATTTTCATTATACCTTCACTTTCATCTAATTTGGCAATAATTGCAAGACACACTTGAATGCATTGATGGTATCTGTAGTTAAAACCCTTGCCAGTTATCCTCTTGACAAATGATCGAATAAATCAAAGACTACTCTGATAGTCTATTAAAGTGCTTCACAATGTGCTAAGACCACTTAACCTTGCCCATAAAAACTTGGTCATCAAAACTTAAGTATGTCATCATTCCCGAATTCTAAAAGGTTTGATCGTCAATTAATGATTCAAAAAGGCAATTACTGTTGACGTTGTTTCTTTCCCAATTACGGCAAAATCAACCCATTTGTATCAATCACGGAAAACCATTGTGGGGAAACAAAAGATGGAGATATGAAATTAATGTCAGACGCTTTCTACAACCTAGGGTTATGATATTGAGTTATTTAAAAGAGAAATTGTGCCAAACGATGAGCGATTGGTTTAGTTATTACATTGGATAATGGTTAGGATTAAAAGACTTGGGGTTAATTTTATTGCTATCATTTCATTATTTTGCAAGGTGTTGATTTGTAAAGATTGAAAACATCAAATCTTTAAAGGCAGGATATACTTTTGTTAAAGAGCACAGGGGAAGATGCTGATATTTCATCGTTTGAAACAATCCCTTGTTAAGTATTGTATCAATTTAGGGAATTTTTCATCAAAAATCAGAGAAAGGCTTTTTTAGCATCTAAAAACACAAAATATCGATGCTACAAGGTGGTATTTCCCCTAATTATTTTCTTGCAACTTTGATGATAAACTTTTAAGCCCAAATTTCCACAGGTTTGTTATTAATACATTTGTGGTATACCATGGATACACCAAGTGAGGATACTGGCCAAATTTCATAAAGCCTGTGAACACGAAAACTTGTTGAGCACAGGATAGAATCGCTTAGCAGAAACAGGTTACAAACCCAAATTAGGAGCATTACTGTGGCGGTTGCTCCACTCAATTTCTTCTTAGGAAAGAAAATGTCAAGCAATAGTTTATGCATGCTTAACAGCTTAGACAATAGGGTTATACCCTGTCTTCAAGATGAAATCATTATGAAATCTTTGGCCAAACACAAAGTTTCATTTTGATTTGGCTTATCCAAAAGAAGCATGCATTTATGGCCATGCACAAAATCCTCCAAAACACAATACCAGTTCCCATTTCTTGCGTGACCACATTTTGATGAAAATCTCACAGGTTCTTTGCACAGTCGTGAGTTCATTGAAAACTAAGAATGAATGAACTCTTCTGAAACCAATGATGTATCACACCTTTCACTTCTTTCAGTTACCTTACCCAAATACCACTCTGTTCACTGCCAGAAACTATTAAAATTGAAACAGCTAAAAATCATCAGCAAACAAAACCCTTACTGAACAAACCGGCACCGACAAGTGATCATCCATCTCTCAGAAGTCATTTCCTTTGAGAATAAAATGATTGAGGATTTTAGCACTCTATACATATGACAGTGATTGACCACTTTTTGGTTCTCTTGTATGGCTTTGTTTTGTCACGAGTAAAAAAGATGAAAGAAATTACATACAGAATAAATAACAATGGCCTCCATTGGACAGTAGAGGGCGATATTTAAGTTAGTGATGAGTTTTATAGGGAAGGATAGAAGGCAAGAATAAGTTTGAAATGAGCATGAGATCTTATTTTAAATTTATCAAAAACATGTGATTAGAATAAAACGTAACAATGGTTTTGTATTTCGTCTAGCAAAGTTATAAAACAAAACACAAAAGACAAAATACACCTATATAATTCAACAGAAAAAAATTACTTTCAGTGAGTTATATACTTATTTACTTTTTTGTTTTGGGGGTGAGTTGGGAAGCAAAGAAAGCAATTTTTTGCTGTTTTTTTAATTATTTTTATTATTTTTTTTAAATAATATAATAAACCACAAGGAAAAATGACAGGTTAAAGTTAATATTTGGGGGTTGACCCAAGAAAAATTTACTAAAGTGACATTTGAACCACTCACCATCAGATTAACAGGCCAGCGCTCTATCAACTGAGCTATATATGTTGCTTAAGGGCAGCTTCTGACTGGTACCCTGGAACAAAGGCATTAGGGTGACCACCAACAAAGAGATGGATAGCTCAGTTAGTAGAGCGCCATTCATCCGGAGGTCATTGGTTCAAATCCTGTTTGAAATTTGTCTTTAATATTCACTAAATGCTTAACTTTTGTAATCAGTTTTCAACAAATAATATGTTTCTCTCCACCAATCCACCAAACTACCCTCAACTTCAAAGTCACGATTCCCTTTCGTTAAAAGCTATCCTTAAATCTTTTGTAAGTTTATGACAATTTACCGCGAATACTTCTCTCAAAACAGTGCACCTACATATTGGAATTCTTCAAACCAGAACACTTGACAAAACCAAGTGTACTCCCTTCAAACTACCATCAACTACAAAGTCTTGGTTCCCATTCTTTGAAAATTAGTTTATGTTTCTCTTAATGGAATTCTTTAAACCAGAACTCTGGCAAAAACAATGACAAATGCAACAAACTACCATCAATTTCAAAGTAACGATTCCCCTTTTTTCAAAGTTCGCCTTTTAAAATTTATGTTTCTCTTGAAAGAAAAGAACCTTAATATTATTGGAATTCTTTAAACCAGAACATTGGAAAAGAACAATGATTAATTCAACAAACCACCAACAACTTCAAAGTCACGATTCCCTTTCTTTGAAATTTTGCCTTAAATTTATCTTCCATGACTAGGTTTGTCCACTGCTTCCTAAAACAAATTGCCCCAAGTAGTCATCTAAGTTTCAAGATATCATTCCTTGCCTGAAAGAAACTCTTGAGTTTTGTACTTATTTGTTTCCCCATCTTCTCTGGTTTGTTAGTTAGACTATAGTCTGAAAAAATCGATCTGAGAAATCTCCTCCTATCCAATAAAAATGTCACTGTTTTCACTGAAGATTCACAATGGCATGTAATTTGTGAACCGTAGCGCCACGCCACGGTCTCCTCCGCCAATATTACCTGAATACTGATAATAATAAATGTCAATAGTATTAGCCAAAAAGATTATAATGAAATCTGTGTACGCGGCTCATTTGGTCAATGATTGACAGACGAGAACAATCTAATGGTCTCTCTGCCTTTTAGGGAATTATTTTCACTCCAACGAAGCCAAGCGCGCTGTGAAGTGCTTGACGAGGGGACACAGAGCAAGTTATGTTTGTGTAAGAACGCACACAATAGCTCAGATAAACAATGGAAACTGTAGCAAAATGGAAAGGAGACTGGCGGTAGAAAGCGGTTGCTGTTTCATCTTGACGCGGGCAAAAATCTTGATAATGGGTTGTTTACAGAGTCGTCACGCAAGAACTGCACAACCAATAGTTATGCAGATTTCCCATGGGGCTCATTCCATTTCCCTCTTTTTTTTTCCAACGAAAAAAAGAAAATTAAGTGATCCAGATAATATTGTCTGAGTTTTCCTTCCATCGCCACGGATGAACACCCAAAGAAATCAGAATTTTTTGTATTATTGTGTAATACTGAGTATTTAAAAAGTAACTGTTTTCTCTCAAATTCACCTCCAGGTAACCATCTCCATTATTTTAAAGATCCCTTGGGCACCTAGCAGAAACAATGGCTCTAAGAAACATTAGCCAGTAGAGTTTGAATCTTTTGATCACCACATGCCACAACTAACAGACCAAAGGAACCTTTTTTTCCAAGCAACACCTCTTTGAGCACTAAAAGAACAAAGTATTCTAACTAGCTGCATTTGTTTCTGCAGAGTTGTTTCTACAGAGTTGTTTCTACAAGAGTTCTTGTTCTTTGATCTTGCAGAGAGCAGAAGCTGGTGGATCTTTGGGAACAAGGCAACAAAAAGAGCCTTTGTTCTTGCAGGTGGATCTCTTTACATGATGTGCATTGTTTTACTGTGGGAGCATATCGCTTTTAACATGCCAGAGATGTAAGAAAGGGCTAGGGTTACCTTTGGTAGTTAAACAAAATTTGGTACCTTTGGTAATTAAACAAAATTTGACTCAATTGGTCATCAAAGTGGCAAAAGTACAATCAAAGAAAAAACACCCTTGTTTCCCAGATTTTTGTACTTTCAGATACCTAATAAATGCTTCAGGCCCGAAGTTTTGTATTATTCGAGTGAGAAAATGACCTTTTTTTCCAAGAACTACATTACTGCAGAGGAAGTCTTTTCTCACAATGTTTTTTACTATCAACAGCTCTTCATTGCTCATTACCAAGTTAATCTTTATGCTAACATTTTAGTATCACCAACATTACCCAGTGCACTAGGTTTGAAGAGCCAGAATGCTTTATCATTTAGATTCTGTATCCCTTTTAGTCTTCAAAAGGACTTACACAGGTGAAGTGAAGAACCTTTCCTTCAAGGTTTCAACCACCGGCTTATTACTAAAAACCCTTTCAATATACAGCTATAAATACCAGCCAGGAAGCGTATTTTCACAAAACAAACTGACCCTAATCAGTTTCCAATGCTCAAATTAAAAACAACACTGGTGGCTCTTGCTAGTATACAAAAATCACAAAACACTGGGGCTCTCTTTCTTTAACAAAAGAAAAAGTAAAAAAAACAGCACTGGGGATGGAATAAACCTTCTACATGGTGGCGTGGCCTGCCAATTCTAATTACAGCAGAAACTCCCAAACAATATTACAAAAAAATATATATAAAAATGGAAAAGTCAATAATTGATCTTCCATAATTCTGTATTCAGTTAATGTGAATCTCTTTACGGTTCAGTCTCCCATAAGGATGAGCATCACCCCCCCCCCCCCCCTTCTCCAGGACCGCTCCAGGTCCCCAGGGATTTGGCCTTGGACAACGCACTCGGGTCTCTAAGGGGAAGATACAGCGAACCTTTCTTTTAATATGACAGTAAACATGAACATTAATTGTGAGTGGCGGCTTGTCAATTTGGGAATATAATTACATTGATGCTGGGTAAAATTTCATGCTTGGTTGGCTAAATCCTGCTTTTGAGTTGCGAGGGCCTGACAGTAAAGTGTGAAGATTATCAAAGAATTGATACTTACAACTGTTATAACTGATAAGGATGTACATTTTCCTATCCCCCAGTTGGACAAGGATTTTTTCACATCAGGAATTCAATGAGGAGAAGTTTTAGACAAAAATTGGTCCTTAAAGGGAAATTACGTCAGTTATTTGGTAGGTTGGATAGAGCGTATTAGAAATTAACACTATCCTAAATTAAGCTTTAGAAACAGTACTTGTTTGCTATTTTTGTTGAAAACAGGATGAGAGTAACTTTATTTGTATCCTCTGCTTCATTCATTCCCTTTGATTTATTAGTTTTTCAAGTTTTTGGAAGCCAGTTAAACATAAAACCGAAGTCCAACATCAATGGAATTACAAGGAGGCACCAATGATGTTCCTTAAACATCTGGTGTTGTAAAATTGTCGAGTTCACTCAGTAATTGTTTAAATTTTTCTCACAAAAATCAAAGCATTTCATGGAATAATATTTCAGGGGAAGTCTTTCACCATCAACTTCTTTAAACCGTATAAGTTACTTGTAAATCTGTAAACCTTTTTGATTTTTGTTTTTACTCATGTACACTGAGAGAAAACTAAGAAACATTATCAAAGAAGTCTCTCTAGACGGTGATTTAGCAAACATAGAAAAATGTTTGATTTGACTTTACGAACAAAAACCAATGGGGAGGGGTAGTGGACAAACTAAGACCAACATTTCTCAGAGCATACTGATCGTAACGTCGAGTTGTAACCAACGGTTCTTTTCAGAACCACCCAAACTCATTGAGAGATAGTCATAACATGTTGTGCCGCAAACTTTTCCATATAGTGTAAGAACAACATAGACAAAAGAGAAGTCAAAATCTGTTACATTGGAAGAGTGTGCATACATTCTCAACTATACTAAATGAAACAAAATATGAAAGCAAAATAGTGAGATTTCATCTGCTACTTTTGAGAGAAGATTGATATATTCAAGAAGGGGAGTTAAATTTGCATTGATCACAAGGAAATTATCAATTTCCTTATTATTTATATCAATTCAAATTGATTTACAGTCGGTTTCTTCAATAAGTATCTATTACAGGATATGTATTATGTTACCATCTCTGACCACTCAAACACAGTCTACACATAACTGTATAATTTACCAGCAATAGCACCAACATTGTAGCACTTATTTCACTAACATTAATAATAATAATAATAAGACATTTGTAAAGCGCCTAATGCAACATTAGTCACAATAAATTATTGCATACATCTTAGGATTGCAATTTGATTTTTTGTGACAGAAAAATTGTCATATGTTGGAAACACTAAAAAAAATGGAAAATGTTCAAATGACGGTGATGCGAAATGTGAAGATTTCCAACGGTCAGGTTTTAAGTGATTTTATTTTTATCAAATTAACTTTTCTTGGTGCTTCGGGAGGACATATGAAGTGAAAGGGTCAACTTAATTTTTTTAAATGCTCTGAGTGGTGTTCTTGGCTTCTCGACATATGATCCCAAAATGGAAGAAGGAATTTTTTTATACCTTCTGTCTTTTTTATTTTTCTTTCTACGAGACCGTCTCCAGCTTGAGTCTCCATTTAGGGGTGTCATCAATCAAAACTACACTTACGTCTGAGACTTTGAACGCTGGTGGGAAAGAGATGGGGACGGTTAAAGACGACTAGTTTTTTAGAGGTTCGAGGGGAGAGGAACGACAAGGAATATTCCAAAATTGAAGAGCAAACATCGTCTACCATCTCAGGTGATGCTGGAGCTTGCCCTATTTAATGAATAACCCCAAAGCATTTAAGGGTTGTTTATTAATGAGCACTTAACTAAACTAACTGTTGGGATATGGTGCTTGCCGAGCCAGAAATGCAGTTTGGTCATGCTTTTAAATACTCCATGTTAAGGTACAATCAAACAAACATATGTGGTCGGCTGGGAACGAGAGGGGACGAGGGATGGGGGGGGGGGGTGGTGAGAAAGAGAAAAGAAACGGTCAATATTGGAATATGTTCAATTAAAAACTTGATGTTGGGTTAATGAGTAACTGGGAGTGTATTGGCTGCCGACCACTTAGGGGCAAATGAGCAAGGAAAAGCACTCAGTGCAATCAGAAAAAAGAACAAAAAAAGTCTATGTACAGAAGACAGAATGGAAGTAAACATTATCCAATTGAATTGAAGGGCCCTGTGTACACAATCTCTAATTAATAATTGACCAATGTGTGCTGCGAGAGAGCACCGTTTTTTTTGTTTGGTTGTTTTTATCTGCAGTTGATTATTGCTAGTTGATGGCTAGTTTTGATAGTGTGCGCACACACAGATACCCAAATAAATTGCGCTTAACCAACAGTCGCCTTGGTCGAGAGAAATGTGTCTACACATGCAAAACAGTTTCACTAAAAGAGGGGGGGGTAGTGTTGGGGAGAAACAATGTTTCCCCTCCATGGAGCGATGGAAAAAGAAATGTAAAGAAACTGGTGGATTAAAAAAAAATGGTTGAAGATGAGACACAAACAGTGTCTTAGCCAGGAATTTGGAAAGTGGTAGTGCAAACTGAAAAAGTGGGAGTGCAACCTGAAATCACTACAAAAAAAAAAAGAAACATTGTGTACACAAAGTTCACATCTTGACAACAGACAAACAAGTTACTGGATGAAGAAACTTTGAAGGCCATTTCTCTTTAAAGGGACACATTACTTTCGGACTTGGTGGTCAGGGGCCATAAATGCTTTTGTTATTAAATGAATTGGGTTGGACTGATGTTGTACCATCATGATTCACAAAAATATCACTGGAATTGTGTGCCATGTTGTAGAACCAAATTTTGCAATCCTGACCAGAAAAATATTTCTACCATTAAATCAATTAATACCAAAACATTTTCCAAGAGCTATCCAAAAACACTTTGTTTTGAATGTACATCTCTTGAAAGTTCATGCTCTCAAATCAATGTAAAGCCGGTACCCATCTTCATGTAATAGTCTTTAGTATTTGTTTACCATTATGGGATTGATATGCCAGGCCTGTATGCTTTGTTTTTGAAAGGGCAGGGGCACCAAGGCATTTTCTCCTCGGTAAAGGACACCCTATATGAGGACATTTTAAAATTCTACTGAAGCATTGTAAGGGCAGCAAGACAATAACCAGGGGGCATGGAGGCAATAACCTTTGTTGCCTCCGTGAAGTATCAGGCCTGGTATGCTGCAGTGGTAATACTTTATTAGAGAATTCAGAAGCCACTTTGTCAGCTATATCCATTATCTGCAAACCGAGCTTGACAAGGCCAACAACTCAGTACGGGTTTGGGCGGAACAGCTATATCACTGCAGCACAAAACTTGAAAAAAAAATGCTTAACCAATGACCAGAGTTCCAACATGTTCCCAGTCCCTTAATGATAGACTAGCTACGGAGGTGGGACGATGCAAGAAAAACATGAAGAAATGGAAATATACCGATAATAATGACACCAAAATGCGGATTGTGATCACCCCAATGCCACACCTTAACTACGGTGCACAGCCCCTGAGGAGCAGTGCTGCCTTGGAGATGAGAAGGCTATGAGATGCGTAGAAATTGGCAAACATTTGAAGAGTTATCTCCCACTACTTCTTGTGTCCTTTTGCCAAACAGAGATATATGCATGCATGCTTCTTTCAAGCCCCCCTGGCACTAAACCACTGACCATTAAAGATGACAAATGTTTAGAGATTTGTTGCATGGTAATTATTTTAATTAGAGGACTGAAACGATATACACCCCTTCCAGTAGTCAATCATATTTCATACTTTTCCAAACACTCATTTTGCAATTGTCACTTAAACCTATTGAAGCCTGAAATGGGCATAGGCTTTAAATTTATTAAAAGGCTTGGGTCACAGATGTCAAAAGCATTTTGCAAATTCCCCCTTTATTTTTTAAGGAGCACGTCAAAAATAATAAGTACATGTACAGCCATTGTTGATGGAAACCAATAAATATACTGTTGTCACTAGTTACAAAGAGGAACTAAGCAACCCAGCCAAGATGGCTTATATGGTAGTAAAAGAGCGCCCTCTGTTGTCAGAATTGGATGAACAAAAACGATGGCTTTATAATAGACCTGCAATCGATTTCACCAAATGTCTTCCTAACTTAGGATTAATCTTAGGACTTAGGATGAGTTAAGTTCTGTATCCAAAGGCGTATGACACATTGAACCCATCCTAAGTTAGGACGGGTTACTCGTCCTAACTCAAGATAGGATTAATCCTAGCGCTTCGTGAAATCGGCTGCTGGTGCGGTACCCACTAACCCAGCGTTGTATCATTATCAATGAAATCAAAATGAGGCTAAGGCTAACTTCTTCAAATGCAAATAATTCTTTACCTTTATGGAACAAGATGATGGCAATGCAATAAACACAAACAGTAAACTGAAAGAACGACCCAAAATAGACTTAAAATCATGCAATGATGAAAACATTTTAATTTCAACAATTTGTCAGTGAAACTGTGTCTATTTCAACAACAATAAAATGACAGAACTTTTTTTTAAGCCCGGTTCATACTTCCTGCAGACACAAATGCAAATTGAATTTTGACGCCAAAGGCTGTTTTCAAAGTGAGTGTTTCTCAGGAGTTGTACACAGCTCAGCTGTTGCGAACTATTTGTGGCGAATTATTTGTTGCAAACTTGTGACGTAAAAATTCATATTGCATTCGCATTTGCAGGAAGTATGAACTGGGCTTTAATCTTTTTCAAAGTGGATAAGTAAATGAATCATGCAAACTGATGGAACATTTGTTTAGTAAGATGAGTAAAACGAATGATGAATGGTGTATAACAATATTTTATCCTCAGATAACATCCGGGTGAACAGGTGTGTGAACAAAGAATACCGTTTTTTTGTCAGAGGTTTTGTGCATGGGTATACCTGGGCCCAATTTCATGGAGCTGCTTAAGCTGAAAATATTGCTTAAAAAATCCCTGCTTAGCAGAAGTGAGCAGGATACCAGTCACAATTTAAAACATGTTACATGGTATTTTGGCTGGTAACCTCATCCTGGTTAGCATAGTTTTGTTTTGCTTAGCTACAATTGTGCTTAAGCAGCTCTATGAAACTGGGAACAGGAAGTGCTTATTCTGAACGCCGCAAAAATCCATACTCTCAGTAGATACTACAATAGGATCCTTTTCTTTTTTAATATTTGAACAAAGGAAATTTAATTTCACCTATAATCTTTTGATCCAATCAGCATCAACAATTGCAGATGATGTCATTTCGCTTATCTACATGTCCGTCATCTTGTCAAGACGCCTAAAATGACAAGAAAAAGCTAATCTGAAATTATCGGTTCCTAATGATGATAGTAGCTACATTTCCGTGATTAAAGTGGTTGCTAGCATGGAGCTTTAGCATCCCACTGTCAGCTTAATAACTTAGTGTCATGATTAAGCAATCAAAACGGTGATGAAATTTACATCAAAATGAACGTCCGTGAAGGCTGATGAGAGGTTTAAGTACTCTGCACACCAGAGACCTTTTCCCAGGGATCATTTTGAGCATTTACATATTCACCAGCTCTCGAGTGTAAGGCCAGACTTTTGTCTTACTTTGCTCCTTTTGGATAGCGCAGCACGACAGAAAACTGATCTCAACTTTTGTGAAGCTGGCCAAAGGTTATTTTGGATATGAAAGGATAAAAGAAAAAGGAACTAAAAGGTATTGGCATTGTATGCTGCCATATTAACATCGGTTGTGTGATTTTTGCACTCACATAATAGGGAGGTTTAGCAGAACATTTCGCTTCAACATGAATGTAAACGTCAGAAAATTGTGTCAATAAAATCTCTCGTTTATAGCGTACGTTACCATTTTTCACGTCAGGTACGTTCGTGCGCGCATATGTCATACGTGAGCATGCAATAAGCCCAAAATGGCAACGTCACCCAGAAACAACACAACTTTTTTACCTTCATGTATTTGCTCGCATAACATGCAGCTAAACCTCGCTAATAACTTCCACTGAGCTCGAACATTGGTGTGAATGTTGGAAACTAGAAAGCAGCCCTGGACAGAGTTGTTAACTTTTTCCACATTTATAGCTTTTAATATTTTCATGGTAAGTACAAATTGTTTCTAAGCTTGGCTATCTTTTTAGCTCGAGCAGCTCTATAAAATGAGGCCAATGTTAGAAATATGACTTAAGTTTGTAAACACTGTTAAATGCATGAATTGGTGCAATGAAGCTGAAAACAAATGTATGGAACTAATGGTGTGTGGGGCCCCTCTACGAGGAATTGACAAAATTAATGTCAAAATATTGCATCAGTGCATCAAGGTCATTTCTTAATACAACCTTAGAGGAGTTCCGCAACAAAAACAATGATTGATAAAACAATGGTATGTGAACAAGAACTTTAGAATGTAAGTGAACTATAAATATTGGTTCCTCAAATATGTGCAACACAACATCATGAATCATCTTTAGTACGAATTTATAAATGTAGAAGTCACTTACATAGATTATTTTAATTACGTTTTATTCCAAAGCGAGGAGCTTCTTAAGACAGGTGACCAACACTTCACTGCCTTTAATACTCTTTCTTGGTCGCCCTAATAGAGGACATTGCAGGCATGGTTTGAACAAGTTGTCACAACTGTTGTTGAGCTTATATGAACGTTATCAAATAATATACCAGTAACATCTACACTTATTTGGATGAAAAACAAATTCACTTCATAATTTATGATATACCAACAATTCAGATGAACTTATTTAATGACACAAGCAAGTAGGCCATGAGAACCAAAACAGGTGCATCTGATTTTTGGACAAAAAGCCTTATTTTGGTTTTTAAAAGTAAATAAATAAAAATATAACAAAAACCTGTTCCCATGTCCCTATAAACAAGCACATCAAACCTAAGTTATATGATATGTAACTATTACAGGTACATCTATTTTATTTCTTTGCAGTAACCACTGCCAATGACAAGATTCCAACTTGGGTACGCTCGCTAGTCTAGTGATTACAACATCTGCTCTAGAAAGCAAGAGTTAATTATGGGTGTGAATCCCAACCTAATAAATAACCCAGGAGATTTGTTTTCCCTGCAGGACTTGAAAACACACAGTAGTGAAAGGGAAAAACCAAAATCTATGTACTCTTTATCCCCGATGCAATTATAACACCAAGGTCAAGATTCTAATTTCTTTCCATCAAGTTCAAAACATTACAGTTTTCTTCCAAGTGGATTATACAGAAGCATAACAACTGTCATACATGAACTCATCTAAGTAATTTTATGTCCCACAAGGGAAACTGCAGCAGTATACAGTATACATAAGATTCCCCGTAAATTTCCATTTTTAAGGATACATACATAACTGAGAACAATGGGTTTACCAAGATAGTCTGCTGCCACCAAGTGTCGGAAATAATCTCTCATCTGAAGTTTACCTGCTGGTATTTTCGTATTGAAACCGCTCTCCAAAAATAGATCAAATTTGACCAGCTCAATTCTGTGCGCTAAATGTTTACCAATGGCAAGGTTTGGATAACACCGAGGTCTTCCTGTTTGGTTTATGCAGACCCAATCTGTAACATGTGATTGGACGTAAAGATCAAACTCATTTATCAAGTTCGGGCGGTGTGTTCTTTGACGCTCAAGAACACACAGGATTGCTGTTCATGTGTCTTCCACCCAAACGATGATGATGTAGCGCCAATTTGTACAGTTTTGTTCTCGACTGATTCCAACCTCGTCCCCATGGTTAACTTTGTTTCCAACCATATTTACAATGAGAGAGCGGTCCACATCGTACTGCTAAACACAAATTGGGGACGAGGTTGGACTGACCGTGCTGAGAGGTGATGTGTGATCTTGTTCCACATATATTGTCCTTAAGTCGTGTTCTCATTGTTCCGGCGTGCGAACAGCGCACTGGGCCAAGAAAACACCGCCCGGACTCAGGCTCTATCATGTCTATGACCAAATTCACCTGACATTGTAGAAAAGCAGTATATCCAATGTTCCACACTGTATTATAACCAAGACCACAGCAGCCTTTGACCTTTTACCTTGTTTAAGATTTCCATGGATGGAAGATGGTGATTCTTTACTGAGAGTGAGAGGAACTTGCATCTCCTCCTGCTCGTCTCAACAGCTCCATGGGGTCCTCTAGGGTATCTTGGATGGATTTCTTGGCTGATGAAGAACAAGTGCAAAGAGATAAGACTTTAATAGATAAGGCTTGTATGTTTGAAAGACAATAAGGTCAACTAATAATGGTTACACGACACATTTTGTAATAGCCCCCCAAAAGAATGTTTTGCTGAGATCGTAAAAACATATCCTTTTTTTTTTCTTAAAAAGTAGAATACAATGATCCACACAAATTTGCCTCGAAATTGCGTGGTTTTCCTTTTACTGTGCGAATAAACATGGTCGACCATTTATGGGATTCAAAAATTTGACTCCAATTTTACGAGGTAAAAGGAAAACCGTGCAGTTTTGAGGCATTGTTTGTGTGGATCATCGCATTATACTTTTACAACATCTTTCTACCCATATGCATTTTATAACAAACGGTTACAAACACTTTTCAAAGACCAACTCGACCGATCCAAGGCAGCGTGTTCCTTTAACATTTAGCTTCATTGAAGCGAGCTAATTAAAACACCTGTAGCAACTCACCGAGTAACTCTACCTGTTTCCTCAAGTACTCGTCACTGCTCTCAGCAAAACTCATCATTTGATGACTACTTGTATGTATACGGTCTACCCCCAGTTGGAGTTTGCTGGATGCTTGGCGCGCCCAGGTTGTGATCTTACCAAGGTCCGGTAGTTGGGAGAGCATTTTCTTCTGGTCCTTTGTGAGACCATCAGGGGCCTTCAGGAGAGGTTTCTCTGGCTCTGGGTTGGCCAACAGTCTGCGGTCAAACGGTAATTGTTAAAGGCACTGGACGCTATTGGTAATTACTCAAAATAATTGATAGTATAGAAACTTACTTGGTAACGAGCATTGGAGAGCATTGGATAGAATGAAACATTGTGAGTTACGGCTCCCTCTGTATTAACATAGTTTCAGACTTTTTATTGATTTGTTGTTAAATCCTTTCCGTTTAAAGGATTCTACATTTTTTATTTTCAATGATCACATGTCAGGGCTCGAATTTCACGCTGGACCGCAGGCCCGAGGCCAGTGATTTTAGCTTCGGTCCAGTAAACTTTATGCCGAACAAGTCCGGCGGTCTTGTGTTTTTTTTATGCATACTAATATAGTTACTATTACAAATAATTATATGAAATATATTATCTTTCATTAAAAAATGTATTTCAATCTCATTTAAAATAAAAGTTTTTATTTTGCTTGTCGTCAAATCAGTGTTCTGAGCACGCGCCTGCGGAACGTCAATCCGTCCTTTTTTCACGTCCATCAGGCTGCATACAAGTTTTCCATTCAGTTTACTCATGCCCACACCTTGTACATCTAGTCTCAAACCATTTATGTTTATGCACCCGGGGAGTGAGCGAGCGGGGACGAGGGAGTGATGTGTTGGTACCCGGCGCGGCGGCACACCTTAGTACAGCGATGTTTGTTTACCACTGACCATGTGTAAAGTCTGATACCTTACAAAGGAGTGTTGAATTTGCATTATAATACAAGAAGGTCTGGTTGCAATACCACACATCCCTGTGTTGCATGGATTAAAAGTAAGGTCTTGTTGCCAAACGTCTTGCTAAGTATGGCAGTGTTTTGTTGGTGATTTGCCTGTCAGATCGAAATTTTTTTTTTGAGGCGGCGAGAATGATGTGAAGTAGGTATATGGAACTTTATTGATTGGGTTTCACAGCAAAAAAAAGCCTCCTAAGGGATGAAAAAGGCCTGCTGTTCTATCGTGTTAACTTTTTTTTTTCCTAATAAAATTGTGGTCTTGTAAAAAATCTTCCGGTCCAGTAAAAAATCTGAGCAACAAGCCCTGCGGTCTTGTGGATTTTTTCCCCAAATTCGAGCCCTGCATGTTCATTAGTCCATACATTGTTAGATATCAATGTTACATTGACATAATTTATTTGCTTCAGGCATCAATTAAGAAGCAGTTACAGTTATCAAAATAACTTCAATCTAGAAACAAACAACTCCATTTGCAAGTAATGTGAGCTCAAAACTTGGACAGGCAGAACGACATCACTGGTAAAGTGTCTTCCCCAGGGGAAATAAACTCTTTGAAAATAAATGTCCAATTATGAACCAAATGTGTCCGCTGACATTTAGGAAATTAATAGTTCTGATATTAATTACACAATCCTGATTTGAGGTTTTAAAATGGTTTTGTCTCGGACATGCACCAGTGCTTGCATCAATAGAGGATTTATGTTGCCCTATTTGAAGTGTATACATCCTATGCATGAGCTCAGCAACTCCTAAATGTTGGTTCTATCACTACTCAATTGGAAGTCTACAAAGAGCGTCAAGTAAACACTCCTCCAAAAGCCTAATATTTTTCATCTCGAAGCAGTGCCGTCAGTAAAGTACTAAAAACACACCCAGGACATCAACTCGAACAAGGATTATGGCACTCTCAGATCGAGATTTTGCGTTACACACTCTCATCCTTGTGATCAGCATAATTGGTCTTCTAATAAACGGTATCTTTATCTGTATTGTGGCACGCATCAAGTCCCTGCAGACTCCCTTCAATGTCATCTTATGTAACCTTGCTGCGGCCTGTCTCTACGTCCTGACTCTAACTCTAGTTCTCAATGCATTAATCTGGAATGGCCGCGATAAGACGGATGTCTACAATGAAATTGAAACATTGGTTTTTGTTTATTATATAGCATCTGACTTGTTTGTATCATTCCTTGCAATTGAGCAAATTCTAGCCACGTTTGTAGCAAAAAAGTACTCCTCGTTTTTCAAAAAGAAGCTCCGATTAGCGGCAATCTGTGCAGGAAGCTGGATCTTGGCTGTATTGTCTTGGGGACTGCTGAGGCTATATGAACATTACAAAAAAACTGACGATGAATTCTTTCCTGCTTCGCTATTTGAATCATCTTTGTTTCTTACTGTTCATGTCATCTTGTACTTGTGCATTTTTACAAGACTTTTGCGGCATCCCCTGGGATCGTCAACCCTTCAGCGAAGAGTTTTGATAAAGTTGATTAAAACATCCGTTGCTATGTTTGTAAGTGAGGCCGCCAGAATCGTTTGTCTTACTTTATATTTATTACTCCAAGACCACAGGCTACAACTGCGCTTAATCTTAGGAGTTGTATACGTAACCACTGCAACCATTGATCCAATTATATACGGCTATCTGCGAATCAACTTGAAGACTACAGCAGACAACTTATGCAGCGGCTGTTTCTGCACGGAGCCCCAAGTAATAGCAAGCGGCACAGCTAGCATTCAATTAAATGGCCGGTCAGAACACAACACTCCGTCCAAGGTATCACAGACAACCACCAAGCGAGAAAATGACCAAGAGAAACAGACAAGTGTTGAAAGTTGAACAAGTAGAGTAGCAAAACCATTGTGAAACCAGTATGCCAGCACTTCAAAATCCAACTGCATGTTTGGTTTGATTCTGATGGATTGAGGATGTCACAAGTAAATTGATCATGCTTTACATGGGACCAGCCACACAACCATAATCGGGTCTTTTAACTGAAGTTATTTCAGACTTTGGGCTACAAGACTCAAGTAACTAACCTCTCTGCAGCTTCAGCCTCCTCTGTGTTCTCTCGTAGTAGCTCCTCCCACTTCTCGCTCTCCTGTGTTAATCTCTCCGTTTGTTGACGGATCTCTGCGATTGTCTTTTCCAATGCCTCGTTTTCAGGGTTGGGTAGATAGCTGTTAGGAGTGGGAATGGTTTTGATAGCTTAGGGTTTTCAAAAATAATTTAAGTTTTTAATCTAACTAAGCACTAAACGGCAAATGATGGATATAAACATTACATTTGTCAAGGAATGGAGGCCCGATAAAGCCGTACTTGAAGTGTCCGTTTCTGTTCAGTGATGACGTTTTTGTTGCAATTATGTGTAGGACACATGCACGTGATCAATATGCATATGAAGTCACCTGTTTGGTGAGCATAGACCTTATGCATTGAAGACATCATAGAGGTTAATTGATAACAAAGCAATCAAAACTCACAAATTTATACGCGCGGCACACAGGTTTGGCCTATGAACGACCGCTTTTTGATATCTAGGTGAGGGCGCCCCACTGATATGACATCATATGCATAAGGTCTATTGTAGAATGATCTATAAGTACCAACCTGTTCTTCCTACTGCATGCTTTGTCTAATATTCCTTCCTGCTCCAGTGCATCTAAAGTGTTCTTGAAAGCTTCAGAAGCTACAAAACAATGATTTTTTCCGAAACAAATTTAAGTCAAAATGTAAGACATCATATTAAAGGGAAGGTACACTATTGGTAACTGTCAAAGACCAGTGTTCTCACTTGGTGTATCTCAACATATGCACAAAATAACAAACCTGCGAACATTTGAGCTCAATTGGTCGTTGAAGTCGGGAGAAAATTATGAAAGAAAAAAACACCCTTGTTGGACGAATTTGTGTGCTTTCAGATAGGAATAAAAGACTTCTAGCTAGAAGTCTTTTATTATTTTAGTGAGAAATTACCTCCATTTCAAAATCTATGCTACTTCAGAGGGAGTCGTTTCTCACAATGTTTTATACTATCAACAGCTCTCCAATGCTCGTTACCAAGCCAGTTTTTAAGTTAATATTTGTTTTGAGTAATTACCAAACGTGTACCTTCCCTTTAAAGAGGCATATTGCTCTGTCGTGAAATTACACAAAAACTTCAAGTGATGTTTAGGTGAATCATTGTATTCCACTTCTTAAATATCTCTCCAAACATGTTAATTTCAAAACAAAAACAGCACAAAGCACCCAAACCGAAGGCAACGTGCCTCATTAAGATTCTGCTGCATGTTGTAGCCCTGTTTCGAGTAAATTGCCCTGTTAGAGTATGTTTGAAGACCCTGGACCTAGTGTTAAGATCTTTGTTGCCCCAGTTTCTCTCAGCACCTTACCTTCCGTTTCGAACTCTTCCCATCCTTCCATGGCTGGGCACTCCATTCTAACTTTCTGTACGGTAAACTACAAATCAATATAAAATATTACATGCTGTTATTTATTTAAAGGAACATTACAGAGATTTGGTTTTGCCAACAAAACAGTTGCTGGCAGTGTAAGCACTTTATGTAATCCACCATATACATTAACAGACAAACCTGTAGAAGTTTGAGATCGATCGGCCATCTGAGTCACGAGAGAATAGTGAAGAACCGATTACAAATTTGCATGACACTGATGCAAACAAAAAATGAATAAAACACTCACTGAGCGATAAACTCCAAACGCCAAATTTGATTATTTATTTCTCATCAAATATGACACTTCATGCAGAAATATTTCACGGGATGTTTTCTACTGTCATCATCATTAGACCGTGTAAGTTTGATGTAAATCTGTGTTCTTCACGATTTTGATTTTGACCAATTCTGTAACGTTCCTTTAAAAAAAAAATGTATACATACAACAAATGTAAATTTGTATGGGACGTAAAGCCATTGGTCCTGTGTGTTTTGTAATGCTAGTAAAAGAACCCAGTGCACTTATTGAAAAAAGAGATATGGTTTGATTGGCAGCATATTGCGCCTAGGTACATTGTAAACCATTGCATGGGGCTATAAAGGAATAGGTCTCATAATTCAAATGTAGTCCCTCATACCATGCAGGAAATACTGTACGTTACAGCGCCAGGAGTGCATTGAGCGCTATATAAGAAGCCACAATTATTATGAAAGCCTTTTTTTTTTCCAATAGTTTTCCAAGCAACATCTAGATTCAACAAAGCATCAAAGTACACAAAATGGAAGATGACATACCAAATAATTTGAATTCAAACTGTTAAAAGTGAAAACCGCATTGGTTTAGTTACCCCTTTTCAAAATGAGGGAAATAATCATCTTTATGGTGTACATTTTTACCTCAAAGCACGCTTCCTGCAGCTGATATAACCTCTTGGCCTCCGGAATGTCGGTTGGGATTCTCTTGTGCAATTCTATAACAGTCAAAATTACCAACAAATCTTAGTCACATACAATAATCAAAAAGTGAAATTTTGAAGTGCCTGTTAAGTCGGTGTTGTGGCCGAGCTGTGCAGTCTTGTGTTGTCAGGGAGTGGGTTCAGGTCCTGGTGTCACCCAAGTTCTTGAGCAAGACACTTTCAATCATAATTGCTTTAGTCCATCTAATAGCCCATGTGCTGTGTAATGCATGCAAAAGAATTCTGCCGTCGATTTCACAAAACTCTTCCTAACTTAAGACTAATCTTAGGACTTAGGACGAGTCCCAACCCTGCACTGTAGCATGCAGACCTTGAGGTTAATCCTAAGTTAAGACGAGTTACTTGTCCTAACTCGAGATCAGACGAGTCCTAACTCTTTGTGAAATCGGCGGCTGTACACTTATTGAAGCCAGTTCGCGCCAGTTATTCCATGGTTAGCTGCAGATTGTGCTGCATTACCTTCTACAAGGTTGAATACAGCCCTGGGAGGTCCAGAGCTTTTTTTAGCCAGGGGGCTTTTTACCCCACTGTTACTTGGCAGTTTAAAACTGTGTCCATATTTCACAGCGTTCCGGCTGCGTGTTCCCAAGAATACCCCAGAATTTTACCGCTTACTCCTTCTCCAGAGCAGGGGTGGCTATTCTCCGGGCTTTGCCCATTTGCCAGGGCAGACCAGGGGTAAAGTGATCATAGTGTAAAGAAGATCACAGAATAAAAAAACATTAACGAATAACTTTCCGTATGGCGCCACCACTTTTTCACTCAATTTTACAAAAAGGGATATCTCATTGAGGTAAATTAGATACTATATTATATGATATCGAATGAAAAAATGGTGACGCCACACAGGAACTTTTCCATATAAACTTCTGTTGCATCCAGTCATTGAATCTTTACCTGCGCATGATATGTCAGTTGGAGGTAAGGACTTTCTGGAGCGCCCTCTTACAAAACTTGATCTTCTCTTTTTGCGTTCACTTCTCTTCTTACTGCTACTTGACATCTGGTGGACAAAGTAAAAACATAGCATTTCAATAGTACAGACAGCAGGCTATATTTGTAGGTGTCTGAAGTATCAGGGCCCAATTTCATGGCTCTGCTTACTATATGCAAAGAATTGCCGCTTACGGAAGTAGGGAATTCTGTGCTAACGTCAAGCGTATTTAACGGGTAAGCAGGAAATTTTGGCTTGTGCGCATGCATACTACACGTTACTAGGCATTCTACGCTTAAACAGCTGTGCAGAAATTTGGCGCTTGCACGTAAGCGGAGAACGATCAGCGTAAGCAGAGCCATTAAATCGGGCCCAGGTCTGTACATTAATATCTTACCTTTGTTTCTGGAGTTGATAATTTCAGGATTTTTTTCTGTAAAATAATTATCACCAAAAAGTTACATTAATAAGGGAAGGGTGTAAAATGTTGCAATGTTTCATTTAGTATAGCAGTGGATCAGAATTTGTTACTTTGTCTTTTAAAAAAAAACACTAAAAAGAGCAAATGAAGGGAATTAAACCCATTATACACTTTTGAAACAACAAAAAATAAACGTTCACAGATTTACAAATAACTTACAGGGTTCACAGAAAGTAATGGTAAAAGACCTCTCTTGAAATATTATTCCATGAAATGCTTTACTTTTTGAAAAAACATTAAAACAACTATCAATTCTCGATATCGAGAATTACAAATTTATTTGAAACACATGTCATGACACGGCGAAACATGCAAAAACAAGGGTGGGTTTTCCCGTTATTTTCTCCCGACTCCGACGGCCGATTGAGCCTAAATTTTTACAGGGTTTTTATTTAATATAAGTTGTGATACACGAAGTCAGGCCTTTGGACAATACTGTTTACCAAAAGTGTCAAATGGCTTTAAAAATAAAAGAGATTCTTTGGCATGATTGCCAGTGTCAGTGAACTAAATAAATGTTCATAAAATGTTATTTTATATGGTTAAACCACTACGTTGTCATTGATACATGGAGGATGGAGGTAGGGTAGCACTGACTTGTATATTTGTTAAAATATTAAAAATAAAATCCTTCTTCAATTTGCGACCTTGGGCTTGGCCGTATTAAGAATTTGTAGAAAAGATGATGTCGTGGTAGTCTGTAGACAATATATGATGAAACAGTATGGCACCACCACTTTTTCACTGTTTTTGTACAAAAAGGGATATCTCATTGAGGTAAATTAGATACTATAATATCGAATGAAAAAGTGGTGGCGCCATACGGAAACTTTTCCTGATACAGTACTCATCATAAAAAACTATGGAAAGGTTCGAAACAAACTTCAACAAATCAAGTCATGGCCATAGATTCTAAATTCTATGACTTTTTTAATTACACAATAATACACACATATCGCAACAGGTAAAGGTAAACAAATCAAGCCATGGTAATGGATTCTAAATTGTTTGAGTTGAGTATCCATACACTCGCAACTGGTAAAGTAAAGGTAAATACATGATACAGTACTCATCATAAAAACTATGGAAAGGTTCGAAACAAATCAAGTCATATAAAAATTATAAGCAGCAACGAATCATTTTTACTTGCACCTTGTACAAACGCACCCCTGCACCGTTCATGGACAAGTAGTCTCTCGGCTTTACGTCCTGTCTTAGTTTATGGACCCTACCGAGTATACAAGTAGAAGTAGAAGTCATACTCATGGTGATGGATTCTAAATTCTAGGACTTTTTGATAGTACACATATCGCAACTGGTAAAAACTATTATTAAGGTTAAAACTAATCTAATGGCACTGACGACAGTGACACCATACTGAGTACCGACAAAAAACTGTCCATCACTACAGTAGCTCAGCTAGCTGGGTCATGTAACTTTAATACTAGACCCAGTAACTGGAGCGCTGTACTCCTTTTTTCGAAATGTTTACATTCAATTCAATTCAATAAACGTTTATTCCATACTCTTGTTGAAAAAAAAAAACATTCTCTGTCAACATTTCGAAAAAAGGAGTACAGCGCCCCAGTTACTGGTACTTTGTTCCTTGTTTTATCACACATAATGTTCTTGCACGGACTTTCTCGACTGATAATACAAACAGAGTAATCTCACCGTATTGCACAAAATATGAACCGCTCTTCACTGTTGTAAAGTTTCAACAAATTTCTGACGTCTGCCAAATAAAAAAGGAAGCAACCTACAAATTCTCTGCACTGCAAAATTGAACAAGTTTGTTTCTCGCGCTGTGTGGACCATTTCATTCATTTCAAGGGTAGACTTAAGTTACCATAAAAAGAAAACCATGTTTAAAAAATCTCATTCATACTCTCGCGTTTAATAAACGTATGTAAATGTACCATCTGAAGAAGTTAAAAATATAACTCAATATATTAAGTGACAATATTAAAACTTGTTTTCATTCTTGTCAACTTTATCGAACAAACACGTTCCCAAATTTAAAATGGTTCCAGCCATTTGTGTGACATCATCCAGGGGTCACTTGTGATACGTGTACAAACTGACCTCGATGACCTCTGACCTCTACATACACTAATTCCCACTTGCATTTCACCGGTGGTGGATTCTCTTCATCATCCTTTTTTGATTGTTTATCGGGTGAGTGAACATTTTTGTCGTTATATTTTATAAGGAAAAATGCCCGAGAAATTCCACTTTGGAATAGTATCATATGAGATATTGGTTCCTTTTTATTTATAAAAAGTGGTGGACTGACGACTGCCGGCAGGATACGGAAAGTTTTGTTCATGACCCTAAAACTTCCCACCCATTGCCGACATTTATTTATTTAAGGAGAAAGGATTGTTCTTAAATTACAAAAAAATAAAAATCTAAATAATAAAGTACATAAATCAGATCATAACTGTAATAATCGTAACGGAACCCTTGTCCTTGATAAGTTGATAAGTTGATAAAAGTTGAATGAAATTGCCACTCTTTACTCAATCCATTCTACCTCCATGCATTGACCAACTGTTGCATTTGGATTGGTGGGAGAGCACTGGCAGCTAGAGTAGAATGGCAGCTGTATTTTATTGCCCTATAAAAAATGAAAACGATAAAATACAGCCGGGGCAGAGTGCGGAGGTTATTTAGTACACATACTCAATCTCTCAAACAAGGTGAAAACATAATATTTGCATTGTGTGTCCAGTTGAGTAAATCTAAAGCACTAAAGGGAAAGAAAGCACGTACCGATTGTTGCGTCACCAAAATTTTGCTTCGAATTCGCTAGAAGTATGAACCAGGCTTAATAATAAAGTGCCCTGATTATTAGTCAAATATTATTTTCATTGGTAAGCAGTTTGCAAAAACTATTTTGGTATAACTGTAAGAAGTCAAATTGGTGTTCTTTTTAACATTTTGATTTTTGAATATAAAACCCTCTTGTTTTATATTCCAGCAGGCACAGAGCTATGATGACACAAGTCATGGTGTGTCTTCCTCGATGGATTGCCGTTTTTATTCAGTTTCTGTTGGTCTTCATATTGAGATGTTCTGCTAATGACTTGACGATAGACCCCAAGGGATATGTTGTCTACTGTCCTTGCATGGGTGAGTTCAATTCATAGAAACCAACAAAACTTTGGCAGTAACACCTAAGAGAAAGATTTGTTTACCCCAGAAAAGATAGCAAGCGTTGTTGCTCACTGGTTGTTTGATTTGCATGCAAACAAAGTTATTAGCCTTGAATTATTAGACCCTGTTCTTGAAAAAAAAGTGATGAATTTGAGCCATCATTCAAGAGTACTTCAGAATTCAGAAGAAGGCTGTGTGTGCCTGCACTAACCTAAAGAATGTTGCTTCCTAGTTGTAGAGGGCAAGAGCAAGGTACCCAACCTAATTGAATGTTGTGGGTTTGTCATGTAGAAGCAAATAGATTTAAGGAATAGTAAACATGATTAATGGTATGGTATTAAGATTGTTAATATTGGAGTTGTTTTATTTCAGGGCGCTTTGGTAACCAGGCAGACCAGTTTCTAGGAGCGTTGGCTTTTGTTAAGAGTCTGGATCGCACCATGGTGTTACCTCCTTGGGTCGAATACGGCAAGCCAGGTGGAAGACCTCCATCAGTAAGTATAGATCAATTCGACGAAAACACAATTGGTAGCGCCCTCTATTGTCAAAATTTAACAACTGCGGTGCTGCACGCCAAAAGTCTATGTCGTCACCGATGATAGGTCAAGGCACCCGACATTATTACCAGGTGACCGACAATAGCGTCAGCTGACACATTGGTATAGTCATTTCAAATTGGCGGCTATGGCCACTGCTAAGGTCAGCTTAGGGTCAATTCACACAAGGACTACCAACTATGGTTGACAATTTGACTCCAAAAAAAGGCAGACCATGTTAGTTCGCAAAGTAAAGGGAAAACCATGCAATTTTGAGGCATATTTGTGTGGATCATCATATTCTATTTTTAAAACATCATTCTAACTGTGCGTTTCATAACAAACATTTTTATTGACCAACTCCCCGATCCAAGGCAATGTGTCCCTTTAAGTTATCATTGTTACTATGTATTTTGGATAGGTCCAGATTCCGTTTGATACCTATTTCCAAGTGGAACCCTTGGCCGAATACCACAGGGTAATTACAATGGAAGTCTTCATGAAGAATCTCGCTCCCAAAGTCTGGCCCATTGGAAAGAGAAAAGGTAAGCTGAGATACAGCAATGTTGATGAAAACGTTACTTCTGTTGATTCACTTTCGGAACTTCAATCAAGATCCACGCAACATGCATGGTTCTTTATTGCAGTCATGACACTTCATGGAGGCATCTAGGGGATTGCCCCTCGTCATTGCCTTGGTGCCCTTGAAATGCTCCAGTAGAAATTTGAAGGAAACCAATTAATTATGTGCACAGACTTTTTTGTGCTTATTAAAATTTAAGAGCTTGAAACATGGTAGCAGTAATATCTCTCTTAACTACCCACTTGATTTTCTTATTGGTAACCGTTTTGATTTACGTGAATTTTTGCCACAAGGATTTTGTTACACCTACCGCCAGGACAGCTCCTGCATGATGAAAGAAGGCAACCCCTTCGGACCTTTCTGGGATAACTTCAAGGTGGACTTTGATTCCTATGTAGAGTATGGGGCTGGCCTCAACTATGAAGCTTCAAGCCAGAATGCTAGAAAATGGAATGAGAGGTAAGTTAGTAAGGGCATAAAAGAGTATGCGACAGGTTCTTATACGACCAGTTAAAACTAGCAGTGTCCGGGCTGTTCAATAAAAACCACAACACTCTTTTTTTACTGTCAGTTTGTGTAAGGAATCGATCAATCAATCATTCAAAATTAAAGTGTCTAAATCAAAGATAAGACATTGTTTTGACTTTTAAGACATTGTGTTTTTCACATTTCTTTAGGTTTAAACCCCCCCCCCAACCCTGTATGGTGTAAGTCTTAACACATTTGCCCCTGTACTGTCTGCTGAACATATCCACTCTTGTTTCGCACAGATTTCCTGCCTCGTCACATCCCGTCCTTGCCTTCGGTGGTGCTCCAGGAAGTTTCCCAGTACAAGAGCAAAATGTTCCTCTACATAAATTCCTTGTCTGGTCCAAGTTCATAGAGAAACAAGCCAATGACTTCATTGCTAAGAACATCCCTGAAGGACCGTTCCTTGGGCTGCATATGAGAAACGGTGTAGATTGGGTAGGTACCTGTTTAGCTTGAAAAGCCCTTTTCACGCTACTCTATTCCCCAGGGAATAAAGGCCAGCCATTTCACACGATGACAAATTGGCATACCATCGTCAATAGCCACCCCTGCTCTGGGGTAGGGGTAAGTGGTAAAATCATGGAACCTAGGACCCTTAGGTCTTTAGATTTGTCCTTGCTTGTTGTCTCTCACTCACAATACCTGGGGATTGATCATTCTCTAATGCCAGTCCTCGTCTTTGAAGTAAACTTCCTCAAAACATTTGCAACATACTTGTACCCTCTGTGAGTAGTTATCAGGAAATTCTTAAAACTTGGTTGTCCATCTATAGCCCATGAAGTGTTTTTCTGATTTTTTTTTATAAAGGTACATGTTGTAGCTATGTGTATATTAAAACTTATTTCTTTCAATTAATATTTCTGGTTATTGCACAATGAGCATCTGTTGTGATGGATACTGACACATTATAAATATTCATATAAATATTCATATTGTATCTCGCAGGTAAATGTCTGCGACAATCACATCGGGAAGGAGACGAACCGACACCTGTTTGGCTCACCACAGTGTCTAGGCTACCACTTTGAGCATGGACAGGTGACTCAAGAGATGTGTTTCCCACCTCGGGACCTCGTTAAGAAACAGGTGCGCAGGAGGGTTAAGAAGATGAAAGCTAAGGTGGTGTTTGTGGCTGCTGATGCCGACCCGATGATAGCAGAGCTTACAAAGATGCTGGAACCATACAAGGCTAGTATTTCCCTTGATTGTTTTCTATTGGTGCATTTGATTGGCTTCCCCATGTCGACCCGGTGTGCTCATTCAGGTGAAACCCTGACAAGAGCTAATCGAAAGGTCACACTCGCCCTCTCGTGATGACATCATGCACCTCGGGCCAGCCCCAAGTGACCTGTTCCACAAGCAGGGCACTGGGGGCTGACCCGGTTGAGCCCCTGGAATGACGTCAAAGCTATTTGAACGTACCTGGGGCAGAGTGGGGTCAACCCGGGGAAGCTAATCGAACGCACCCCATGTTTTATGTTCGGTATATATTCTCAACGCTCTTATTAGAGCCAAACATTAAGAGAGAAGACAGTTAAGAAATTTCAAATTTTAGTGGGAGAAAAACCCTGGAGAATTATTCCAGGGCAAAACCCTTGCAGTCAAGTAGGGACTGAAGACCTAATCCAGATAGTGCCCCCGATGGGATTCGATCCGGGGTCGCAGAGGTTGGAGGTGAGGCAAACATCACTACACCAACCCGACCTTGGGGATTCCAGTGTTAGTACTGTATACTCGGTACTTTCCTGAGGTCTGTCAAAAAAAAATCACAGCCATATTTATACGTGGATGGGATTTGAACCCATGACCTTTGCAATTCTAGAGCAATGTCTTATCAACTTGACCACCAAGATTGCCCGGTAGCTAGAGGCAGTTCGAATCCTTAGATAATAAACATTGTCTTTATTTTATTTCCAAACAGGTGAAGGTTGTACAGTTTGATGATCATGAGCCGCATGTAGAGTTAGCAATCCTAGCAAAGTCAGATCACTACATAGGTAACTGTATATCCACATTCTCAGCATTTGCAGCCAGGGAGAGGCTGATGGCTCACAAGACAAACTCCTTCTGGGCTGTTGATAATCTACTCTCCGAGTCTAAACCCAAGAAGAAGAGAAAGATTGTCGGCCATGTCGCTGATGAACTTTAATGCTATAGATTTTGGTTTAACCCATTTACAACGATGTGTGTTCGCACTGTATACTCAGTACTTTCCCGAGCTCTGCGAAAAAAATCACAGGCAAATTTCTCGAGTAGGATTCGAACCCATGACCTTTGCAATTCTAGAGCAGTGTCTTATCATATTGTAAGTGACCCCTGGACACTCACTGCTCTAGAACTGCAAAGGTTTGGGTTTCGAATTCAACCCAAACAATATGCCTGTGATTTTGTTCACAGAGCTCGGATAATAATGAGCATACAGTGCTAATACACATCGGTGTATAATGTCACATCGGTGTATAATGTGAGAAACCATTATTAACATTCATTATTCCCGATGCAAATTTCCATCTATTAAAGCTTTAATGTTAATTTGTTGTAGATAGGGGCGTTAACGACGCCCAATATTTCTCAACTAGATCTTCCTTAAAGGAATTAATTGATCTAGTGAAGAAAGTATTGCTGTGAGTGGTGTTCTTAGTGTGTTCTTGGTTGTTGGTTTCTTTTTTTAGCTTTGAAGGTATGTTTTTTCTTTTTTAAAGTTTATTTTGAAAATATTATTTTTAACTTTTTAAAAGTTTATTTTGAAAAGATTTCTTTTTTTTTAGGTAGCAACTTCATAATCAAGTTATTTTTAAGTAAAACACCTTGTTGTTTTATTTTGTATTTCATCAAATGCAGAAACATCTTTTCCTCAAAGTTAATCATTGATTGCATTAACAATCTAAACATAAAACTTTATGTGCAAAAAGTATATAAGATCTCATTTTAAAGTGTTGGAAAACGCATTGATGAAATATAGGTTAAAAATTACAGTTTTTAATTTTTATTTTTGTATTCAACATTTTTAGGGAATTAATTCACCATGAAAATGCAGGTATTTAAATGTTATGGAAGTGGTGTTTATTGAGGGTTTAACAAAACAGCATTAAAACCAAGCAGCTTTGTATTTCGCAAAAAAAAATTATCACTTAATTTTTAAATCTTCAGCAATAATAAATATTGAATATTCATTTGAAAGAATCTCTTTTTGAGGTACCCCAAAATTGAGTGGAGGGGCAATCCGTCAAATGTTGCATTCTTTAAGATTCTTTTTAATGTTGATGATAATACTTTTGGTCTTATGTCTCACACATGTTGTAAATATTGTTATAACTTGTGCCTTACAAATTATCTTCTTTACTTTATACTTGTACATAATTATTGGAATTAAACATTTTTAAATAAATTGCATAGATTCTTTATTTTGTTATTATTTTGTCTATATTTGTTGTTGTTTGGATCCCCCCCCCCTCTTTTTCAATTTTTTGTTTTACAATAATTATGCCTATGATGGAATTTGATTTTGAACTGGATTTAGGTAGTATTTTTATACTGTGTTTATTGGTTCTTCTGGGGGATGTAATGCTTGATAGTGGGAAGGGGGTTCAATGGAGTACAAGAACATGTGATCTCTGTGGTTTTCATGGTCATTGGGAATTAATTTTAAAAACCTTGGATGGACTGAAAGAGAAGGAAAACCAGACTTGCTACTGTGCTTCTTGTGCATGATACAAGTGCTACAGACATAACACAAATGCTATGACTCGAATTGATCCAGTGGACAGGCAACATAATCCTCAGGTATCCTTTTAGCTTTCGTATACAGAGAAATTTGACCCTTTTTAATATCAGGGTGGGGGCAACATAATTTATTAGGGCCACTATGGATTATAAATGTTTTGTCAATCTTTCAAACTTGTCAACAATTATTTCCTTTGTATTATCTATAAGTTTTTTTTCCCAGGGCAGATGTGTCGGCGCTTCCCTTGAGAGAAAAAGGATTGTACGACGTCTACATCTCTGCGCTGGTACTCAGCAAAGTCCACTTCTGGATGTAAAAGCTGCGGTGAAGACTAGGTGTGCGTGAAACAGGTGGAAAGTTGTGCTTAGAAAATAAGTGCAAGTAAAAACAACGCTAGGTAAAGCAATGTGTGATACTTGATTGATTGGCAAGTACTCCAACGAGTACTCCCAGAACGTTTTCGGCCGCAAGAACTATCAAAAAGCGCCAAGAGGTTTTTACTTCGCTTGAGAGATGCGCGAATAGTAAGTTGACGAGCGCCCTCGTTCGGTTGAGTCTAGGATACGCACACCGATTGCACAGTGTGCTTTTGGATTTTCGCGGGAAACGACCGGAAGATGGGGAAAATCACGTAACATTTCTGCCTGATTTGGTAAGTTTTTCGTTGAGACACCACATTGTCTCTTAAGGATCACAAGATAAGATATTGTAGAATAAATAGAGACCAGTGAGGTGTAGAATCTAGGGACAGAAGTAGGTTTAAACTGTGAATTTCTTCATAAATTGCGAGAGGTCGGCAGTCATTTCGTGCCAGTACGGAAGTCTTGCACCTAGTGTCATGACACGGAACTGTGTGTTAGTTACGCATTTGTTTTCCCAAATAAAGCATGGTTCTGCGATCCGACTAAACTCTTTCACTGTGGGGAAAGATGCAAAATCCGACCGCCACGATCCGACTGGTGTTTTTTTAATCATAATCAGAAACAGTATTCTTGTTTACATTATTGATTTGATAATCAACAATAATAGTATCTTAATTCTTATTTATCTCATTACAAAAGTTTGTTTTGTTTTTGTCATATTTTTGTAAAATAACAAACTTAATACAATTACAAGTGCACAGAAATTTGAACATGTCATTGTGAACAAAAGCAACAGCATTTTTTTCTTTAACTTAATTTTACCCCAAACAAAATACCGGTATGATGGGTTCCTAAATGAGATTCACAGATAATGCTGGTTATTATGGTATGGTGGTACGTATGTGTCTGACAAGTGTTTTTTTAAAGCAATTTGGAAATGGATTTCAACAATTTATTTTATTTTAAACGTACCTAAGTTTCATGATTTATCAAATTAAAGTTAAACTTTACAAATACGTCAATGTGTTATTCCTTACAGATTTCCCAGTGTCAATTGACAGTGAATATCAGCATTACAACAGTGTGTGATTGGTTTCATGATCAACGATGGAGAAACCAACTTCTCACAAAAACCAACTCAGATCAGAAACACTTTCCCCGTTATCATCAGTATTGGACCGAAGCCTGCAGCCACCAGGTACTGGCCCCAGCCTCTCAGACTGTAAAACAATTCTGAATAACAACAACTGCACCACCAAGCAACTGGCCACCTCCTTAAAAACCGAGGATCAGAAGAATGCACATCCTGATGTGGTAGACTTGGGTTCTTCCGACCAGATGGAAGATGAGAAAGAAGACGTGTCGATGCGCCTGGGGAAGAAGGTAGCCGTAGCGTCTAGGGGTAGGCCTACGAGGTGCCCCTCAGAATGGAAGGAGGATGCAGGTGAAGAAGACTGTGATTTTAAGGAGGGGCTTGATGTTCTGGCAAGATGGAATGATGGTCTATTTTATCTTGGAACCGTGTCAAAGGTCAGTCCAATATCTGCATGTATTTAAAAAGCTTTCATATTGTTTGTTACTACAAGAATAAATCGTCAAATTGTGTAAATAGTAGTCGTGCAGAATCTTATTTAATTCATAAACAGTTTTGGATTTGTGTGTTATGTTAGACTGTAGAATCATCAGCTTCAAACCCAAGTTAAACTCAATTCAACTCTGTTATACTCAAATTTGTACTTGTGCTTTTTAAAATACTACAGTCCTAAAACCTTCGTTGCCAAAGTGAAGGATACAAAAAGATTTGAGCCAGAAGGCCCAAACAACAAGTGCTTATGAAAAGGTCAGGCATATAAGTCTTCTAATCCATTTGGTGTGAAAATACATAACAGAAGAGGAAATTTGAGAACTTGTACCTGACTCTAGCTAAACTGTTTAGTTTTTATGGATTTAAATATGAAAAATAGATATTTCATCTTGAAGAAATAATTTCTGTCTTTCCTTGAAATTGCAGGTGGTCCCACACCAGAAAAAGTGTCTTGTGATTTTTGAAGACAGCTCTGAACACTGGGTCCTATTTAAGCATCTTCAAAAAGGTATTTGTTTTCCTTTTGGAACTTTAAGATGAGGAATCCCCCCTCTCTAAACCACTCCCCTAAACCTCCTAGGTGTAACATTACAGAAAAATGGGTGGGGCAATAGGTATGTTGGTAATGAACCCTTTAAACTCTCGGGTGTAACACGTTACAGAATTGGGTAGTTGGCCTGATTTGTCCGAAGGATGAAAACAATGGCTTGTGGGTCTGGGTCTCCCCTTTGGTCTAGAAAAATAGGGATCCCATAGACAATCTGTTTTCCTAACGGAAGTGCACCCCTTCTTAAAATGGTGGCTCTGCCTCTGCAAGGGTACAATCCATGATGAAATCATGGAGTAGGATTTGAACTCGATACCCTTGGTTTTAGAGTAGCTTGTTCACTATCATTGACCATACCCGTGTAGCACCAGTTTCTATCCATATAGCGGTTGCAAGTTTTCAAGATTAGCTACAAGCCATTTGACTTTCATTCGTCAATTATTTGTGTCATCAATTTACAAAGTATTTTGTTGTGTATTGATGTTTAGGTAGAGTTCCAAATAGTGAGATCATCTGCTGCGTCTGTGAAGGCGACCAATCAGAACCTCCCAATGAGATTGTTATCTGCGATAGATGCGGTTTAGGTGAGTCCTTTTAGCAAACCTGATAGGTATTTTGAAGATCACTTTTTTGACCAAAGTCAAATTGTTCAAACAAAACCACATTATATGTTGAACTGTGTAGAAACGTTTTTCTAATTTGTACTCTGATCTAGTAAGTTTTGTTAGTTTCAAGCCCTGCGTCTGCTTAAATTTTCCCCTCAAATTCAAGTACTGCAGACACATCAGGTATTTTTTCATTGCTTTCCCACATTTCTAAGAACAATGGATTATCCTGGTAAGTCTGCTGGCATCTAGTGTCCCCTCTCATTGAGGCAAAGGCCCGGCCATTGCTTCGCTCGACCCCAGCGGCCAGTCTATCCATCCAAAACCGCTGGGATGGGCTAATAGCTTGCACAGATTCTTGTTCAGGAAGTACGTCATGCATACAGTGCAATTAAATCATGGTGTGAGTGTGATGCATGATGGGACTGCGCATTATTAAACCAATGCGCGTGCATGATACGTTTGACCATCCCAGCGCCTTTGGTTAAAGTAAGGCGCTGGGGACGAGCGAAGGCCATTGCAAGTTCTTTTTGTATCTGGTGAAACTCGGGGACTGATACATGTCTATGTTCGAATGTAGGGTATCATCAGTTGTGTCATCAACCAACCATCGATAGTCATAAACTTCTCTGCCCTGATGAATCCTGGCACTGTAGGCAGTGTGTCTTTGTCATCTCTGCCAAGGTAAAATATTCACTTGTACTTTCAAATCACTCCTCTATTGTGCCCCAAACCAACACTGTGAATCTTCACTTGTACTTTTAAGTCACTCTTAAGTCACTCTTTCATGTTGTCCCAACACAACACGGAATCTTAACACTGGACCGTAGGCCCAACTCGGCTGCAATTGAGTTTGAACAGGGGTCCCAACAGTGGAAGGCGAGGAAAGATAAGTTTAGACCAACCGGACCACCCCGGTCACGAGGTAGTAGTGCCAGTTAGGTTGTTGTTGGACTATTACATTTTTTGAGTGGCCCATATACTTATGTTCTTTTCCTTTCAACATTGTCATTCATGTAGGACTTAAGTTTTAAAGCTGCATGAACAATAGCTTTTTGGAAGTGTCCCAAGAGAACATTTCCATCTAAACATCTCAAAATTAAAAAGCAAACCTCCTTTGATCAACTATTTGTTTTATAAAAAACTGATATTTATTACTTACCTATGTTCTTGGTTTTTTGTTTGTCTTTAAATCAACCTAGGTTGGAGGCGCTTCGAAGAAAGGACCTGTAGGTAAGTTAATAGTGATAGACATGAGTAGGATTTGAAACTTTACATGGTGGAGAAACAATCTAGTGATTGTACATGGGTAGGATTCAAACGTGTGCACTGTGGAGATACAATCTGGGCCCAATTTCATAGCGCTGCTTAACGGTAAGCAAATTTGCGTGCTTACCGTAGCAGAAAAATTTGCTTGAGCCTGAGCGTATTTCACAGGTTAGCAGAAAAATTGGGCGTCCATATTGCGTGTTTACCTTGGATTTGCATTGTGATGTCATTTATTTTCGTACGGTAAGCACCGGAATGTTAGCATGCCTTTTCAGCCCTGATACTTCGGCTTTTAAGGGGCACGGCAGTTTTGCCTTGACTTTTTGTAAAAATTTAGGGCACCAAGGCAATTTTCAAAAATTTGGAAGGGCATCACGGCAATCATAAAAAGTTGCGAAGGGCACGACGGCAGTTTGAAAAAAAACCTCCGAGTTGCCTGTAAAAAATAGTTCTTCCAATTTTTCCATTTTCTAATCTAACTGTTACCCAATGAAAAAAGAAAGCATTCATCTAATTCAACAAAATAAAGAACAACTACTTACAATACACAATAAATAATTTTTGTTCATACGTAATCCTACTATTGGTCATGCACGTTGTGTAGTTTTTCGTAGAGACGCTAAAATTCCCACGTAACTGTTCCATTTTGACATGATGTTGACAGAATAAATGCATGCGGTGCGCGACGCCTATGCTGTACATGATGGTACATCACATATACCAAGCATGGGGAAAACCACTATCCCAGCATGCAAAGACACGTCGAGTCTTTTTCTCAAGGCGTTTAGCGTTGGTTCGCGTAATTTTACCACTAGAGGGCGTTTAATCTCACGCTATCGCTCTGTTCCGAAACGCCCTCTAGCGTTCGATGTTTCGAGTATTTTTTTTGTCGCACGCAAAGAACAACGACTAACGGGCCTGAAATCTGCTGTTGTGCTTTACGTGCGTGAAATTGGGGTATATTTCGTTGCGTGAAATTTACACGGACATCGGGACTTTTGGGCTTATTTTCGAACTTTGACAACGTTGAATATAATTTGTTTTCGGGAGGAAGGGCACGGCGGCAATGATGAGAAAAGGGCACGGCAATCATTGCCGTGAAAAATTGGTTTTTTGAAGGGCATTGCGGCAATCGGTAGGGGCAACGACGGCAATTGCCGTCGTTGCCGTCGTGAAGTATCAGGGCTGCCTTTTCGTGTACGGTTAGCAGCGCTATGAAATAGAATTTGCGAAGTAAGCACAAAATCGGCCGCTAAGCAGAGCTATGAAATTGGGCCCTGGTGATGTTTTTAGAGACACCATCATACAGCTACAAGTTGTTGTGGTTTTGAACAGAATCTGTGCTATGAAATCACGGGTTCGTCTCTGCCCCGTTGAGAGAGATTTATGTACAGTGTTTCTACAAACCTCATCAGAATGATAGACATGTTATAAATGAACATGAATTCTGTCGAGTACATCATGTAAATAATCTCTCAAGTTGAGATTTCTACTCAAAAATTATTTACCATTTATCTATAAGTGGGACTTCACAAAATGCTTTTTGTTTTGTGTTTTTCATTTTGCAGCAAAAGTTTTTCAAGAAATGAAACAGTCTCTACCATACAAAGTAAGTTTTCGATCATTTTATTGCACCAGTTTTGTTAATAACAATATGGTCATCCGTGTTTACTCTTTTTTATTCTGAGCATTTGGCATAAAACAAGCAGGTTTAACTGAGTTTAAATAATGTTAGCAGGAACCCATAATGTTATTAGTTAACAAACAAGCGCAAGTAAAATACCGTACGGACAATTATATTGCTGTGTCCCATATCCAATTAGCTTGTGATAACAAATTTATCTTCAAATAAACTTCAAGTGCATCTTGGTGCATCTCGGTGTCGGACCAGCTGTACGTTTATGTAAGCTTAATACAGCGCAATACACAGGGTTAGAACAGTGCAATACCTAGGATGTGATATGGGCTGTTCGACAAAGATTTATATCACTTTTCTTGTTGCTGTGGGTCGACCAATTCTTAATCAAGTATTTAAGTTTGCTTGAGGATAAGTTCATACATGAAATTCAAATAAAACAAAATTCAATTTGTTATTTTTTTATTTTTGTAAATTTAATTTTGTCTTCAGCCAAGTGCTCTACACTGGGATGCAGCTCATAAGACCAACACTGAGCAGTGCTACTGCTACTGTGGAGGACCTGGGGAGTAAGTATTAATGATGTTTCAATTTCATAATCAATCAATTCTAATCAATAATCAATGTGAACTAAGTTTCTCTAACCTTATTTCTGTACTTTTAATTGTACAATTGATAAAAATAACACAGTCGCTTTCACAAATGGTTTCCTTGTTTGGTGTAGGTGGTACTTAAAGATGCTGAGGTGTTGCAGATGTCTACAGTGGTTTCACGAGGGTAAGAACTCAAAAAATGTCTTCACTCTTTAGGGCCCAATTTCATAGAGCTGCTTAAGTTAAGCACAAAAGGAGCTAAGCACAACAAAATTATGCTTACCAGAATAAGGTTACCAGCCAAAATATCTTGTCACACTTGCAATGAGTACATGAAGTAAGAATTAAGACAATTTCTTCACTCTTTAGGGACCAATTTCACAGGGCTTTTAAAGCACAACAAGTACCTAAGCACAACAAATTTATGATCAGATTTCAAACTGCCATTTGGCTGTCTAGTTGCCTGAACATCTGACGCAGTCTTCGAGGCTTGTTAATAATGCCAGAGATCGGCTTCAAAAACCAGCGTGTAGTTTGACCTTTGACCTCACATAGAGATCCGCACAAATGCCTACACCACCAACTACCAAGCAAGTACCATATTCACTATGCATGTAGTATAATATACATAATACCACACACGTGCGGACGACCGAAAGTAAGCTTTCCATATCTGTGTTTTGATTGGCCAACCGAGGTGACCTCAGACCAATCAAAACAAACCCAGCTACGGTAGCTTTTAGTCACTGCATTTATCCAATAATACCATTGTATCCAATGGAATCACTGGATCTAAAGAGCAGGTACCTGTCTTTATCCTAGTGGATAAAGACAGGGGCCCAGTCTAGTTGCTTGTTTGATTTGGGGGAAATGGCCACGGAGAACTCAAGAAGGAGCCCCTGTCTGTGCACCAAAATGTAAGTTTTCTTATAACTTGTGATCTTGGCTCTAACTTTTTACTGTTATTCATTTTGTTATTTCTATTTATGGATTTGATTGCAGCTTGTGTACAGTGTCTTGAGATGCCTATGCTGTATGGAGATGGGTAAGATATTATTACACTTATTTTATGAAACTGTTGTTGTTCAAATTCTCAGGTTGACCTTTTTAAAAAAGGGAGCTGTTCCATTTTGAAGTTTGTGTTTCCAAATAATCATACACTTTTTTTTTCTTTCTTTTTTTTTCTTCAATGAACCTAATTCTGTTATTTTCTTTTTTCTGTAGGTTTTATATCTTTGTTTGTTCAGTGTGCAATTCAGGGCCGGAGTATTTAAAAAGATTAGCTTTAAAATGGCAAGATCTTGCCCAGCTTGTTCTATACAACTTAACTCTACTACATCGGAAGAAGTACTACGACTTTGAAGAAGAAATTATGCCCTATTTGACTGAGCAGTGGTACAATCTACAAGTCTCACATGTAAGTATACTGTGAATTTCAGTACACGCTTTAGAGAATCTTCACAAAACGCCTTAACATTTAGTACAATTTTGTCACTGAAAATGTCAGTCAGAAATAACATAAAACAGAAAATTTAGTTTTGTGTTTAGAAATTGGGATACTTTGTTAACATACTACATTGGGAAATTTTATATCAGGATATGACCTTTACTTTGACCTCTTTGGGTGATCAGAAGTAGGCCAAAGCTTGCAGCATCTACTTTCTTGTTTATAACCATTATCAATTATATAAGTGTGACCTATTTACTTGTGTGATGTTTTTCCCTAGCTTGGTGCTACAACAAGATCTGAAAAGCAAGAGCCTCTTCTTGAAGCATTACACAGCTCAAAAGTGAAGTAAGAGAAATCTATAAAATAACCTGTAATATTCTCAAGAGTTGTCAACCACCTGGGGTGGATTTCACAAAGGTAGTCTTAACTTAGGACTAGTCCTAGGCAATGCTAAGAATCAAGAGTTGTCAACCACCTGGGGTGGATTTCACAAAGGTAGTCTTAACTTAGGACTAGTCCTAGGCAATGCTAAGAGATAGGGCCAGTCCTAAGTAAGGACCAGTAACCCATCCTAACTTAGGACCAGTCCTATCTCTTAGCATTGCCTAGGACTACCTTTGTGAAATCCACCCCTGTTCTTTTTTAGAACCAAACCTACTCAAAAGATATTTACACATAGTGCTTTCGCAAACTTCACCTAAAGAAAACATTTTCTCCTTTTACCCTGTTTTTTAATTTGACTGTAAAATCTTGTGTGATTTCAATACAATACCTGGATTCACTTGAACTAGATTTGCATGCGGCAAAGAAGTGAAGAAGAAACAAAACATCTGGGGACTAAGGATAAGAAAGCCTCCAGCTCCACCGACAATCATCCTACCTGCCATTGGTCAGATCACGGATGATGTCATGAATGACCTCAAGATGACAGGTCGGAAGGTCGTGACCTTTGTGCCTTTTGAAAGGTATGTTTGAAACTGTTTTTGAAAATCATCCTAATGTAGATTTTGAAAACGTTTTTTTTTTTTAAATCATCCCCATGCAGCGTTTTCGTTGACTGATCCAAACTTTTTCTAAGAACTACGTTACAACTATAATAGATGTTAAATTTGCATCGGGGATAAAGAATATTAATTTTGTTTTTTTACCCATACACCGATGTGTGTTGGCACTGTATACTCAGTACTTCCCAGAGTCCTGTGAAAAAATATCATAGGCATATTATGTTACAACTTAAAAAGCTTTTTTTCCTATTTTTTTTTCTATATTTGTTCCATAAGCACCAAAGAACATACAAATACAAAAAATCACAGCAAAAGCATCCAACGAAATTAAAGCTTCTTCTACTGTTTCCTTTAGCAACTCACCGGTTCCTCTGAAACCCACTAAGAGGGAGAGGAAGAACGTGGCTGAATCTCCAGCAGAACTTGAAAGAAGGAGTAAGACTGCCAGGAAGATGCTAGAGAATGCCATCAGAACGGTAAATAGTTCTTTTGATTCCTAAGTTTTTATCCCCCCTCTTGTCCAGGGGTGTGATTTCCTCGTTTTTAAACCACATGGAACACCCAGAGTGCAGAGAGGCTTTTTAAACCAAAGATCACATCCTGGTTCCTTATCAGTTTTGTCTCACAAATTCTCTGGTAAATATGCGCAAAAAAGTGTGACATGCAACGAAGAGAAATTTTATCTGACTTCAGACTTTTTAAAGGGTAAGTATACAGTTAGTAATGACTCTGAAAATAAATAGCAATAAAAACATTTCACTTGGAAGTATTATGGCTAGTAAAAAAAAAACACTTTGTATCTCCAAAAATTTCTCTTTAAAAAGCTTTACCACGCAATGGTTCTCAGATCGTATATTGCTATTAGGGGTTATTATTTCTGCGTGGACTTTCGGCGATATCTCAAAAGACGACCACCTTTTCAAATGAACTTTTCAGTTAGTTTTATAGTCCACACATACATTTACATAGGATTACAACAATCAAACGGTTCCAAAAACCGAAGGAATACTTTGCCTAAGTCACCCGGGTGAGGAGTAATCAGCTGTTGTTTTTTTTGACTCAAGATAAAAAAAAGAAACTCTGCTCTTTGATTTATAATAATAATAAGAATGGACACTTTATAAAGCGCCGGTATCCACCGCAAGCAGCGCTCATGGCGCTACTCTACAAAAGAACAACAAGCAATGAAAGTAGCAAAAAACAAAATAAGAAAAAGCTTCTCTATGAAAATGAGTTTTTAAACTGTTCTTGAATGTGTTGAGTGATTTATACACCTCTAGTACACTGTTCCTAAGTCTGTGAAATCGAAACCCCCGTTATCAAAACTTGGAATGCCATCATTCCATCATATCTTCTCAACTGTTTAGACTTGATTCTGGTTTCTGACTTTTTTTTCTTTTCGGCAATGATACTCGCCCCTGGATGTGCAATGTTGTTCCACTTGAGCAAATCATGTGTGATAAAAAAAAGATAAAAATTAGTTTCTGAGTACTGAGTATGCTTCAGTCACTCTTCATCGTCATTCGTCGTTGACTGATACAAGGATTTCCACAAAGGTAAAACTGTTTAAAACATGCTTTATAAGAATTGCTTCTTATATAGCGTTTATATCCGTCACTCGGTGATGCTCAAGGCGCTTTAACATTCAATATTTTCATGCAAGACTGCGTTTGAAATATGAGACCTACTACTTTTACATAGGGCCATGTAATGGTTTACAAGTTGCTGTGGTGCAATATGCTGCCAATCAAACCAGTGGACTGCCAACTATGGGTTTATGTGCTTGTATGTTGTTTTTGTTGTTGTCGTCGTTGTTGATTTTGTTGTTTTGTAATCCTGTTGATTTTGTATGTAACTTATAACAGGGGAGTCGGCAGTCTTCATTCAGCCTCAACCAGTCCTACGTCAGCTACTCTGGAACTAGCATGCCGCTAACTGACCTCACCCCAGTATCAGAGGGCCAGTCTGTCCTGGACACCATCCGGCCATTTGAGACAGTTTATACCAACAGCACTGGCGTGCCGATTCCAATAAGCTTCAGCCAGCACTCTTCAATATCAGGGGATACCGGGTCGGATTATTCTGCGGCGACGATCCCGATGGGAGCCAGCAGTGGAGGGGAAAGCGGAGATGGAATGAAGAGGCATAGAAAACACGGGAGCTGGAAACGGAAGAGAAAACACCAAACCGGCGAGAAAGGGGATGGACCCCAAAGCCCCAAGACCAAAGAGACAAAAACTGCTAAGACCGAGGACACTGGGAAACTCTTGACGCGTCTGAATGGAGCAGTGTCCATGTCGGAGCTTAAGAGGTCACTGTCAACTTACCACGGTGCAGAGGGACGGCTGGCATGTGGGGAGAACTACCAAGTCTTGGGGAAGAGAGTTACGTCAGATGGCAAGGTGCAGTATCTTGTTCAGTGGGAGGGAGTAACACCTTGAGAAACTCCTTCAAGGGAACACAAACCTGTATGCAAAACAATTATTGGAGTTCACCCTGAGAATAACTTTGGTTTACAGATTGTTTGTTGAAAATTCTGCGTTTTATTACAGTTGAACTGTAGGGCACAAGTCACAATGTCGACAAATCACTTGTCGTAAACCTCTTTCAGGCCTGATACTTCACAGAGGCAATGAAGGTGATTGTCGTTATGCAAAAAAAAAAAAACGGAGTTCACCCCGAGAACAGTTTACAAGTTTCTTGTTGACTATTCAGCATTTTATTACAGTTCAAGATTACTACAGATTGGGGAAATTGATCAGAAATGTAGAACGAGGTGGCACAAATCACAATGTCGTCAAATCACTTGCTGTAAACCTCTTCACCATGGACGCAATGAAGGTGATTGCCTCCATGCCCCTTGAAATGCTCCAGTAGAAGTTTTACAATTTTCTCATAGGGTGCCCTTTTCAGGGAGAAAATGCCTCGGTGCCCTTTCCCTTTCAAAAACGAAGCATAAAGGCTTGCTTTTTGCATTTTTTGGTCTGACCCATCTAACCCATCTGTGAAGGTTCTACCATTTCAAAAAGGATGAAACACCCTCGTGCTCTATGTTCCAACTGCAAGAATTATTTATATTATGTTGTTACATCATACGTCTGTTTAGTATGAATTTGACTTATCAATGATACACTGTACACACTTAAAAATTTGCTTTTGTGTTGTTTTCTTTCTCTTTTCAAAATGGATATTTTGTCTCAGGATGTTCGGTGCCAATCGTTTCCATGATACAAATCCTTTTGGAAACGTTCTTTAAGCATTCTTTAAACTTGATACTATGTTGTGTCAGTGCAACAGTATCGTCCTATTGCCTAAAATATAATTTACGTTTCATGTGAGTTTGCCAGTGCCCAAACCCTCTCTTAAATAAATGCCTCAATGTATGCACAAAACCTCAGGTGCTGAGATACGATGTTGCACTGTTGGGACACCGAACACTTCATTTGTTTTGTTAATAATCTGACTGTTTTTGTATTCATAAATAAATTTCCCTATTACTGCTGTAAAACAGACAATCTTGACCAAGAAATTTGCTTAATAGCAGAGAACCAAAGAAAATACAATCTATGGCATTTCTCACTGCCGATTTGGATAGGCTCATTTTGCTTGCATCAAACAACATTCAAAAGGAAGGGCATTACTATATTTCAAAAACTTGTCAATAGTTTTTTTGAATATCCATCCACAAGAACACAACACATTGATATTTATCTATGCACTTTATATTGTAATTTACTACATAGTTTTAAAGTGATCAGTGGCCAGGTTGAAATATTTTGTCAAATTCAAGCATGTTTTTAATCAAATCTGAATTGTTTGTTGGTTTGGGTTTTTTCCTCCAGAAATCTGTGAAGTTGCTATTAATTAGCTTGAAAAAAGGTTTAATAAAGCATGGTCCGTCCCTGTTTTAAAATGAAATTTTTTTTTTTTTTTTGTGGCTCAAACATCAAGCTGGGGTCTTATGTGGCCTAAATAGTACTCGTTGGGTTTAAAGGCCATTCAAATTATATGCAAAATCTTGGCAATTTTTTCGTTACGAAGGTGTAACTTGCAAAATGGAGGAGATGGCAATTAAAACTCTTTATGTTTTTTTTACACTTTCACATTTTACAACTTCTCCTGAAGAGTGAACCTAAAATGTAATGAAAAGCAAAAACTAAAATGTTGTGTCCTTGGAAACGCCTGAGATTCCACATGTTATTTTTAGGTTTGATAATTAATGTATGCCCCCTGATTTTGTTTACAATGTCCAATTATATTTATTTGTTATTCCATTCCATTTATTGTGATCAAACCATGGAGGGAAGAATTCATTTCGAATTATGTGAGCAGGGATGACATATTTCAGACTTTTATCTGAATTCAGACTTCTTAAAGTCTGCCTGGTGAAACAAAAATTCAAAATTAATTTATAAGTCCTGCTCTCTGATCTACCTCTCTAGCACTAAGAATACCTCAATAAAAAGCTCCTTGTAATCTATAACTCTACGGGTTATCAAAAGGTTGAACTGCCATTATTTGAATGAACCTCTTACGATCTGAATCCGAGATTCATACTTTTTAGTCAGCAGTGGTCCTCACCCCTGGTAACAAAAATATGTACAATCTCTATAATATATGCACTGGTGCAGGCAATTAATTTTGTTAATTTGTTTCATAACTTCTCCCTTCTGACCATTGTTGTATTTTTATGTTGTCAGTTTTATAATTGCAGCAGCATGTTATATTAAAGGCACTGGACACCTTTGGTAATTGTCAAAGACCAGTATTCTCAATTGATGTATTCCAACAAATGCATAAAATGACAAATCTTTGAAAATTTGACTAAACTGGTCATCAAAGTTGCAAGAGAACAATGAACAAAAAAAACCCACCCTTGTTGCACAGATTTGTGTGTTTTCAGATGCCTTAATTAAGGGATAATTACTATTAACTTAAAAAATATTAACTTAAAAACTGACTTGGTAACGAGCATTGGAGAGCTGTTGATAGTAAAATCCATTGTGGGAAACGACTCCCTCTGAAGTAATGTAGTTTTTGACTAAAATAATAAAAGACTTCTACCTAGAAGTCTTTATTCTTATCTGAAAGCACACCAATTCGTCCAACAAGGGTGTTTTTTCTTTCATCATTTTCTCGCAACTTCGATGACCAATTGAGCCCAAATTTTCACAGGCTTGTTACTTTATGGTTATGATGGGATACACCAAGTGAGAAGACTGGTCTTTGACAATTACCAAACGTGTACCTTCCCCTTAAGTCTTTTAAGATTTGAGTGAGACACCGCCTCTCTCTCAAAAAGGGAGCCGTTTCTCACAATGGTTTAAACTTTCAACAGCTCTCCATTGCTCTTTACCAGTAAGTTGTTACGCCAACAATAAATCGCCAACAATAAATAGTAACTACCAACAGTGTCCAGTGCCTTTAAAAAATTGATCTGCAACAAGTCGATTCTCATTGCATTTTTAAACTCAATGGACCAAACAGGCATGAAATAAATAGGCAGGTCCCCTTTCGCGAAGTACCACATATCACACAAATTACAACCCAGTATAAGGGGATTCTGACCAAGTATTATGCATTCCGGTTCCTTTAAGAAAAAAGACATCTTTTTACGTTACGCCCAAACATTTTTTTGTACATTTGTATAATCTGTTATTTTTTATGAATAGTGTTCGATTGGTGATGGTCAAACTTTACTTCAACATTTCTGATATTAGTATATAAAATTGTTCTTTAATTGTTTTTCTGTTTAAAAGGACAAAATACACTGTAATATTGTAATATAAGAATGAGAAGAAAAATCATACATTAAAAGAAATGTGCATTACAGATCTATGTCGTAAATCACCTTTTATACAGTCATTATGAATTAAAACTGGCACTTGCCTTTGACTACTATTTCTAAGTCCATAGACTTGACTCAAGTCCCAATCCCGTGCCATCGCCAGAAAACTTGATTTGTGATGCTATGCTCCGTACTGTTTGCTAGCAGTGTAGATGGCGCGAAATGCTTAGGGACCTCTCACACGAGAACGGGACTTGAATCAAGTCTAACTACAGTCCCAGACTTCCGGATTATTTAAAAACAAAAGTACTGTTGTTATAATAGTCTTGCATTGCGGTACTCAATGCGCATTCAGCAGCCACTGCCAGAAACTCCAGGGCTAAACTTCAAAAAGCTGTTAATCATGAAAAAAAAATGCTTAGAAAAGGTCTTAGCTTGGCAAAAATACCAGTACTAAAAGTATTAAAATACCAGGGGTCGATTTCACAAGCAGTTGGGACTAGTCTTACCTCGAGTTAGGACGAGTTACTCGTCCTAACTTAGGACTAGCCTTACGTTATAAATATCTCCTAGGACAAGTCCTAAGCTAGGACTAGTCCTAACTTTGTATGAATCGACCCAGTACTGGTAAATACGTTGTATATGCTAATATAATAATCGTCTCCTGAGACGAAAGAAAAATTATTTCCGTGACATTGTTTTACTCATTTCTTAAAAAACTACAGCACCTCAGTAAGTAATTAAGGGGAACTTTTCTACAATCTTTATCTTAAAACTGTGCAAGAGTAATGTAAATCTGTGGATAGTGTAATAATGTCCTATAACAAAAAGAACCCAGATCCCTTTAAACTATATAAACAAAAAGCCAATTAACTTGCCGCTAAATATAAAACAACTCCAAACAGAAATAGTAATTTCATTAAATCCTTTTATAATCTAGTGTCCATTGTTCAATGACTTGTGCTATGTTGTACTTGCGCATTGCCCGCGGCATAATTTATGCAAGAAGATTGTGTTTTTGTGATGACACAGCTCCATCTGTCAGCTAATTCAGGGAAGAAAAAAAACTTTATGTGAACATCGTGACACGCAGCCTAAAGGGAGGTTTAGTAATCACCCTCAAAATGAATGGCAACATAATTTTAAGAGTGATTACCAAGTGCAGCATTCCCTACACAAAACAGTTACAAGAATTGTTTTTTGCGGGGGGGGGGGTGGTTCCAACCTAACCCTCCGTGTTTTCAAATTTTGTAACAATACAGCCTATACATACTTCGACGAATAAACGAATCAAGTGTGTGAATGTGTTACCGAACAGCTGGTTTTGTGGCTTATGTTAAATAGTTGACAGCTATGGCTGCGAGTTTGGCTACGGCTACGATTATAGATAACATATCTACCAATGAACATAACAAATGCCTACATTTTTCGTCGTTGTTTCGTACCATCCAGGTAAACTCAGCCTAGATTGATATATGGGCACAGTGACCGAATCAGTGTCGGCATTTTAAAGTCAGCCTTTGAAATAGTGCACAACTCTGAGGATGTACAAAAGAGGACACAATGGTCGCACAGAAATTCCATTGGTCTTTCTTCAGTGGCCTCTCAAATAAATGAGCTTGATATTAACAATAATCTTTACACAGCATTTACAAATGCGCACTAAATCTGGTGTAAAACCATTCAAAGGCGCCGGAAAGCAAGTGTGAACAGGTGTGTCTTGAGTTGCTACTGAGAGGTGGAGATGTTACGTATTTCCCTGAGGTTTTCAGGGAGTGAATTCCAGAGCCTGGGTGCTGTAATGGAAAAAACCTTGTCACCGTAGCTGGCTAGACGAGATCGGGGAACAAGGAGCATGTTGCTTGGTCTGTCAACCGGTTTTAAATGGAGTGAAGGATATTGCCGCGTATAGTCTACTCTATGAACGGACTGAGAGAAATAAGTATACAAATTTGTGTGTTTTGTATCGGAGCGAGCGTGGAATTGTTAATATACAGAGAAACACTTGAAACATAACACAACGGTGTCAGAAGAATCCCTTAATGGTACACTCATGTCAGCATGTTATCAAATAAAAATTATTTTGTAATGGAAAAAAATGATCTTTGTTAAGAATAACAATTTTTTTTGTATTGCTATGTACCAACTAAATGCCTTGTATAATCATCAAACTTCCTGTTTTTGCAATTTGCCATTTCTCTCTTAGTATCGTTCTATAAGTAGTTGGTTTTACCAGTAGTTTGTGTAGCTTTGTACATTGAAGAAACTTGAATAAATTCCCCCCCCCCCCCAGGGGGAAAAAAAAAAATAAACAAGTTTGGGAAATGGCACTTCTGAAACGGAGCTCTCATATCGTACTCAAAAGTTTTCAGAAGATCTTCCCCACAAACAGGCAGTTTTGAGGGTACCGACTTAGGGCGGCACAATGCGTCACACTCCTGTTGAGCTTTACCGACTGTACAGTGCGTTATTCCAATGGTGATGGTGTACATTAATGTTTTCAAAATCATATAGGGTTTTTACAGTGCGTAAACTCAATGAGAGTTTTGAATATTGCCTGACGGACAGCATCCATTGAATACGTGTCTTACTTCCATGTTGTCATGGTGACCTACTGTGAAAACGACGAATCGTGGATCTCTCGGATGTGCTTCAATTGGAGCTTTGAGAACAAAACGAAAGAGAGACCCAACATCGAAGCAGGCTTTACGCAACCTCCGTGCGAAACAAAAAAGGTTCAAGTCAACAGTTTGTAATAGCGACTGATAACCCGCGTGATGTATAACAACCTCGCTCACTTTCTTGACAGCCTCCAAGATGGAACAGGCAAGTGCTCCGATCCTCATCTTTCGAACGATTTTCATCACAGTAGACGTCTTCTCGACGGTATTGGGCAACATGATGTCCGTGATAATCATCCACAGATCCCATGGGTTCTCAGAAAGTACCAAAGTCCTCATGACCTCCCTCTGTACGGCAGATTTAGGGGTTGGGCTTACCCTCGCTACCTCCATCATCTCATCAGGGTTGGATAGGTGGATTTTTGGCGAAGCCTGGTGTAAAATCACAGCCGGGTTACTGGCTCTTTGCTTGAGTATGTCAGTGATTTCCCTATTAGGGGTAAGCGTGGACCGCCTGGTTGCGATACGCTGGCCGCTGAGACACCCAGCCTTGATAACGGAGCGAAGAGTTCAAGTGACATGCGTCGCGTTGTGGGTAATCAGCGTAGCATTTGCCGCTGGGATTGTTCTGGTGGCGAACGAAGATACAAATATCTATTTACCAGTGGCGACAGTATGCTTTATGGGTTATACACAAGATACCGCATTCGTTGGAATGGAGATATTTTACACATTGGTGCTATGTGTGGTTCCATTGGGTACAATTGTGACGATTTATACCACACTGCTACACATCAGCACCAAGCACCAACGGCGATTGCGTAATCTCAACCTCCCACGGGACCACCGAGATGAAAGTGCCGGCCAGGAACCCACAAGTTCGGGTAGTAGAGTCACCACTGCTACCACAGAGAGCAGCAGAGACGGAGGTGCCACTTCGATGAGGAAAACCATCACCAAGAACAGAAAAGCCCTCAAAATGTTCCTGGTTGTTACCCTCGGTTTCTCACTGTGCTGGATGCCTCACTTTGTCGTGAGACTTTACGGTACCTCAACTGGAGGAGATATACCCCGTTGGTTGAAGTTCGTATACGTGTGGTTACCAATGTCTAATAGTTTCTGGAATGTCATTATCTACACCTTGATGAATGGTTCCTTTAGGATGGAGATGTTGAAGTTACTACGAAAAGTTGGGTGCTGTGGTGGGCAACGGGTGATACCTCAAACCGAGGAGCTATAAAGCTCATAATGCTCAAACTATCAAGTCTACGGCCGCCGTACAACCGGAGTACAACAATACTGCTATAGACCGTTATCACGGTGCAGCCATGTTGAATTATCCCATTGATATCAATGTTACCAAACCGAGGCTGAATGAATAACTAGTCTGGTTCCTAATTGCACGGTGATTATTAGCCTGTATTATTATTATTCGATACGAAGAACATGACAAAGACGGAGACAGCATGATAAAGTTCTGTGGACAAACCAAGCTTGCCACAAACCCCTCGGATGTCACCCGCCCAGAGCAGATGGTGCCGTCATTGCCGATGTCGGGCAAACAATCATGTTCAGCAGGATGGGTTTGATGTAAGTCCAGCCTGTGAGTGTGGAGCTGGGGCCGATTTCACAAAGCAATAAAATTCATCGCAAGACAAATTTTCAGTATCACCATAGAGATTTGTATTGTGACATCACACTTTACTTAGCAACTACGATTGATTTGAAGTTACGATCAATTTGAGACCTTTGTGAAATCGGCCCCCCCTCATAACAGTTGCCGACATCACCAGTGACTGCATTTATAACAGTTGCCCTGGTGAGCAGTCCCCAAAGATTGTACCATCTTATCGTATAGCCTATAATATCTGAGACGTAGTATAATATATCATCTTGTATGTACTTTATGTTGCAATTACTCTGTGGACAACCCTTTGTTATTTGTTATGACAATGTTATTTGTCAACACTGTAAATAGCACTGTGTGGACGTTTATATGTAAATCAAGATAGTGTTTCAAGTCCCTATTTAATCCAGACGGCATATTTTGGTTTCAGCATTAAAACACACACGCACATACGCACAAAGTAATCCGAAGATACTTTTAGAGTAAAAAGCTGGGTCAGACACTGCTCTAGAATTGCAAAGGTGTGGGTTCGAATCCCACTGTTGAGTTTGAAAATAAATGTGATTTTGAGTTAAAGAATTTAATTGCATCACGGCAATTTGTCGCATTCATTATTACTTTATTCATTCATTCATTTATTCATTTACTTCTTGACTTGAAACAAATTTTTCGATATTTTCAAAATAATATGGGAATGACAATCTTTACCAACAAACCCAAGTATCATTTGCCATGTTTTTGCAACCTTTCCATCTAGTGCGCTTACAGTTGAAAGTTTCGTCACTACGATGTTGGAGAGTAAATTGGTATCCTTGAATTCGCGCGTATTGGAACTTCAAGAAACCCGGTGAGTCTGTGTACGATGGGAACGACGCTCAACGTCGTTCCCATGGACGTGTATATACAAGCAATTTCACATGACATGCCTTTCTCCACTGTATGCTCCCTTCTATGCTGAGGGTTAGGACCTTGTCCACGAGGCAAATTTTTCAGGCAACTTTGAGGTAACCAACTACAGGACCACTTTAGTAGCACAATCCACATGAGTCATTTTTCAAACAGTGTCTTACGATTCCTAAGAGAACAATGTGTAAATATTCAAAATGTGAATGCACTTTCTTCTTGGAGAGTTTCTGAAACTGGTTGCCTGGTGCATATTGTCCCTTGGGACATGGGCCTTAGTGACGAGATTGAATGATACAGCACGTTGACCACGCAACTATATTGGTTTATATGTTATAATGTTCAAAAGTAATGATGAAGTTGTTATAGCTAAAACACAAAACGTGCTTTAAGCCTTTAAACGAATTTGTTCATTTTTTAAAGAAACATTTCATTCTGGCTTATTAATAAGTTCACGAGCAACAACAAAACACCAAAAACTTCGGAAAACACAGGCATGTTAAAAAGAAACAATCAATGGGTAAATGTTAACAAATTAAATATTTAATGGCTTTCATGTATAATATTATGATCGACCTAAATTCGATTGAGTTTTTTTACTTCATTTATTGTACACGTTTCTGTGAGTACAATCCATAAAGCCAGTGGGATTATAATAATATGCGTAAAAAATATTAAGCAAACGTGGAGCAGAAAACCAGTCACAGACGTTTGTGTGGTAGTGTGATAGGACTACATAATTTTGCCTGGTAACCTTCCTTTGGAAGCAAGTTTGTTTTGTGCTGCTCCTTGTGTGCTTAAGCAGCGCTATGAAATAAGTCAGGCGTCAGAAAACACCGCTTAAATCGATTGCCACAATCAAAATAAGCTCGACGATGCACAAACAAAATTTTCTTTTTCGATTGAGGTCGGTTGTTTTTACGCGAAGATTTTATTTTACATAGTGGAGGAAAGCTAATTTACTAAGGCGAACGCAATAATTGCACAGTGTGTATTACATTACAATACGCCTTGTTTTAAGCAGATTGCCAGGGTCTAACTTTCAGAAGACGTTTGTGGCGGGGGAGGGGGGGGGGGCTGCCAATGCAAATGTGCCTTTATCTTTTAAAAAACGACGGGGATAGAGGAGATACCTAATGTAGTTTCCCTTAAAGGCAGTGGACACTATTGGTAACCTACTCAGAATAATTACTAGCATAAAAACTTACTTGTAATGAGTAATGGGGAAAGGGGTGATAGTATTGTGAGAAACGGCTCCCTCTGAGGAAACGTAGTTTTCAAGAAAGAAGTAATTTTCCACCAATTTGATTTCGAGACCTCAGAGTTAGAATTTGAGGCCATGAAGTCAAGGTTCTGAAAGCACACAACTTTGTGTGACAAGAGTGTTTTTTTCTATAAATTATCTCGCAACTTCAACCACCAATTGAGCTCAAATTTTCACGGGTTTGTTATTTTATGTACATGTTGAGATACACCAAGTGAGAAGACCGGTCTTTGACAATTACCAATAGTGTCCAGTGTCTTTAATAAGGTAGGGTCATACGAAAATGTGTAATTTCTATCCGATTTAGGCAAAGAGAGAAAGACTTTCGATCGAGTCATCGGGCGACGCATACGGGCAGCGATGCCGCACCACGTGCTTGACGGACCTGTCCAGAAAGTCGAAGTAGTTCACGTTGAGTCTCGCAGCCAACTTGCGACCGAGTTTCTCCAGTTTGTGTCTTCGGATGGTTGATGACGTCAGGACCTGCTCCTCGAGGTGGAAGCCGTTAAGGACAACAGTGTAGTAGGTGTCGCCTGTTCCTGATGACCCGTTGGGGAAGAAGGAGAGGCAGAGATTGTGATAAGTTATCTCGACAACAAATACTCATTCCCCTAAAGTGCACCTTAATCTTTTTCTTTTGGCACCTTATCCACATGGCTGCTGACGTCACTTTCCCACCATCCCAGTTTAGCCCAAACGGGGCTGTAAAGAGATTAACTAACCAAGAACCAAGAACAGTTACTATGGAACACAAAAGTCATCAACGCTCTAATAAGAGCCAAACGAAAAGAAAAGGTGGTGAAGAAAGTTCAGTTTTAGATAGGGGGCAACAGAAATTTACTCCAGGGAAACCCACGCAGTCAAGTAGGGACTAAAAACCCAATCCAGATGTGCCCCAGGTGGCAGTCAAGGGTCCCAGAGGTGGAAGGCGATGCAAGACACCAACGTGACCACCCTACATTGAGCACTTTGTGTTGTTGTTGCTTTAAAAATCTAAGATGTTGATCACTCACCACTCTTCTGCCCAACAAGCCTGATATAGACATTGTGAATATGCCCTCTGTACATCAGTCTGCTTCCAACATGGAACTCATACTCGTGTCTCGCCGTGTCAATCACAATCCTCCTCAGATCAGAGTACACGAAAGTGGTGTAGAAGAAGACCATAATCGCCATGATGAAGTAAGTCAGAGATTGATCCGGAGGATTTGTTGCGTAGTAACCGACTGTCGAGATGGAGGTTACGAGGAGGCCGAATAGCGAGATCCAAAGCCAGGGCGACCGGAGTGTCACCTCGAAATGATCGGGGGAAGTTTCCGTGAATGGATGGATGGGGTTAGCCTCCAGCTTGGCTTTGAAGACTTCCTCTGGTGTGGTCCAGAAGTTCATGTCCCATGTGCCAAAGATACCAACGTGAGATTTCGACATTTTTGTTGGTTGAATGTTCGACTTGGTAGCCGAGATACCACTTGTGATGGACGCCTTTTTTTCTCAAGAACTATTCGCACCACCGAATGCGCTGACTGACAAATAGTTATTTGAGTAAAATTTGAAATATTACAGATTTTCGATTAAAAGCTAGAACTCATCTTTATTTTGTGAGGTATGCGGTTGTGGTATGGCCGCGCCGGCCAGGACACACATTATTTTTGGCGCGGGCCCGATGTTCCATAAGTTGAACGCATTTAACCGCGCCAAGATGCAATACAAATGAGAATATTATCATAGTAAAAAAAAAAATATTTTGCGTTACGCGCAAAGCGCTGGTGGTACGCAGTGGCTAAGGTCAAGCGCTCATTTTTTACAGGGTCATTACTGATCGACCCTATCCTTTAAGGTATGCCAAAAAAAAAATACCTGCAAATATATGAATGACTATAGGCACACAATTTGCATTTTTTTTCCTCGTTTTTTTTTCTTCATATTAATATAGCGACTGACTTATCTGGCCTCAGTGACATCTCGCCGCGGCGACTTGCTTACTTTATTTGACAAAAAGAAGAAAATTAACTGACAAAGAGAACAAGTCTGTCTAAAACAGGGCTCGCAATGTTCCCTTCTAATCCATACAAAGTCTACGCTGAATCCAAATAAACCCTCCGACCAGTGCTCCTATACGAAGCCTAAATGAAAACACTTAAAACAAGTCCATGTCCATTAGTTTACACCAAGATTCGTGTAGTTTTTCATTGTCCTTTCCTTACTCACAGCAGTTTCTTGATCTTTGACCATCCTTTTTGTTCTCATATCTCATCCTCCTTGATCTAAAACAACGTCAAATATGTCAGAGTTTTCCAAGAGGACACGTTTCTATTTCAGAAAGAATCAATCAAATTGCAAATTTCCCACGGAGTCTATTCCTGTCAGCAAAGGACAAATTGATTTCCCGCTCAAACCACACGGCATTTTGTTGACAGTTCAATTTCTAAAGTCGATATCTTTTAAAAACAGGGGTGATTCCTTGTTCTAATCTCACAGCCTTTTTATTAGACTAATCTTACAATAGAGCCTATCGTTTTTATTTTGTATTTTGCCCGCTCTTGTTTTTTTTAGGACCAGCCTAAGTTTCTTTGTTTTCGCTTCTGTGTTCCCTTGTGTTAAGTCATTGGGTGTCTTATCCGAAGGACGTTTAATGTTATTTAGTGTAGGAATACCGTACTGTTAAAATTGTGTACAACATTTCTGTAAATTACGTCACATGCCCTGGTTCTATTGTAAAATTAAGTTGACAAATACAGATTTGAGTAAGCAACGGTGCCTGCCCCCCCCCCCAACCCTCTCAGCAGGATCGGCAAGCACTGAATACAGGACTAATCACACACCGGCATAACAAGAAAGTCAAACAATATCATATTCATTGGTTGTCACTACTCGTTCCATTGTAAAACGATCCCACTCTGTAATTTTCTAAATTGCCATCACGCTTCACTAATCCTAATAACCTTTCGAAAGCAGTAAAAAAAAAACTCTCTACAAAAAAACGTTTTCTAAAAAGTAAACTAAAGGACGTTTAATTAGTTCGTTTAACTGGATATTCATAAAATAGATAACAGCACCAACAAAAACATACAATTCAATCATTATTAAGATATTTTAATGAGTGATAATGAAATATGGTTTTTTAAAAAGGACATTGATCGTATTGTGCTCTTCAGAGGTAATGCAATCACTCTTAAAACGAATGGCAATAAAACATTTTGGTTAGAAGCCGACAGTAGCTTTCGATAAAATATAAGGTATTCAGAAGAAAAAAACAATTTCATTTCACAAACATTCCCAGGGGTGTCATTTTCATTCTTCCCGCGCGGCTCCGAATGGACCGATCCGGACTGTCAATCAAACTGTGCGCGTTCACCCATTTGACCAATCACAGCAATGATTGTGGTCGGACAAACTCGGTCATGCGTGCGCGTATATTTGGCACGCGCGGCAGAATCGTGCAGAATGTCATTGGGGTGCTTGTACACGTGTCTTGCTCACGTGCGCGGTGGACGGAGCTTAGTGGAAAGCCGGAACGGTCCATTGTTTACAATATTTTAAAAACGCGATCACCTTTTGCAACGACTACCTTCACAAGTCAAATTGTACACAATAATCTACTTTTTATATGATTTAAACAATCGAACGGTTCCATAATACCAAAGATACTTTGCCTTTCAGATACATCAACAAAGTCTACTATACGTTATTGGGAATTTTGTAAATAACGTAATTTAGTAAGCATTGTAAATAATCAATTACGAAACAAGTTTGGAAAACTTGTGTCACATTGGGCCTACAGGGTACAGTCCAACCAACAAGAATTGTTTTTTAGTATGAAGATCAAGAGTGGTAAAAAAAATTCAAAACTTTGTAATACAGGGTTTTTATTTGAAAGAATAGGAACTACCAACTGAACATTTACACTTTAATATTTATACGGCTCTGTTATATCCCACCTCATCTTAGACATTAGTAATGCACTATAAACAAAAATAATGTACACCCATAATTTTTTCTATACGGTTGAAAATGGTCAAATATTGTGCTCATAGGGCTGTTCATCTTCAAATCGGGGCGTTTTGGGTGAAATAAGCCCTAATTTAGTTGCAATATTTTCCTGAAGAGTGTAGCCTAGGGTAAATTTTACCAAGATTAAGCCTGTCCAGCAGTACTAGTTCATGTGTTTTGGGGTATTTTTTTTTTTTTTTTTTGGGGGGGGGGGTGAGCCTAAGCTCAAAAGCTTAACGACAACCTTCTAAAAGAAAACAAATTTATTTTAGTTGTGGGAAAGTATATTATTTGTGCTGGAGTATCGATAGCTTTTTAAATATGTTGCAAGTACTTTTTGAAATACGCATTAGTTGCTATACAGCCTACGGATGCTCTGTGCACTTGTGCCAGATGTGTCGGCTCCGACTTAAAAGAGACGTATTTGTCCAATAGAGGGCAGCATCGTCTCATAACAAAACTCTATGAAAACAACATGTGCTTGATAATTGCAATCTTGAATTTTTTGCGCTAGGGTAAATGGTAGAGCTAATTTACACATTGTGCACGATGTTTGTTAAGGTGACTCCCTAGTTATCGTGTCTTCATTATGTTTCTAGTATCGGAGTTTTGTTTTCGAACATGAAGGAATTGCCGTGCCTCTTAATTATGACAGTAGGCCCTAGCCCTACCGACCTTACAAAAACACAAAATTCTACCTCCATGCAAAAATGACCATGTTAAAATCCACAAGCATTATAATTTCTTATTTGTTTGATCGCGAAGTGCGAGCAGCAATGTTCAACACGTTTATTGTGAACTCGTCCAGGTACGTTACTAATTTATTAGTGTCATGAAGACACCCGGGAAAAACATCAATGATATTTTTCGAGGATATGGGCTGCGTCTATGGAAAACTAACAAACCAAAACCATTTTTGCAAAGTCTTGACTTACCACTCTGTCCAGCGCGGTGCTTCACACATGGTGCTTTCTTTCCACAACATTTAACAGCAAGAGCATTGCACAAGAGTTCGTCCATAATTATTTTGTCCGTCGTTTTATTATTAAAATGGATGCAGGTAACGTCCCAGGTGAAAGAAATACTTAGAATATAACTGTTTTAGAGAATGTGTTGTTGGCAGACGACATTGTGGAAAAGTTCTTGATTTTGAAAAGTGCGTTTTGGTCAACACGATTTGGGTAAAACTATTCCGAGGGTGTGGAGGGGCGGAGCTGTACACAACATTGTGTTCTTTTGAACAAAACAAAAGTAATTCTCTAACAACAAAGCCTATAATCTATGCATTTTTATACCAAATATGAATTGTGACTTTTATAACTCAAAATAATCTGATATTAAATGGTTATAGCTGTTTGGATGGGACTCAGATCACCCATTTCCTTAATGAACTAGTCCAACTTAAGAAAACGCAGTAACTAATTTGCATATGAATAGAGCGTACTTTCTCACGTGTTTCGAGAACTGGTTGGAACCGGTTTTCAGGAGTGGACAGCTTTTATGGACAAAATGAGAGATCAGTGTTAATTATATAGACAACACATTCTAGTACAATTTATTTCTTGGCCATCGACCCCATTATAAGAACAAACATATTATTTTAAAATAAAAAACCTGTAATAAATGAAAGTTAACCCATAAACAAAAATGTTCATGAAATACACTATTTTACGTAGGTGTTGTACACAATGCTAATACACAAATACATCTTAGATAACAGACACAAACAATGTCAATGGTTTCATTGAAATAAATTATCACACATACATGAGATGTAAGTTTTGTTTATGCATACAGAAAACAAATCATTACATTTTGGATAGACATTGCATGGTACATGTATGTAAGGTCTAATACATGACCAATAGGGACGGCTGTTAGATAATTCCTAAATGTACAAATACTTCTGATTGGTTTACACAAAAGAAAAAGTTTAAAAATGAGTAAGCCGAAACATGGGATTGGTGATGGACACAAAAATAGTTGTTTTGAAATGGACACCCAATCGTCAGTGTGGCTGTATGGTGTACTGATGTAGAATAGGCCTACCTACAAAATGAGATTTGACTTGACTAGGCCTACTCTTCCAAAATGTTACTCTCCCCTTGCAATATTATAGTGAACTAAAGGTTTTCCCAGCCAGTATAAACAAACACTCAATCAATTTAACACACCTGACCCATTCAATTTTTTTTTAAGTAAATGCTCTCTCATCAGTCAGAACAAGTATTTTGAGTTAAACAGTTTAGCATCCTATGATCAAATAAGACTGTTTGAATTCATTTGATCAAAATATTATCACATTTTGCTTGAAAGCCAACAGAAAGGCTGGTCAACCATTCAACTTTCATCAATTATGTGTATAAAGTATCCCAAAGCAAAGGGCACTTTAATGCTCATGAAATATTCCAAACCCCGGTGGCATTTCATGAATCAATCCCGAATCCCAGATTGAGCGACAGAAACCAAGATAGAAACCTGGAAATATTATTATTAAAAAGAAAAATATGATTGATATTTGATTGATTGATTTGGAAGAGAAAACAGTTTAAGAAACTCTTAATAATAAGAAGCTCCCACAATGACTGTTTGGCACTTACAACCCTGCTGGATTTAGTACTCTAAGCAGTGTCGTATGGCACTGTTAACCTACTGCGTTTTAGTACTTTCAGCAGTAACACGTATGGCACTTCAAATCAAGCTGCATTTAGTACTTTAAGAAGTTTCATTTGACACTTTTAACCAAGCTGCCATTAGTACTTGTGTCGTACATGACACTTCAAGCAAGGCTGTATGTTCTTTTACTTTTTGGCCAATTCCAACAAATTGCATTCAAAACTGACTGAAAAGCAAATGACACTTTAATGCAAATAAAAAATTCCAAACCATGCGGCATTTAGTGCTGCTGCAACCTGGAGAGGTCCCGTCAGGGAACTCTTAAAGGACCCTGAAGTTACTGAAGAAGGTCCCGCAAGTGGCTCACTGAGTCCAATGTCATGGAATTTCAGGCAATTAAATTATGTGCTGGCGGCCGGCTGATAAAAAAACTGTGCTCTTTGGTTTCCATGTCTATTGACAAACAAACAAAATAACGAGAAAAAAAAATTTATATTAGATGTCAAGTTAAGTTTTTATGATAAATGACACCAACATAATTATGTAGTACTTTCTTGAATTTAACATTCAATTATATAGACATAAATATGTAATAAATAGTATGTTAACTGCGATGGCTAGTTGCCATACAACTAAAGACAAAAACAACACAACTTTCAAACGCTTACAAAATAATAAACAGTCGATGAGAATAAATTAGGTTAATCAATAAAACAAGGGCCCAATCATGAGCTGCTTCAGCAGAAAATATTGATTGACTATGTTCTGCTAAGCAGAAACAGGCAGGATACCAATCACAAATTGTACATGGGGAATAGTATTTGGCCGGTAACCTTATTCTGGTAAGCATGATTTTGCACATTTTTGTTAGTATTTATCCCCAGAGACATGTTTTTTCATTCGATATTCCCTTAAAAATGTAACCTTCCTAAAATGACTAATGAATGGTGAAAAACTGATCTAACTTTTCACGCCCAGTTTTCTCGGTCACACAGGCCCGTTACAGGAACGGAAACGAGAACGATAAAAATGCCTGCCCTCGATTGGTTAAAATGCTCCACGCAAAATATGCCCACGCTCATTCAACCAATCAAGGGCAAGCATTTTTATCGTTCTCGTTTTCGTACTTGTTATCGGGGCCTGTGTGACTGGGCCTTTACTTTAACCAAATATGGGGGTAATTAAGCTAAACCATTAAATATCTTGTTCCACACACAAACGGGCAGGACAGTCTCTTTAAAAGATGAACGTAGAAGTACATGTTACTATGTCTAAAACAAACTGATGCAATAGTATACACATAATGAATGTTTATGAGTGCAATGGTGCGAATATGCTCATGAGTTGAAAGATGGAATGTTCTATTCAACGAGGCGGAGCCGAGTTGAATGGAACATTCCAGCTTTCAACGAATGAACATATTCGCACCATTGCACGAATGAAAAACATTCATTATTTGTTTTATATAACATCCAAGTAGAACTTTGTCATTTTGATTGAAAGAAACAACTTTCAAAACAAACAATTTCAACTGTAGAAGCCGAATGTTAGTAATTTTACTATGCCTTCTTGCAGTAACACCTGCTGCGTTACCAAAGACACGCGCACGCAGTGATGTTTTTACTCAGCTTTTTCGTTCCATCCGAAAAGTACCATTGCACGCTGGCGGCGTGCAATGGTACTTTTCGGATGGAACGAAAAAGCACGGTGAGTGACTCAGCGTGTATTGGTACTTTTATTTGCTATCACGTGACGGACAATCCTCCAATCAAATGGCAAGGATCTGCTTGGGTGTTATATAAATACAGTTACAACACTATCTTCAGAGTCCCAAACCTACCTCTCTTAAAATTACCCCAAAATTGTATTTACAATTTTGTTTCTCACAACATTTTAAAGTATATCCCTATTTAGTATTTACAGTTTACAAAGAGCTTTCTTCTCTGATATAAAAAAACATTTAGACATCTCTGTTTATGTTGTCCATGACAGCCAAATTATTTACAATGGCTGACGGTATGTACAAGTAGGGTCAGATTTTTTCCGAGGAGACAACCAGTGAAATGTTTGTAGAAATTGTATGATAAAGATTGGCTGGTTACCCAAAGAATGCTGCACAAATTGAGGGAGTTACTGGAACAAAAATGTCTGCATTTCTGCATACTCTCATAGGACCCATTTGTTGAAAACCATGGCTGTGACTTCGTCTTTAGCTCTGCTCTGTTGGTGTTTGTTTGAAACCCCATCTTGAAAGCATCTGTTTTCAAAATGACTGATGCTGGAGTATTGGTTCAAAAAAAGGACCACATGGAAACCGAAAACCAAGGATTTGATGCAGTAAAAAAAGTCTGAAAATGGTAAATAGTATGGTCTTCCTTTGTCCAGATAGTGAAGCTTTTTGCAAATCTCAAAATTCTCCTTGGCCAAGAATTGTCAACAGACAACACATATTTTGTCATGTCCAACATTTATGGCAACCATGAGAAAGTGCGAGTGTGAACATTTAGTTGACCTGTGACTGACCACTGACCAGCATTGTACATGGGCAGTGACACACTCACTCGAACTCGATCAGGGACATTTCAGCATTTTTCGCTGTAGTGTCACTAGTTTCCCTCTGTGCTTTACACAATGGGAGACTTTCAGGACGCTGGGTGGCAGCAGCTTTACCAGGTAAAATCCATTGTTCTCGGTAATGTGCGCATGCTCAGAACTACGTAAACAATGGAAACGGTAAGTCTGCTGCCACCTAGCGCCTCAAAGTCTGTCATTAGCATGAAACAGGCTATCGAGAACATGGAAGAAACCATGGTCCTGGGGCTGGTTCCAAATGGTCAACCACAGTAGTCAACCATTGGTCAAACAGCCTGGGTTCGAGTCAAAATACAGAACCTTTAGTTAACCATGGTGCACACTTGAACTTGCTCCTTGTTGCTGGCAATGTAGCAACTAGAACATCCAAACACCCAGTCCATGGATGCTGTATAGAATTACAAGCAGTCTAATGGCTTAGAAGGGTCATTTGGAGTTCAGAGATAGAGAGGTTGCCACTAAATTTGTTTTCAGAAATTCTTTATGTAAAATCAATATCAAACAACACTGCACCAGATTTTCATTTCACTTTCGTGTATCTTGAATAAGGGGATTGGGTGGGAAGTGAGGTAATTACCCAGTCTCATTTGTTAAATTGATCGGTGGGCACAACATGTTTTTGTAATTTTCGTTTTCGTTTAGAACCATTTTTATATTTGGAGTTATGTGTCTTACTATGCGTAATACACTTGTATATCACTTGGTGATCATTCCGTTTTCCAGAAAATTTAGAATGTTTCTGAAACCTTTGGAGTTATTTCTGTCCAGGAGTTCCTTTTAAACGAATGGAGCATGTGACCTCTTTCTATCATAGGTCAAAGATGACCTGAGTACCACCCTGTCTCATTTCATGCACCATTAACCAAGGAGGCAGAAATCAGACCACATCCCAATGATGGAAGAAGACTCTGGAAATGTATAGATTATTCTTTTGTACAAAAAGAGCTGCCTCTTCTTCCTACGACCTTGAGTCAGGCTTTAACCCTTAACCTGGGTCACTGTGGAATTTCTAGCGAGAGAGCTTGAACGATCCAGGGGTCGCATTTGGAGCCTTCTCGGAACTCTTCTTTTGTCAGCTTGCCGTCTTTATTCTGCATTGTAAAAGCAACAGGGAAAATATGAGTAAGTTAATGTGCATTTTGGAACCGATTGTAACCCCAAAATGTGGGGGGGGGGGAAAGAAAAAAGCAAAAAAAAAGCAAGACGATTTGTTTTATTCTGTTGGACTGAGGACTGCACTTGAAAACTGATTATGCTTAACATGGGACCAGGTATAAATCCATAATCAGAAACCAACAGTTTGGGCGTTGAGTTACCACATGTTGTATTCATGATTGTGCTAATAAACTGCTTAAAGGGAAGGTACACGTTTGGTAGTCTAAATACTCAAAACAAATATTAACTTAAAAACTGACTTGGTAACGAGCATTGGAGAACTGTTAATAGTATAAAACACTGTGGGAAACAACTCCTCTGAAGTAATGTAGTTTTTGAGAAACAGGTAATTTCTCACTAAAATAATAAAAGACTTCTAGCTAGAAGTCTTTTATTCCTATCTGAAAGCACACAAATTTGTCCAACAAGGGTGTTTTTTCTTTCATCTTTCTCCAACTTCCATGACCGATCGAGCCCAAATTTTCACAGGCTTGTTATTTTATGCTTATGATGGGATTCACCAAGTGATAAGACTAAGGCCGTGTCCGAAACGGCGACTTCGGCTACAGCTACGGCTAGATCGCACGCGTCTGCCTATTCTTTAACACTGGTAGACGCGCTGATCTAGACGTAGCTGTAGCCGAAGCCGTCGTTTCAGACACGGCCTAAGTTTGACATAGGATCAGGTGTACAGCCATAATCAGAGTCCAACAATTTGGATTTTGTGTGGGGAAGAATCCTGGTAAATCACTCAAGGGAAGATAAGGTAATAGACTCCTTTGCATATGACGAAGACCTATCATTGGCTGATAATGGACCCTTCCCATGAAATATGCTAATCACATTCACGCATGCGTACAGACCCTGTTGGTTGGCAAATGCCATAGAGTTGTGCACTAAGCAGACGCGCAATCGCGTCTGTGTCACACACCCATTAGCCGTGTACAAAACAGTGCGATGTTCCCTCATTTTGCCAACCAAACCGTTAGTGCGCACGCGCTATGTGCAATTTACATATTTCATGGGAAGGGTCCATTAGGCACAGTGCAGACACGCGAGCATATTTCTGATGTTTGACCTCAGCGATGGCGCCAAATGCAAGTGGTCTCTAATCACTTGCAAATTAAATATTAATTAGGAAATAAATAATTACAAGCCATTAATTAACACTTGCTTGATTCCAGAATTTGCAAATTGGAAAAGTTTGGGTTGCCTGAGGGAAATATGTAACCCTTTTTTTAAATGGCACTATGAATGTCATTCTTTACCAGCGTATTATGCTTCTTAAAGGCAGTGGACACTATTGGTAATTGTCAATGACTAGCTATCACAGTTGGTGCATCTCAACATATGCATAAAATAACAAACCTGTGAAAATTTGAGCTCAATTGGTCATCGAAGTTGCGAGATAACTATGAAAGGAAAAAACACCCTTGTCACACGAAGTTGTGTGCTTTCTGATGCTTGATTTCGAGACCTCAAATTCTCAACTTGAGGTCTCGAAATCAAATTCATGGAAAATTACTTCTTTCTCAAAAACAATGGCACTTCAGAGGGAGCCGTTTCTCACAATGTTTTATACCATCAACCTCTCCCCATTACTCGTTACGAAGTAAGGTTTTATGCTGATAATTATTTTGAGTAATTACCAATAGTGTCCACTGCCTTTAAAAAGAATCTCAAATCTGATATTTATTTTTTGATAAGATTGTGCACTCTCCAGGAGTTGACAAAAATCCATGGAATGGTTTGAGGGTCTTTGATAACAAAAGATAATACTTCATAGTGTCCTCATAGGGACCTCATAGTGACAAAAGCTCTGTGAATTCTGCTACCATTTTAAAAACTTGACAAAGAGCAGAGATGGTTAATAGTCGCAGAAGATTACAAATTTGACCGGTCATGGCTTTTAAGAGCTGCGGCAAAGTACAGTCAGACTTAAGTGTCTTTAATAGATGACGTAGGTTACATTCCTCACGACTCAAAAGATACTTGTAATGATGACATAAAGAGAAGTACTCAAGAAAATGGATCGGTTCATTCTCAGCTCCCCAGGGACCCCGCACCATGACACGCTATAGCAATCAGACTTACTCGATCATAGCTCCAACAATCTATCCACCCACATTTAAGCAGCACATTCATTGGATACTTTGCAACCATTCATTAAAACCCATCTGATTTGTCAGTCTGAATAGTATGGCAATAGCAGGCCTTAAACTTTACTCTTAAAGGGGCATGGCAAACTTTTCTCTTGAAGGGGCGTGGCAAACTTTTCTCTTGAAGGGGCGTGGCAAACTTTTCTCTTGTAAGGGGGGCACTCTATGAGGAAATTTGTATCAGAACTTTGCAAAGTGCACCACAGCAAAAGCACAGGGCACCACAGCAAAAGAACAGGGCACCACAGCAAAAGCACAGAGTACCACGGCAAAAGCAAAGTGCACCACAGCAAACGCACAGGGCACCACAGCAAAAGCACAGGGCACCACAGCAAAAGCACAGGGCACCACAGCAAACGCACAGGGCACCACAGCAAAAGAACAGGGCACCACAGCAAAAGCACAGAGTACCATGGCAAAAGCACGGGGCACCACAGCAATTTCTGTTGATACAGTGGGTTATTTAAAGGCCTGTTATAGTTCTTAGAAACTTTTGTATTAAGCTCTCTATAAATGTTGGCATGATTATTCATTATTATTACTAACCGAATCCATCTGGCCGAATATTTTATTGACTCTCTTCTCTGGTGTGTCTTCATCTTGCGGAAGATCAAGCATGTTACCCTGGTGACAAAGCCACAAAATAAAAGATGTCTATTAATAATCAGAAAGTGACATTCAAGGGACGCTCACTGAAGGAGAGAAGGACTATCAAAGCAAAAAGGAATCCCAGTGACCTCAATATAATACTAGTTAAATATAATTAATAATGGGGGCAGCATCATGTGAACATAAATATTTACTCTAAATTTCAGTAGATCGAAAACTCAAACCCTAACGAGGTGCTTGTGTTGCTTTTTTAGTAGGACTTGAAAAGCATCGCAGACAGTGATATTAGAGTATGGTGCGTCACAGGTTTGAACCTCACTTGAGATGGTGCCTGTGTTTTTTTTTTGGAAAGACTCAAAAGGACTGAGTGTATGATAGTTCTAGAAAGCTTAAATCACAGATTTGAATCCAATTTCCCTGAGAGATTTGGTTAAGCAGGACTCGACAAGCACTGAATATACAATGAGTCTATTTTATGATAGGACTCAGGTTGGAATCTCACCTGAGGTGCTTGTGTTGTTCTTTAAGCAGGACCTGAGTATACAATGTTTCTAGAATGCGTACATGTAGGTCACAGAAGCCAATAGGAGACTTTCCAACGCTAGGCGGCAGCAGACATACCGGGTAAATTTCCATTGTTTACGTAGTTCTGAACATGCGCATAATTCTGAGAACAATGGATTTACCCGGTAAGTCTGCTGCCCTCTATCGTCCCAGAAAGTCTCCCATTTGACGTGCATGAGATATTTTGTCTACAATGAGTATACAATGATTCTATATGGAAGGTCACGGGTTCAAACCACTTTCGAGGTACCCCAATTTTATTTTATTTTAGTAGGACTTAAAAAGCACAAAGTAATCAATGTTTCTTGAATGTGGCAAGGTTCAAATCACCCTGTAGCACCGTCAATCATTGGGCTCAAGTGAGGTTAAAGCAATTCTCCATTATTTCTTTCCAGGATAAACAAGTCCCTACTCACCACCATCTTATAAATTGCATCTACGATATCGAGCATCTCTTGCTTAGTGATGAAACCATCCTGATCCAAGTCATACAAGTTAAATGCCCCTGTATGTAACCAAAGTAAAAGAATAAACATATTAAAGTAATCAAATAGCAAAGTTAGAAGAGGAAGCCGTCAAATGATGACACTGAAATTTAACTGTCTTTCTTAAAGGAACACGTTGCCTTGGATCGGTCGAGTTGGTCTTTGAAAAGCGTTTGTAACCGTTTGTTATAAAATGCATATGATTAGAAAGATATTTTAAAAGTATAATACAATGGATCCACACAAGTATCACTCGAAATTGTGTGGTTTTCCTTTTACCTCGTCGACAAACACGGTCGGCCATTTATAGGAGTCAAATTTTTGACTCCCATAAATGGCCGACCGTGTTAGTTCGCAAAGTAAAAGGAAAACCACGCAATTTTGCGGCCAATTTGTGTGGATAATTGTATTTTACTTTTAAAACATCTTTCTAACCATATGCATTTTAAAACAAACGGTTTCAAACGCTTTTCAAAGATTAACTCGTCCATCCAAGGCAACGTGTTCCTTTATAGGTACAATGTAGGGTCATCATTTGGTTGTTGTAATTAATAGAAAAAATTAATAGAAAGAAAGAAACAAAAAAAGTCATATATGAAAGTTTTAGCCGAACAAAATGCTACATATAGCTACCATTGCTTTTAATGGGCTTGTCAATGAGTAACCATTGCACATACCTTTAATTCTCACCCAGTAAGAATTAATTACATGAATGTGATCTTCGCACTTTTAGTTTTGCAAATTAATCATATCAAATTCTTTAGAAACTACCCATTAAGCACGCGTACACATTCTTTTTATGAAACCCAACTTTTGAGAGGACATTCTTCGGTTAAGCATGAATGAAATCTGTCTGCATTGATTCAGTAATTAATCTTCATCCATTCCAAAGTACACGAAAATAATGAGGCGTTTTTTTCAAAGACACTCCCTCCAGTTGGAGTGATTTTAAAGCTCAAAGTATACAGCACCATAGAATAAACCGAAGGCTTGTCTTGATTTTACAAAGCATTAAGATTCATCTGAAAGGGACATGTTGCCTTTCGGATTGGGCCCTTTTGGATATAAAAACCCCCAATTACTTTAAATTGAATATGGTTGAAAAGATATTGTAAAAGCTGAGAATAATGATTCACATAAATATCCCTTGGTGTCATTTCATGACAGGGTCCACTATTTAGAAGAGAAAAAAAATGTTGGACCAATTTTTGTGGTGTGCTCAAAATCCAATTTAGTACACCAAGGGTGAGCAGATCAACAAAATTGTCCCTGTTTAGATGTACAGGGCCATCATTGCTGAAGTACAATCTTCGTGACAATCTGTCCTGGGCAGCAAAGAGTGTATTTTGCTCAGTTAGTTCTGGCTAGGCCTGCTAAGCACCACCCACCACGGCTACAAAACTGTTCATGAACACTATTCCTACTCTAAACAAAATTCATTTTTAAATAAGCACAAAAAACAACACGTTTAACTGTGCTTTTCTCAACATTTTTCAATAGCACCCCCTGCTGAACATCACACCAAACAAAAGCTCAACACTTTCTCAAAAAAAAATGAATGAGGGTGGTATATTTGGGGGTTGTAGTTTTTAAGTCATGACTGTTAATAAAAGACTAATTTGACGTGTTTTTGGTGGTTGCTATGGGTACATAAAAGAAAACCCTGCCAGGTGATACTCACAGTCTAACTTCTCATCGAGCGTCCCTCTGGATGTGACAGATAAGGCACAGATGAATTCTTTGAAGGAAATGTAGCCATCCTGTAGGAAGAAACCACAAACAAATCAAGAAAATTTAGTCCATCTCTAAATTGCCCTGGGCTTTTGTTTTGTTGTTGTTGCGAAAGGGGGAGGGGGTGGAGGATGGGGATTTAACTGTAGGAAGACTGTAAGGTCGTCAACCTTTACAGTGTCCTGTAGAAAATGTGCGTATGCTGGAAGTCCAATTGTTCACAGGACTCGGGAAAGTACTGGATATACAGTGCTAACACACATCGATGTATGGGTTAAAACAAAATTTTTAATAAGCAACTGGTTTTAAAAACCCACATCAGATCTTATTTCTTTTCGGTCTGCATCTGAAAACCTTGTTTTCATTAAGAGCAAGTGGAAATATTTCAGATTAAAGAAAAAGCAAATGGTTTATAAACCATTAGATCTTATTACTTTCCAGTCTGTATCTTAAAACCCTCACATCTGAAGTACCCATATTTCTCATTGGCTAAAGACAAAATTATCAAAACAAGCCAACAATCAATTCTTAACCTTGGTGATGTTTTAGAAAGAAGAGAGGACAATTTATCCGGCCCCATTAGTAGAAAAGATAATATAGTAATATAATTAAGATACGCAGAAATATCAACAAAGAATACCTGCTTGTTTGTCTGGTTTAATAGTTACCATGGTAACAATAATGTATACGATGTGATGACATCAATCTATACATTCTCTGGAAGAGGAAATATTATTTAAAGGCAGTGGACACTATTGGTAATCACTCAAAATAATTATTAGCATAAAACCTCACTTGGTAGTGAGTAATGGGGAGAGGTAGATAGTATAAAACATTGTGAGAAATGGCTCCCTCTGAAGTGACATAGTTTTTGAGAAAGAAGTAATTTTCCACGAATTTGATTTAGAGACCTCAAGTTTAGAATTTGAGGTTCCGAAATCAAGCATCTGAAAGCACACAACTTTGTGTGACAAGGGTGTTTTTTTCTTTCATAGTTACTCGCAACTTACAGTGCTAACACACATCGGTGTATGGGTAAAAACCAAAATTAAAATTCTTTATCCCCGATGCAAATTTCACATCCATTATATCTCTAATGTATGGTTGGAATTGTATCGAGTTGTGGTTATCTCGGTCAGGTCCCCTGAATTCTGATATTAGTTACAAGCATAATGTCCCATGAGGGAACAGACTCGTTACTAAACTCTAAGTAATACATGTGGTAAATGTTAAGGAGCTCGGGAAAGTAAAGAGTGCTTAACACACATAGGTGTGTATGGGTACAACCAATGGAAATTTCCATCTTCTTACATTACATCAACCACAATTTTAATAAGTCTGATTTTCTTAACGATTATTGCCAATAATCTATTGACCTTAATGTTATGATTTTGTTCAACCTATCAAACACAAGCCAAAACAATTATTTGAAGAAAAAAAAACAGGTTGTGATATCTGCAGTCAAAGTAACCCAAAGACAAGAAACCATGAATTACTTATAATACCAAGAATGGTTTTCTACTTAAATACTGACTGGCAAGAAGTGACCCTTATTTCTAGTCGGCAATCATGCTCTCGGCTTCCTACTCGAAAAAGCTAATTGTCTGAAGAGAAATTTTTCCTACGGGACCACATCCTTAACATCACTGTTTCCGATGCTTCCTCTATTACTAATCTAGGAGAAGCCGTCATTTCCTTGGGCGATTCCACTCAAAGCACACGTCTCAGACAGCTAAATTCCAACTCGGATATTTCTCTCTCGACTTAATATATTGAAATATCTTTCTTGATAGGAACAGATTGCCCTTTCAGAATATTCAATTATGTTTTATTATAATATCTATGATCCAGATCTCTTCTATTAATTATTTAATTATTCTAGGTAAACAGTACAATTATCAGTGTGGGTATAATGAGAAGACTGCTCAAATTGCGTATTTCATCAACATCAGTGCAATGATGGAGATAATTGAATTTTACATTGCCAACAAAAGAGATAATCTAGATATCCATGGAAGGAAACTCATCCTTCAACGAGTCTCAGCACTAATGCCTCTTCCATGCCCTCTAAACAAATTTGATGTGCTCAAGCTTCCCCGCCGCTGTGCACTCAACTGGTGAATTTATTGTAAACTGAAGCCGGTCCTATGGACAGGAAAAGGTTACCAGACTTGGCAACAGGTCAATGCAAAATTCTTGGAGGATATCGTCCCACGATTATCGTTCCTACGATAGTTGCCCGAAGCCCATGCTACTTGTGTCAAGCGTCTGCAGACATTCAAACTGTCTTCTTCCTTCCCCTCCGAGAGGAAAAGAACATAATCAGTCGCTGAGCATGTCAACATGTGAGGGATAAAACACAGCAATAAAGCACTCTGCAAGACTGTAATACCATTGTTTTTGCAATCGAAGTAGTAGTATTGAGACTTGATGAAGGATATGTGAGAGGTCTCGTAGAAAAATGGACTGAGCATCCATTAATCCAATGTAAGTAAAGTAAATGGTCACGCTTTCTGCGGGGGATTAATATGTGAATAGTGATTATTTTCAAGGGCCTAGATGAAAGAATGCAATCCCAGGAGACAATCTGCCATCTACAGATGAGGCTGAGTGACTACTTACAAGAAAAGTCTGTTTTACAGCATCGCCTCCTGCGACCCAAGTATTATGAAAACAAATTGTATCTCTCCAGATACTTGATGCAGCCCACATAACAACATAACTTGAAATGACACTCTAGAGTAATTATCAAATGTATACCTTCCCTTAAATAACTTAAATGATCTTTCAGTCAGGAAACCAGCAACAACACCCAATTCCTAAAGTTTGCCCACATCATTTCCATTTTCCCAAATGAAAAAAAAAATATTCACCTCAGATAATCTTGAGATCACACCCTACATTCCTTATCACCATCTGGCCAATTCTAAATCCGTACATGTCGCTATATATTGATCACATTTCTGAGACGGGGGAAATTTTTGCAATTAAGTTGAAAACATTCTGTGCACGTTTTTTTTCTTCTCATTTTTCTAATCAATCATGTACTGGCTCAGCATGATATTGATGTTCACTGTACCTACAGGTGGTGAGAACGATACGGTTTTTAAGTAATTGTCATTGGATTCAGCTTCTATTTGATGTAATGTGCAGCATTACTGGTCTCCATTTACCCCTCACCCTAAGGCAATCGGGCTAAGAAGTTTTAAGAACTGTTTCACACATCCATTAGAATTCCTCAGGATGTTCTTCAAAATCTTAAAACCAATCTCTGTTAGGTCTTTATTAGGGCGAGTTCCTACAGGTGGTGAGAATGACACCTTCTTCAAGTCTATAATTTGATCATTGGATTCAGCTTCTACAATTGATGATACATGTAATATAAGTCACCATTTACCCCTCACCCTAAGGCAATCGAGGTAAGAAAGTTTTAAAAACTACTTTAGCCCCATTAGAATTCATCAGCATGTTCTTCAAAATATCTTAACACCAATCTCTGTTAGGTCGCTAGTGGTGAAAGTGATACAATGTCAGTCTTTAAGTCTATAGTAATGTCTTTGCATTCAGCATCTACAGTTCATAGTGCATGTAACATGCAGCATTGCTAGACACTGTTTACCTGTCATCCTAAGACACACCATTTACCCCTCACCCTAAGGCAATCGAGCTAAGAAAGTTTTAAGAACTATTTTACATCCATTAGAATTCATCAGCATGTTCTTTAAAAAAAAATCTGTTTGTTCTTTAAGTCTATGATAGTGTCTTTGGATTCAGCTTCAACAGTTGATAGTGTCTAGCATTGCTAGACACCGTTTACCTGTCACCCTAAGACACACCATTTACTCCTCACCCTAAGGCAACCAGGCTAAGAAGTTTTAAGGATGGTTTTCACACCCAATTAAAGAGAAGGTATACGTTTGGTTAATCACTTTTAAAATTATTATCTTAAGTAAAAAATGTCACAGGTTTGTTATTTTATGCATTATGTTGGGACGCACCAAGTGAGAATACTTGTCTTTGACAAAATTCCCGTCTCCTTTTCTCAGGACTCTTCATCGAGGGAGGATAGAAGTCAGAGAGAAAGAGGAGAGACAGTTCCTCCACTCGTCTTCTTCTTGAGATTGAATGGGTTTTGCAAAAATAGATGGGCCTTTTCAGAGGCATCGTATCGTTTTACCTTCTTCTGTTTTGAATCTTATCCAAGCGCTGCCTGGGAGGTGTTTTCTTCTCGGGTTAGGGTGGGATTGAGTTACTCTTAGTGCTCCGATAGATTCAACAATAAACTGGAGAAAGAAGAAGTTTTTTTGTGTAAAGCTGGCGCGTCTAACCGAGTTGTAACGACCAAATTCTAGAGCTTCACTGGAATTAGGATTAAATGCCCTTGAAATTTCAACTCATTTAAAAAACAGCTAATAATTTAAACACGGGAAACTGCCAACGTAGGGCTACATTAGATAGCCAAGTTGTTTGAGCGGCGGCATGTTAATCTGGACGTCCAGTCCAACTGTTGTTTTTGTTCAACTCTAAATAATTTCAACTAATTATAGTAATTAAAATTTTAAAAATTTAGTTTGCGAAAAAATATATGATTCACTCAAAGCAAACATTACTTTGGAAACCAAAACAAAAATCCTTGGATACTCTTGCTTGACTTGTAATCACTAAGTTATGAAATCATGGCCACTAAACTGTGTAACATATTGTTCATACTGTCACACTGTGAATCTATCCATAGATCCTCACACACCAAAAATCAATAAAAAATGGGCAGTACATGGCATACTACATGTATACAGAATCAAGACTTACAATTCAATAAAAAGTATTAATACGTCCTACAAAATAAAGATATCTGTTCCTTACATTCTTTTTTACTTAATCAGCACAATCATATTTAAGGATAACACAAAATTATGATATTAATGCTATGTCAGCAGTAACTATAACCAGAAAATGCTGTTAATACAGAGAGAGTGTCAAGTTTCACTCCCTTCCCTACGACGACGTGTTTTTTCATTGCTTTTTACTGTCCCTCACTTCACTCCCAGATTAGAATCATCCACGGTGGCTCCTAAATTAAATTATACACGTATCGTATGACTGCTGTTCCAATAGAGACTCACATGCGTAAAATGTCGCAGTGTTCAAAATGAGCTTTACAGTAGCTAAAAGCTGCCTAATCTTCACTGCATGAATGGCGTTAAGTTGCGCCTCCGTGACTTCTATAGCGCAAAGAAGCGAGAGTAATCGTGCGAAAGGTATTCAACATGTACAGCTGGGGTGATGGTTTTTATCTTTCAGAGGCATGTCTGTTTCATTGTCTAGTCTGTCTGTTTTTATAATGAACTTTTTTAATATGATATGCATCTAATACATCCACTCTGATGCATACACACGCGATCATGCTTTTTCAGTCATACATGTAGCTCCAACACCTTGGAACAAGCTACCCACCAACAGTCAAGTGGCACCTTCATTAAAGACATTGCACACCATTGGTAATCGTCAAAGACTAGTCTTCTCACTTGGAGTATCTCAACATATGCTTAAAATAACAAACCTGTGAAAATTTGAGCTCAACTGGTCACCGAAGTTTTGAGATAATAATGAAAGAAAAAACACCCTCAAGTCCCTTGTCACACGAAGTTGTGTGCATTTAGATGGTTGATTTCGAGACCACAAATTCTAAATCTGAGGTCTCAACATCAAATTCGTGGAAAATTACTTCTTTCTCGAAAACTATGGCACTTCAGAGGGAGCCGTTTCTCACAATGTTTTATACTATCAACCTCTCCCCATTACTTGTCACCAAGAAAGGTTTTACGCTAATAATTATTTTGAGTAATTACCAATAGTGTCCACTGCCTTTAAATCTTTGTTTTAATCATTACTTAAAACCAATCTGTTTTGTCAATCTGATTAGTCTGGTTATAGCGCTTAGAAAAATAAGTATTAAACGCTCTGTAAATATTATGATCATTATTATCAAGACCCATAGTAAGCACCAAATGACTCCCTCCCTTTCTTGCCCCTACTTTACAAGACCCAAGGATATCCACAAGTTTTAAACTACAACAAAATTTAATTTAAAACAAAGAACACTAAATGCTTCATATTGAGGAACAAATGGTGATTTTTTTTTAGTAACATTTTGTGCAGTATTTTTTGCTGGCATGCTTTTGACCCAATAAAATCACAGAACAATGAGAACAACATTTCAGGCGATGCGCGCGCACCTATTTTTTGCATGCACTTTGATTCTCAAAGTTGCAAACGATGGGCAAAGTACAAAATGGTCAATCAGGGGAACCATTCACTACCACATGCAGTGATTTTTGTTTTTGTTTTTTAAAAGCTGTTTTGATGAATTTTTCATGAAAGAAAGCATTCTCAATGCATTCTTCTAATAACAGAGTACAATAACAGCTTCTTGTCAACGTTATGATGTCATTAGACACGTCGGACACGTTAGGTAAAAGGTTCACATGCCCTAAACAATGATCAGCTTAATCCATCTTACATTATAAACACGAGTGTGGTAGAAGCTTTATTAACAGCAAAAAAATGCTGTCGCTTATTTACGAAAGATGCCTCAATTTGTATTTATCAAAAAACACTTCCAATTTTATTTATGTATTACACTGCACATATTAACCCTGCTGGGTGTTCAAGGAGCAGTCAAAACTAAAACTGAACGAAAGAAAACAGAAACAAACAAGTCCTTGAAAACCTGTGAAATAAGATGTTCAGATAGCTCAATTGGTAGAGCATATCTGCATATTTGTCCAAAGGCAGCAGATAAAAAATCCTGCTCTTATCAATTTGTCATTGTTCAATCCGATATTAACTTAAGTTTACCCAGTCAGTTTCCCTTGTGGTTTATTTCTTGATAAGAAAGAAAATTTTTGATCAGAGACTTCAAGAAATGTGTCAGCTCAAGTCTAAATAAACAGATAGCGAGACACTAACCGTCTTCACGATCCTTCAGATAAAAATAACAACATTAAAAACAACAAGCCCACTTCAGCAGAAATAAGATATCGCCTCAATGGACGACATTTTGATTGAAATATTTCACCTTTCCAGATCCTCCGGCTCTATTCCCAACGCGAGACAAGAAAAAAGCCAATTCTCAATTTGAACCAAACATCTGGAGGAATGAAACTGGGGCGAGATAAATTGAGAAAAAAATTGGGAAATGGATGGGGAGCGACGTTTGTTAAGTGGGTGAACGTACTACAAGCGCACGTCGTTGTATGTGGCATAACTCATTCAGTCGCTGTTGATCGATCACGCTGTGGTGGCGAAATGTTCTAAAGAGAGAGGCGGGGACGTCAGATCTGCGAAGACGGGGGACATGGATTGAGAAGGCACGGCGAACATGGCATGATTTAATTAGCTTAAGTAACTGGAGATACAATATGCTAGTGGGGGGAGGGAGGGGGGGTGTTGAGGAAGGGGGGTCTACATGTAGCTGTACATAATGTCGTCTAGATGTCTTTAAAGGAACATTACTGAATTGGTCTTTGCTAACAAAACAGTTGCTGGCAGTAGACTGTAATCCACCATATACATAAACTGACAAATCTGTGGTAGTTTGAGATCGATCAGCCATCTGGGTCACAAGAAAATAATGAAAAGCAGATTACACAATTAGCATAACATCGATTAAAAAAGAAAATGATTAAAATGCTCACTGAGCGATAAACTCCAAATGGGAAATGAGTTCTATTTATCTCTCATCAAATATGACATTTCAGACTGAAATATTTCAAGGGATGTTTTCTACTATCATCATCATTTATTATTAGACTGTGTACGTTTATATCTGTGATCTTAGACAACTTTGTTTTTTTACCAATTCTGTAATTTTACTTTAAGTAACTGGAGATCTACAATATGCTGGTTAAGGGTGGGGGGGGGGGAGTTGTTGATGAAGGGTGGTGTGCATGTAGCCGTACAAAATTTCCAAAAACATTCATATCCCAAAGGTGGGGATTTCCTTAAAGCCAGCAACCATCCAGCTGATCTGTTTGGGCCATGTCAACCCAAGCACAACATGGACTCCGCCTGGCATCCCATTGAGGCACAGATTTAAAGTATGATCATTTCCGTCAACACCCTAGAGGTTTTACAAAGACTGAAACATATGACATAACGTAAAGTACTCATGGACCTGTCCGTGAATATTATTGACATACAGAAGGAGTACAGCGCCTGAACGATATTGCTAGCGTTTAAGAGTGGCAATCTGAAGAGGAGATAGCTCCATGGGTTTACCTAGCCGCTCGCTCCGAGGCAAGCTCAACTGCCCAAGTGTTTTTAAACATCCGCTGCTAAACCAGAGGTCAGTTTGGTTTGATCCCATCCCAATTGCCTGCCGGTGTTTTTCCCTTCCCGTTTATTTCACTCCGTGACATTCCAACCATCCACCTCCACTGCCTTGCGTGGGAAACTCCCCAAATTTAATTACAGGTTTTTAATTTTGCAGTCTGCAAAACTAGGACTGCACATAATAAGTTTAATAAATGTTTGTGGCTTGGATGGCCTGAACAGTGATACCACCTACAATCAATCCATGTTTGTTAACCTAGAAAAGAACAAAAGAATATCCTTGAGATTAATTTTGTATTTCCGATGCATAAAATATTTCAGCGATATAATAACATGTCTGGTATAACGTCATGGAGGACACATTGCTTACTTAAATGTCAATGTTATTTGCATGTGTCAGTTTGCATAGCTACATTTTAAGATCTTATTAAAGCTACATCACACAATTTCTTTTGCCAGAACACCAGAAAGTTTTGAAGCACAATTTTCACAAAATAATTTTTAAGGATGCAAAATATGAAATATTTCTTATAAAAAACCTTTATACAAAAATAATAATTTAAGCAGTAAGGTATCAGGACTGCATATATGTATGTCTGTAGAATCAAGAGCACGCAGTCAACGCTTAATATTAGCAGTAATATTTCCACCAAGGATGCTCTGAAGGACAATTTGGCATCCTGTGGCGTGAGTGCTTGAGGCTGACTACAAAAGGAAGACATTTATATCTCTGTGGATGTGAAATAACGCATCTTACAGTCAATGTCTTGTGATGGACAATTGACATTTAGTGCGGGGAATGGTTAAGTTAATAACTGCATGCGAGGATGGCTACATAAGACACGCACCATATCCACTATCAAAATTTAATAAAGAAGAAGAAATAAACAAACAAAAACCCAAAACAACCACAGATAAAAAGAAGGAAAACTGGAAACTCAAATGAATCAAAAAAACCTTCAAATCTGTAGGTATTTTTTACAACAATTGATTAAATATACAGGCCTGGAATTTCATTTTTTTTATTTAAGGGAAGGTACACTTTTAGTAAAGGGTCCAATGGCTTTAAGCGAGGTAATAACTGTTCATGACCCAAAATTATAAATATAATTGTAGATTGATGCAAGTAACCCTGGAATTTCCGTATTCATAGTACGGTACTTTTTTCTCGGATTAAGGTACTCAAACAATGTTAATGTTAAATCTATTAACGATAATTTGACCATATTAGGTGCCGTGGTAATACAACAATTCAGCGTAATCAGCGAGGTAATAACTCTCCATGACCCCCAAAATAAATATCATTGTAGATTGATGCAAGTACAATGTAACCCTGGAATTTCCCAGTTCATAGTACCATACTTTTTTTCTCAGATTAAGGTACTCAAACAACGTCAATGTTAAATCTATTCATGATGTTTTGACCATATTAGATCAGTGATGAATCCAGCAGGTCAATACATGACCTAAAATAATAAATTGTAATGATATATTAACATCAATCAATCAATGACATTTACTCACGAGTAACCTTAGTTCACAGTACGATTCTACTTTTTTTCTCAGATTAAGGTACTCAAACAATGTCAATGTTAAATCTATTCATGATGTTTTGACCATATTAGATCAGTGATGAATCCAGCAGGTCAATACATGACCTAAAATAATAAATTGTAATGATATATTAACATCAATCAATCAATGACATTTACTCACGAGTAACCTTAGTTCACAGTACGATTCTACTTTTTTTCTCAGATTAAGGTACTTAAACATCATCATCTCCAAATAACAAAGTCAGCATCTTCAAGATTTATCCTCAGAGTCGGAGTAATCAGAGAGAAGGAGTTGAGTGGCCTCAAATTAAGCTGCGTAATGTATTTTAAAAAGCCAGTCTTCTCGCAATGAAAGCCTAGGGAATAGCGTTAAACGACTGATGAGTCAATCTTAATTTGATCAGCTCCCACCACCTTGCTGGGACTATTCAATTACGTCTTTCAATTCATTGTTGGTCGGTCGTAGAGTTGGGGTATTTTCTGATCATTTTGATCGGGCCTATAATAAACTAATGGTTTATAAGAGGATGAAAAAGTTCCATGAAAAAAAAAACAATTGCTTCTGGTCTTAAACGCTTTTAAAAGACCTACTCGACCAAGCCTCTAGCAATGTGTTCCTTTAAAGTTCTTGATGAAATTACCATAAGTTATAACAGGTTTTGCTGTTTTCTCAACAAGCAGACACAAATGGAACTTTCACAGTGATTTTTACTGTATCTTTCTTGATAATTTGGTCAATAAATCAGCAATCAGCAGACAATTGATCATCAATATTTTATGCTTTAAAAGTAGCTCAAGTAAATATGGCCCTGGGTATTACAAAATACATCATAGTCACTTCAGCTACTATGCATTAAAGGCAGTGGACAC